>NC_081355.1:30909481-31227815 GCF_030684315.1 Stegostoma tigrinum
AAACTGGTGTCTGGAATAAACTATTTGCAAAGTTTGGGATTGGTAATTCAAAGGTCTGGTTAGTAACCAGCGGACTAACAATCGGGGTGCTTCGACTGTTTTAATTTTACCGTGTTGTTTTAATAGACTTAGAAAGGTTCATTTAGTTCACTGTCCAACTTTATGTATTAACAACTGCCAGCAGTCCAGAGAACGTTCATCAGGCTGACACCAGGTATGAAAGAACTGTCTTATTAGGAAAGGCTGAGTAGATTGGGCTTGTAGTCACCATAATGTAGAAGAAAGAAAGGCAATCTTATTGAAAACATAAGATTCATAGAGAGCTGACAGTATAGATGCAAAAAGGCTGTCTCACCTTGTGGAACAGTCAAGGTCCAAAGGGTAAATTTCTAAATAAAGGGCTTAAGATAGATAAGGAGGAACATCTTTTCTCAAAAAGCTGTAAATATGAGGAATTCTTTACCACAAAGGCTGTTCAGGCTGGCTAAGATAGACTTTCAATCAGTAAGGGAATCAACCGTTATGGGGGAAAAGGACAGAAAGTGGAGCTAACGTCTATTAAATGAGCAATGATCTCACTGAATGGCAGACCATACTCGATGAATTGAATGGCCTACATCTGCCCCTACTTCTTTTGCTCTTAGTGTTTTAATTTTCAGCCTGAAGTGCCAAGTGGGTGATCCATTGCGGCCTCCTCCAAAGATCCCCAGAATCAGAGATGCCGGTGTTCAATCAATTCAATTCATCTAACATGATATCAAGAAGTGTTTGGAGGCACTGTATGTAGCAAAGGTTTCAGGCCTGACAACATTCTTGCAATAGCAGTGTAGACCTGTGCTCCAGAACTTGCCACACCCTTAGCCAAGGCTCCAGTACAGCTATAAAAATGGCATCAACCTGACAATGGTGGCCCAAGTATGTCCTGTCCACAAGGAGCAGGACAAATGCAACTTGGCTAATTACCACTTGATCATTATGATGGAAAGTGTCATCAACAGTGCTATCAAGCAGCATTTCTTAGCAACGGCTTGCACTCTGTTGTTCAGTTTGGATTCCTCTAAAGTCACTAAGTTCCTGCCCTTATTACAGTCTTGGTTCAAAAATGGTCAAAAGAGCTGAAGACCTGCGGTGAGGTGAGTTACTGCTCTTGACATAAAGGCAACATTAGATAGATTTTAGCAAAACTGTAGTCAATGGGAATCAGAGGAAAGCTGGTTTGAGTCATAAAGGATGGCAGCTGTGGTGTATGGTTGTTGGAGGTCAGTCATCCCAGCTACGGGATGTTTCTGCAGGAGTTCCTCAGGGTAGTGTCCTTGGCCCAACTGTTTTAAGCTGCTTCATCAATCACCTTCGTCTATCATAAGGTCAGAAGGGAGGACTCTCTCTGATGACTGACAATATTCTGCACCATTCGCAATTCTTGAGATGCTGAAGCAGTCCATGCCCAAATTAAAGCAAGAATAGACAATATCCAGGCTTGGGCTTATAAGTAACAAAAAACATTCATTCCACATAAGTGCCAGGCAATGACCAATTCTAACAAAACATCACCTAACCATCATCACTCCTCAATATGAAATAGCATCACTGTCATCTAATCACCCACTATGGACATTGACCAGAAACTGAACAAGTCCTAGTCATACACGTTCTGTGGTTACAAAAGCACGTCGCTGAGGCTAGGAACCCTACAGTGAGTAATTCATCTTATTATTCCCAAAAGCCTACCAGGTACAAGCCACAAGTCAGCAATGTGGTGGCATACTCCATGTTAGCATGGATAAGTGCAGCTCCAACAACACTTAATAAACTAGATGCCATCTAGAACAAAGCAGCCTGCTTGATTGGCACCACATCCTCAAACATCTAGTGCCTCCACCACTGATGTTCCACAACAAAAGTGGGTACCATCTACAAGATGCACTGCAAGGCTCCTTAGACAGCATCTTCCAAACTCACAACCATTTTCACCTCGAAGGACAAGGGCAGTAAATACATGGGAACAACACCAACTGCAAGTTTTCCAACATGACATGCCCCATCCAGACTTGGAAGTATATCAGTGTTGCTAGGTCAAAATCCTGTAGCTCCCTCCTTAATGGCATCATAGGTCTACCTACACTAAATGAAACACAGAGCTTCAAGGAGATAATTATCTTCTCCTCAAGGGCAACTAGAGTTCTGTAATAAGTACTGGCTCAGCTAACAGCCCTGCATTTCATGAGTGAATTAAAATGCTTATATACATAATTTACTTCTTAGCAGGACATATATCCACTCCGGGAATATGATCACAATCTCTAGTACCATTGCCAATTTAGTTGAGTTGTGCAGCATGAATTAGAAACATTATCTGTGCATCTATTGGTGGGATACCCTGAGCATTAGCACAACTGGAATAAGATAAACTTCCACTCTCAATGTATTATTGGTAGCTCTTAGTGTCCAACCTCATTAGAACTAAAAAAAAATGAGCATGGTTTCAGAGGCAAGAAACCTACAAAATAGGTTTCAGCAGAACTCTACCACATAGAAACATAGTTTGCTTATGAGACTCAAGTCTCGACAAGTAACGCAGAGCATCTTACATTTTCTATACTGTTTGGCACCTCATGAGATTTTCTCCAACCTATTGTAGTACCCTAATTACTTGATACAATTGTTCCAAAGTATAATGTCCAGACCTTGAGTGAGGCTCTTCAATGTGTAATGGCTGTATACCAAACATCCCAATTCATTAAGTTTCCAAGGTGAGGAAGGATGAAGTGGTTCTCTTTCTTAATTGACTCACCCACTCAGTTGGGTGCAATACTATTAATTGCAAACTTAAGTTATTGCAAAGGGAAATTTCGCCCAAACCCAGAGGAACACATGTTTTAAAAAGGACCTAATTTCACCAGGCTTTCATGAACTAACAAAGAGTGAATTTATTAATTATTTAGCACAAGAAGAATTAGTAATGCAACATTATATACACACATTTGAAATACGAATGGACTTTAAAAAATATAAAAGTTATTAAGACCAAAGCATGGATCAGTGCCTGGCTTGTTTACGTGACAGCGATGGTTGAAAGTTGTGGCCATGACAATGCATATTACTGGTCACTTTAATGTGAGTAACTGACAGCCCATTTCAAGATTCCTAATTTTGCAGGTTGGTTGTAAATCTTTTTGGTGCCTCGTCTCCTTTGTCCAGCTTGCTCGCTAACTAACTTCTAGCACTCAATGCGGTATAGTCTTATTACCTACAACACAAGGGTGGCTATGGAACAGTTTTTCAACTGTGATCTTCACAGACTGGAATGGTCAAAATAAGGCTACTCTGCATGGGTACCTTAGCCCACTGGCACATGTGACAACCTCTGTCTCACTCGCACAAACAGGAGAATTTAAAGTTCTTTTCAACCCGTGTCCTTGGTTATTCATTAAAATGAAAATACCAAACTTACCTGGGAATTTATGACATAATCTGCAGGGGGTGGCTTGCTTTTGAGCAGAGATTAGTCAACCTTCATCATAAGACCTTAAGACCAGAAGTAACTGGAGCACAAATTAGGCCATTCAGCCAACTGAGTCTGCTCTGCCATTCAAACATGGCTGATAAGTTTCTTAACCTCATTGTCCTGCTTTCTCCCTGAAACCCATGATCCCCTTGACAAAAAAGAACCACCTATCTCCATCTTCAATACACTTAATGACCTGGGCCTCCAAAGCCTTCTCTGGTAGTTAATATCACAGATTCACCACTCTCTGGTGGAAGAAGTTTCTCTTTAACTCTATTCTAAAAGGTCTTCCCTTTATTCTATGGCTGTGCCCTCGGGTCCGAGTCTCTCCTACCACCTTCCCAAATACGTTCCCAACAATCACTCCGTCCAGGCCATTCAGTGTTCTAAGTTTCATTTAGATCCCCCCTCAGCCTTCAAAACACCATCGAGTAAAGACCCAGAATCCTCAAACATTCCTCATATATTAAGCTTTTCATTCCTGGGGCCATTTTCGTGAACCTCCTCTGAACCTGCTCCAGGGCTAGTACATCTTTCGTGAGATATGGGGCTCAAAACTGCACACAATACTACAAATATGGTCTGACCAGAACCTTATGGAGCCTCAGAAGTACCTCCCTGCTTTTATAACCGAGTCCTCTCAAAATAAATACCAAAGTTGCATTTGCCTTCCTAACTACTGACTCAACCTGAGAGTTTACCTTGAGACAATGATGGACTGGAACTCCCAAGTCTTTTTGCACTTCAGACTTCTGAACTTTCTCATTTAGAAAATAGTCCATGCTTCTATTCTTCTTAGCAAAGTGCATGACCTCACACTTTCCCACATTGTACTCCATCTGCCGCTTCTTTGCCCACTCTCCTAATCTATCCAAATCCTTCTGCAGCCTTCCCGCATCCTCAATACTACCTGTCCCTCTACTTTTCTTTACATGTCTACAAACTTAGCCAGAATACCCTCAGCTCCTTCATCTAGATCATTAATGTATAAAGTGAAAAGCTGTGGTCTCAACACTTGTGGAACACCACTTGTCACTAGCTCCCATCCTGAGAAGGACCCTTTTATCCCCACTCTCTGCTTTCTGCCCAACAGCCAATCTTCTATCCATGCTAGCACCTTGCCTTTAATACCATTATCTTACCTTATCTTACTCAGCAGCCTCCTACGCGGCACCTTGTCACAGGCCTTCTTGAAGCCCAGGTAGCTAATATCCATTGGTTCTCCTTGGTCTAACCTGCTCATTACTTACTCAAAGAATTCTAACAGATTTTTCGGGCATGACCACCCCTTGATGAAAGCATGCTGACTTTGCTCTATTTCACCATGTACTTCCAAGTATTCAGAAATCACAACGGACTCCAAAATTTTACCCATGACTGAGGTTAGGCTAATTGGCCTGTAATTTTCAGTCTTTTGCTTTACTCCCTTTTTAAAGAGGAGGTGCCATATTAGTGATTTTCCAGTCCTCTGGGACTCTCCCTGACTCTAGCGATTCCTAAAAGATCATCATTAGAGTCACAAGAGATCACTGCCTAGTCTTTCTTGAATTATCTCTTCCCATTTTGAAGTTTCCTTGGCACGTTTAGGTATAAAATTGCATAGGTCTCTTTCTCCCAATATCAACTTAAACTAAATCTGCAGCCATTTTACTTTATACCCGTTCTCTTTCTTAACAAAAGCACACATGTCAGGGTTACAAGTTCGTAATGGCCATATACTTAGGCATCTTGACCCATGGTCATAACAGATGGTAAGAATACTACTCGAGACTAATCCTAAAGTGAATGCTTGTGTTTCCAGAGGTTCTGAAAGCCATATCAGAATGCAGTTTTGCTTGCTGCCTCCCATGATTGACTAACAGCATTTACAGAAGTAGAGATGATCTAACAAAATGATTGAAGCTTTTATAATGAAGATTGACAGAAAAGCTCAGAGATAGCAGGAACTGCGATGATGGAGTTTGTAATAATAAGATGTAGAGCTGGATGAACACAGCAGGCCAGGCAGCACCAGAAGG
Source organism: Stegostoma tigrinum (assembly GCF_030684315.1). NCBI lineage: Eukaryota > Metazoa > Chordata > Chondrichthyes > Orectolobiformes > Stegostomatidae > Stegostoma > Stegostoma tigrinum. The sequence continues at coordinate 30,915,005 of NC_081355.1, forward strand.
GTCCAGGCTTGAAACGTCAGCTTTCTTGCTCCTCTGATGCTGCCTGGCCTGCTGACAGAAAAGCTTTTTCTTTTAGTTGAAGAATCCAGGAAACAGTACAACTTAAATTTTTAAAATGTATTCTTTAAAATGATGGGCATTGCCAGAAGGCCAGCCTTTCTGGTGCATCCCTAATTGTCCTTGAATTGAGTGGCCTGCATTTCAGGGAGCAGTTACAAGTGAATCACTGCTGTGAATCATGAGTTCTTTTTGGGGCAGACCAGGTAAGGATGGCAGACATCCTTCCTTAAAGGACGTAAGTAAATGGCAAAAGGACGGGTTTCACAGCTATTGCTTGTGTCATATTTACCAGTACTGGAACTAGCTTCCAACTCCAGATTTTATAAATTGAATTTAAATTTCACAAGCTACTTTGTTGGAATTCGAACCAATGTCCCACAACATTAGCCTTGTCCTCTGGATTAGTAATCTAGTGACAACACTGTTGCATCAATATGTCCTCTTATGAAGTTCAAAGGTCATGTCAGGAAGAATTTTTTTCACACAAAGGGGAGTGGACTTCTGAAGATCTCTTTTCCAAATAGCTGTCAAGGCTAGGTCAATTGAAAATATCAAAACCTGGATTGATCGTCTTTATCCACCAAGCGTATTCAGAATTAAAAAAACAAGGTAGGTACAAGGAGGTCAGGAAGAAATCAGTCTTGATCTAAATGCATGGTCTGAAAGAGTCAGAGGCTGAATAGCATGCTTTTTGTTCCTACATCGTATGCCCCAGTTCTAGGTATTTCTGCCCTTGCTGGCCACAAAGCTACTTTATTTCAACACTTCAAAAATAAGTATTGCCAAATCTGGCCCAAACAACCAAGTCAAATCTGGCATCAAGCCAATTCCATCACAGAAATGTCTGCAATGTTACTCATAGAAACAATGAGATGCCTTGTGTGAAGACAACTTTAAAAAAAAGACTCACTTGCTACAGTGACTAGCGTTGTCTGGTATACAAATCTCATGGAATTAAAGCTAAATCTTAATTTAAACTGGCACAAAACATTTTGAATGAAATGGTAAAACACAATCTAGGGGTTAGTTATATCATCAGTATACAAGATCTTATTACGATCCGCAGACATACAAGAATCTTCTTCAGATTTATAATGGTTGAGTTTTTGCCCTCCCAAACATCAACAGTCAAGTGGAAGTTTTTTTAAATTTCATAATCAAGACATTACCACCTCTTCAGAGCTGGGATCAATTTCTTTCACTTCTACATATTTTCCTTTCCTCTTGCTCCTCTGTTGATCAATCAAGTTTGAACTCAAGTTTTCTGCCAGAAGCTATTATGTCCAATTTGGCTCTCTTGCTCAGGGAATATACTACTTAAAATGATTCTTTTCAAGAAATTGTCTAAATTACTTCATAAAAAAACCTTGTAGGTCTGATTAGCAACAGTTTATATCAAGACAAATATGAACGAGATAAATAATTTTTCAACCTGCTGTTTCCTTTTTTTGGTGACAACCTTAATTTGTGTCTCTTGTATTGAGTTTTTACGGCATGGAACAAGGTGCTTCAGCCCATCATGTCCTCACCAGTCATCAAACATCTGTCTATTTGTGCGTTATGGCATTTCAAATGGTGTTTCAAAAACACCGTGGATTCTCAACTTTACCACCTTTTTACACAGTCAGCTCCAGTTACCCACCACCCACTATGCAAAACATCTTTCCTCAAAACTCCTCTAAGCCTCCTGTTCCTTAGTTATTGACCCCTCTACCAAGGGAAAGAGTGTTGTCCTATCTAATCTACTCAATTTTGGAGATCTCAATCAGGTACCCCCTCAGCCTTCTCTGCCATATGAAAAACAACCTCAGCCTATGCTGTCTCTCTTCATAGTTGAACCACCTCACCCAGGCAACATCCTAGTGAATCTCCTCTGCACCCTTTCCACTGCAGTCACTCTCTTCCTATAGTGTGGTGACCAGAAATGCACACAATACTCCAGTTGTGGCTTAACTAACAGTACTTGGAGATCCATCGTAAGCTCTTTGCTCTCGTATTCAATGTCTTGACCAAGAAAGACACATATCCATAGGCCTTCTTAACCAGCTTATCAATCCTGCTGTCTTCAAGATTGTATGAAAACGTACATTGTGATCCCTATAAACTTTTGTACTTCCTCGGGTCCTACAATGCAACATGCATTCTCTTGCTGACCAATGAGTATCATTATCATAAAACTGGACACCGCTTTCACTTTGCCTCTCAACCTATTTGATTCGAGTGAGAACAATCCTGATTTCTTAACTCCCTGTTCCTAATGTAATTTTAATTATTCAGTGTCAAGTAGACCAATAGCCTTGATCATTGGCCATCACATTGATAGGTTTGCATCAAATTGTTAAGAGGGTGCCAAGTTGTCTCTATGAGTTTCTTTAAGTATTGTCTAGTCACACAATTACTACAATTTGCATTTACGCAGCGTCTGCATTGTGATTAAATTCCTAAAGCATTCTGCAAAACCTGTTCACTTTCATTATAATACTATTATATACATCATTAAAATTTCTGGGAGCAAGAAGCACCTTTTCGGCTTTGCTCCCTAAACGAAAATGAGAACAGATAAAAGATCAAAAATATTTGATTGTCATGAGAACTACCATTTTGTTTCAGTCTTAGATGGTTTGAGCCCTCCAATGCATCCATACAATTTAACATTCTTTTCAAATTGATAGCAACATCAACCTGTCACTAAAGTTTGGGTAGATATGAGTAAGATCGTAAAGCCATGCTTATAACTTTTGAGCAACTACACATGCTCAACAATAATTAATGACAGGAAAATCATGATTAGGGCATTAACAAATTCTTGATGCAAAAATTACAGCAGACAAGGAATTGTGACACGACAATAACTTGTAAATTAACCCCATAACGTGTTTCCAGATGTGGAGGGGCTGGTGTTGGACTGGGGGAACAAAACCGGATGTCACACGATCGCAGGTTACAGTTCAACAGGTTTATTTGAAATCACAAGCTTTTGGAGGGTGCAGTGAGAGAGAAGCACACAGAACACAGAGATAATAGGCAGAGAGATCAAAAATCACATAACTGGTGTCTGTGGAGTGTCAGATAATAAGTCTCTGCAGGTGACCATGAATTTTAGACAGTGAATAAAGAGTTAACAGCTGAATAACCAGTGAAGGGATGATCTGTAATCCAATTAAGTGAGGCAGAGAGATAATTACAAAAAGAACTTAAAAATAAAGCTGGCGCTGGAGACAAACTAAATGACTAAAAATAACATAACAGGTATTCAAGTCACACGAGGGTCTAACCTTGGTCTGGCCTTTGGGTAAGCGTCCTCCGAGGTGGACTTTTGAGACACGGCCACGCAGAATCGCCAAAGAGAGACAGGTATCCAAGTTCAGTACTCATGAAGACAGCCTCAACCATGATCGTGGGTTCATGTCATACTACGTGTGACCCCACCACACTTCTGTATCTGTAAAATCTTCCTTATTGGCCTGTTCTGACAGCATCACCTTGCTAAATTATTGTGATTTCTCTACCCTAATTAGTTTGTATAGTTTTGAATTATTTATTACTTTGGTTTGACCGTTGGTATGTGATTCATATACATATCATGTTATTCCAGTCATTTAGTTTCTCTTCAGCACCACCTTATTTTTAATTTTTTGCAATTATCCCTCTGCCTCACTTAAGCAGATTATAGGTCATCCCTTCACTATCATCCAGCTGTTGAGACTTTACTGGCCATCTAACACTCTTTGTCACCTGCAGAGAATTATCTGACATTCCAATAACACCAGTTGGGTGATCTTTTGATCTTTCTGCGTGTAAACTCTGTGTTCTGAGTGCTTCTTTCTCTCTGCACTTGATGAAGGAGCTGCGCTATGAAAGCTTGTGATTTCAAATAAACTTCTTGGACTATAACCTGCTGTTGTATGACTTCTGACTGTGTTCCGAGATGATGCTTATAAAATCCACTTTAGTTAAGCCAGTCAGAGGCTTGAAGATGATGCCACAATGTTCCATGATGGAATTTTGGTCCAGGTACAGGGATAGGTGGTTGAAAACAGAGATTGATTTACCAGGCAACAATCACAGCACACTTGTTAAAATTTAATCTAACAGAATGAAGTGTTGCATGTTCAGAGGGAGACAAATAAGAAGTGAGGGGAGTAAAAACAATGAGACAGCAATGTCACACCAGCATGAAGAGTGGCATCTAGAGAAAGTTCCAAGTTGAGGGAGAATTCTATATGTGTGTAAAATAATCTGCTATGCAAGTGGGGGGTCCACAGTAGACACCAAAAAGCAATTCAATGCAGGCTAATTTCTCTGCAATTTCTCCAGACGTTAGTGACACAATAAGTCATCACTTTTCATTAAACATCACAAGGGATTACAATTCCTCACTTTTGCCAATTTAACCTTAACATGCTCTCTTAAGAGCCACCCTGACATAAACTGCCTTAATGACTGCTCTCATTTTGATCGATCACTCACCTTTCCTGGGTCAGTGCTCCCCTGATCTCCGTAAATTGCTTGCCAGCACTAACATAGAGGTATAACTCCAACTCTTCATGGATGGACTGCCTCACAGAACAAGTCCTGCCCCGGGTATCCCTTGACCTCCAGTCTTGCTCAATTAGATAAAAAAAATGCTTATGGATTTTTCAACCCCAGCTCAGCTATTGAACCGCTGTGTGCAGTCTTCTTCTGAGCCTTTCTAATACATTAGGGCTTATGTTAAACCATCAATAGTAAGAGCTACTCCACTGCTTTGGGACTTCCATGACCTCCAACTACACAAAGCCCAGTTCCCTTTAACAGTATATTTAATAGCAGTACTGCCTCACATCATCTGCATCTCTCTCTCTCTCTCACACAAACACTCATTGACTTCAGGTTAATTGTAGATTACCTCTGAACGCCTACAGGTCTGGGAAAAAGAATTGAAGACTAATTAATCTCAATCTGTTTCAATTATCACATGAGGACCAACTTAGATCTTTTGGTTGCGTTAGTGCATAATTATAAAGAGACCTACAAATACTCAGCTAAAATTATTGATTCACTGGCATCAAAACTTGGAAGCTTTTCAGAGACTAATTAATTAGAGAAACCACATGAAAAGAAACAGCAGTTAAACAGTGAACTTCAAATACACAATACAGTGAGATGCTCAAAATGTCTACTATGCACTATAGAACTTTAGATTTGAAATGCAATACGAATTGTGCAAAGATACAGCAAGTGCTTAATGAATAGTTAAAAACAACAATTTTTTTATTTAGCAACTAAATTTTTATAAAATCCTAATGCAAAGGATACGAAGGACATTTGTTTAACTTTGATGTATGACTGGTGACAATCTAAATTCAAAATTACTTACTGCTTCTTCAAGAAGTCTACTACCAATTTAAAGTCCGCTATGCAGTACTCTCTCTTCATGTCCATAAGAACGCTATCTGATCCAGTCTGAACTGGCACATGAAGGAAGGAATAAACCCTTGGATGAAGAAGAATTTTTGCCATTTCCTGCAGGGGATAAAAGTGAACTCCAGCTATAATATATCAATTGTTAGTTTCTCTTAAAATGCACAAAATACCATGCAATTCACATATACAGCCTATAGAAAGGAGGTCAGAAATCACACACACCAAGTTATAGTCCAACAGGTTTACTTGAAAATACAAGGTTTCAGAGCTTCGGTCCTTCTTCAGGTGCTAGTGAGGGAGGTAGTATCAGACACAGAATTTACAAGTAAAAGATCAAAAGGTTCACACCGCTGATGAGGATGTACTAAACAAAACTAAGATGTTATTAAATCTTTAATCAGTTAAAAGGTTTTAATTGATTAATATGTATATGTAAATCCAAAAAATTCTTTTCAAAGTCCTGAGTGAACTAAAGATTTTATCAGTGTAAAGAGGTGACATTTTAGATCAGACAATGCATATTAGGTGTGAGTGAGTGTGAGTGTGTGTATGTGTGTGTGAGAGAGTGTGTGTGAGAGTGTGTGCGCGAGAGTGTGTGTGCGAGAGTGTGTGTGCGAGCGTGTGTGTGCATATTGTTGGGGGGAGGGCAGTGTCCCATCATATCAGACAATGGGATGGCATCACCACAACAGCCTCAGTATTTAATACCACCAACTGCCAATTTCCAGATGCCACCCTACAACTCATCTGCTTCATCCTCAACCATAACATCTTCATCTTTGACAACCAGTTCTTCAACTAGACACATCAAACAGCCAAGGGGACCAGATTTGCTCCCCAGTGTACCAACATTTTCATGCACAGATTCAAACAAGACTTCTTTGCTGCACAGAACCTTCAACCAACGCTATACACCAACCACATTTTCTTCGTTTGGACTCATGGTGACAAATCACTGAAACAACAACATAGCGATATCAACAAGTTTCATCCCACCAGCAGACTTACCATGGAATGCTCTTTAGAATCTCTCTTTCTTGGACACACGCATCTCCATCAGGAACAGACACCTCAGTACATCACTCTACTGCAAGCCTACGAATAACCCCACGATGCTGTACTTCTCTAGTTTCCACTGGAAATATATGAAAACAACCAAATCTACAGATAAGCCGAACGCAGAGACAGATTCTGCTCAGATGAGGAACAACGAGGCAGACAGAACAATGAGACAGACACCGTCATAGGAAAAGGATACAATGTTCAATTCATTGATCGCCAGTTCCAATGCACCACAGTGAAAAGCCGTAATGACCTCCTCAAAAGACACACATGGATACATATGATAGGGTGTCCTTCATTGTCCCGTACTTCCCCGGAACAGAGAAACTATGCCATGCTCTTCACAGCCTTCAACATGCTATTGATGACAACGAGCACCTTGCCATGATCTCCCCCCCGCCCGAGACCATTGTTTGCAGCAAACTACCCAGCCTTCAGCTCATCGACCACAACACTATACAACCCTATCATGGTAACCTCTGCCAGACATATCAGATCAACGACATGGACATAATCATCACAGGTGGGAACACCACCCACCACGTGCATGGCAGATACTCATGTGACTCGGCCAATGTTGTCTATCTCACACACAAAAACAAAGTTGCGGAGTGGCGTCTATCTCACACTGCAGGCAAGGGTGCCCTGAGGCTTGGAATATTGATGAAACAATGCAGAACGCTACCAACAACGGATGAATGGACGCTACGCAACAATCACCAGTCTGCAATGTTCCTTCCAGGGCAGGAACACTTCAGCACTCATGGAACACGCAGCCTCGGATCTTCAGGTAAAAGTCCTCCAAGTCAGACTTGTGTAAAGTCGGACTTCACACAACAACGCAGAATCGCTCAGCAGAGGTGATAGCCAAGTTTAGTACCCATGAGGACAGCCTCAACAGGGATCTTGGGTTCATGTCGCACTACAGGTGACCCCACCACACCGTACACACTCATACACACAAACATGAACACACTGTCTCTCCCAACTCCCAAACACATGCACACACACACACACACACACAAACACACAAATCTATGGGGAGAATTTGTATTTACAGATACATTTTATATTATTCAAAAAGCATACACTATAAAGACAGTCATCAATATGGAGTTTTATAAATTCCTACTTTTGAAATAAAACCAGTCTGATTCCAAACTAAAACACAAACAGATTCTAAACATGGTCTCACACTTAATATGTATCGTCTGACCTAAAACGTTATCTCTTCTTTGCATTGATAAAACCTATAGTTCTCTCAGCACTGTGACTTGAAAGGAATTTGGGGATTTACATATTTACTTTGATACCTTACTTATAAATTCTGTGTCTGATACTACCTCTCTCATTAACACCTGAAGGAATGCGACTCAAAGCTTGTGGTTTCAAATAAACCTGTTGGATTATAACCTGGTGTCATGTGATTTCTGACCTTGTCCACTCCGGTCCAACACCAGCACCTCCACATTATAGAAAGAAGGACATTCAGTAACAATGACATTCAAATTTCACATTACACGAGGGTGTGATAAATAAAGGCATGACTATTTTGCTTATCAGAAGCAAATACCTTTAGATAGATAAACAGAATTCATTCAAAGCAGCAACATCTTTGTCAACATTATTCTGAACTGTGTTACTTGAAAACACTTCTTAATACATTTAATTCGGCACCCCTCAAAACCATGGCTTCAAATGCGATCATAGCAGTTAGCAGAAATAAGCCACTCAGCTTTAATCTGTAAATTTATAGTTAGACTATCTCCTGTCACAGCGCCAGGGACCCGGGTTCGATTCCAGCCTCGGGTAACTGTCTGCTCGGAGTTTGCACATTCTCCCCGTGTCTGTGTGGGTTTCTGCCGGGTGCTCCGGTTTCCTCCCACAGTCCAAAGATGTGCAGGCTAGGTGGATTGGCCATGCTAAATTGATCATAGTGTTCAGGGATGTGTGGGTTATAGGGGGATGGATCTGGGTGGGATGCTTCAAGGGGTGGTGTGGACTTGCTGGACCGAAGGGCCTGTTTCCACACTGTAGGGAAACTAATCTTAAAAAAAATTACCTTTGCAGTCTCCACTGGCATATTCTTGGTTCCCTCTGATTTGCCACAAGCACTGGAGCTCAGTGACATCTGAAAACTCAACATCAGGTTCGACATGTATGTAGATGACACTCAAGGTCACCATACAACAACCTCTATTAATACCTCCAGTATCCACATTGTCTGACACTATGTTTTGGATAACTTTAAATTTCCTCAAAGTATTAGGGGAAAACTGAACTCATTGACTTCAGATCCAAAGACAGACTTTGCTCCATAGCAGCAAGTACAATAATCTTCCTGAAGTAATGCCTCAGACTAAACTTGAATATTCACATTCTTGGCATTCCGCCTAAGACACAGGGGCAGAAGTAGGCCATTCAGTCCATTGACTCCGCTCTGCTATGCTATTCGATTAAATCAAGGCTGATTTGCTAATCCTCAACTCCATTTTCCTGCCTTTTCCCCATAACCCTGATATTGCTTTACCAATTTCAAATCTGTTCATCTCAGTCCTGAATACATTTATTGACCTGACATGCATGCCCGTCTGTGGTAAAGAATTATACAGACTCACAACCCTCAGAGAAGAAACTTCTCATTTCTATTCTAACCTGATGACCTCTTACTCTGAGATTATGCCTTCTGACTTCCCATAAGGGAAACAATTTCTCTGTATCTATCTTGCAAGCCTTCCAAAAATTCTATGTGTTTCGACCATAAGAAATATAAACAGGAGTAGGCTATTTGGCCCCTCGAGTCTACTTCACCATACAACACGATTATGGCTGATCCGACACTCCTCACATATACATTCCTGCATTTTCCTCAAAATTCTTGATCCCCATTGAAATTTCAATAGGGTTACAAAGGAATATAGAAACGAGGAACAGGAGTTGGCTATTCAGCCCTTTCAGTCTGCAACATCATTCAATACGATCATAGCTGATCCTGTCTCTCAATGCCATATTCCTACTAACTCCCCAGATCCTTACTGCCCCTAGTATCTAAAAAATAGAAAACTATCCTTTTAAGCTGTTCAGTAACTTGGCCTTGAGAGCTTTCTATTGTCGAGAGTTCTACTGGTTCACCATGATTTGAGTGAAGAAACTTTTCCTCAACCACATCCTAAATGGTCGACCTGCATCTTGAGACTGTGACTTCTACTTCTGGACTCCTCATACAGGGAAATCATTCTCACTGCATCTGGTCTGTCCAGCCCAGTTAGAATTTCACATGTTTCTATCAGATGTCCTCTCATCCTTCTAAACTCTAATGAATACAAGCTCAGTCAAACCAATCTCACCTCATACTACTAAATTTCAATGAGTATAGGCCCATCTTACGCAACCGCTTCTCATAAGAAAATCCCTCCATACCCAGGATCAATCTTCTCTAAACTGCTTCCAGTGCCAATATGTCTTACAATGGAATTGAAACAGTCACTCTATACTTGGTGTCATCTGACTAGTGCGTTGTATACTTTTAGCAAGACTTCCTTATTTGCTGAATTTGGAAGCTAGCTTTTTGTGATTCATGCATGAAGACCTGGAAATTCCAATGTGCTGCAGATTTCTTCAGTCATTTTCCATTTAAATCATATTCAGCTCCTCTACTTTTCCATCCAAAGTGCATAACCTCACAATTTCCCACATTATATTAATCGGTCGAGAATTTTCCCATCTAGTTAACCTCTCTTATATCCCTTTGTGGACTCTGTGTCATCCTCACTTCTTACCTTCCAACCTATTTTTGCGTCATCTGCAAACTCAGTGGCAGTGCATTTACTTCTGTCATCCTCAGCATGGACAAGTTGGGCTGAAGGGTCTGTTTCCATGTTGTACTGCTCTATGATTAACTGTGGCCCCAACGCTGATCCCTGTGGCATTCACCTGGTTAAAAGTTGCCAGCCTGAAAATGCCACCCTTATTCCAATTCTAATGCTTTCTATCAGTTAGCCAATCTTTATCCATGACCTTGAACAGAGCCCCGAACCCCAATAACATTTCTGCTACCAAGCCAAAACTCTCACCTAAAATTATTCAAATTAATATCAACTCCTGTTCACCCATCATGCCTGTGCTCAGTGACTTAGACTGTACAGTGTTTGAGCATCACATGAATTTTGAAATTTTCATCGCTGTTCTCAAATTCTCCATGGATTCGCTCTTCCCTACCTCTATCCCCTTGTCAAATCCTAATACTTCTGAAATATATGTGCTCTTTCAAATCCTGATTTCAATCACGCCACCACTGCCTCTTGGTTTCTGAATGTTTGATTTTGAAGGATTCCATGACTGTGCCTCTTCTATAACTTTATAAGCATCTCCAGCCCTAAACCCCATGTAGCGCTCTGCATCCTCTAAATCTGGCCTTTTGCAAATCCCCACTTCCTTCACGAGCAACCGTGTCTTCTGTTGTGAAAATTCTTTCACAAATACCTTTTCTTAAGATGTTCCTTCAAACTGAAATGCTTTCATCAAAGTTAATTATGTATCCTAATACCATTATGAATGGTGTACTGGCTAATATTTATCCTTCCACCAACAAATTAGAAACAGGTGATATGATTATTTCTACATTACTATTCATTATACCATGTTTGTGCGAATTGCTGGCTTGAGAGATAAAATCATAATCAATGAAGAACAGTTTTTTTTGTAAAGTAGTTTCAGAGGGTGTGAAAGGAGCTGTGAACATAAAAATTATTGCTGTTGTTGGCTGCTGAAATTTATTTTTTATTTACTTCTACAAAGCGTCTTGGAACACTGATTAAAAAAGCTACTGTACAAATGCAAGTTGTTCTTGTACTAGGATACTTCTACATATTTCATATACTTGTTTCAACTTAAATAAACATTTAATCAAAATGGAAGGTTTGTCACATGCTTCATTAAACTGAATAAGACACTTGAAAGCAGTCAAAGGCTCTTGTTCAAACAGCAAGTCAAGGCTCAGCTTTGACAAGATTTCCTCTTCTGCTACAAACAACGTTGATTCTCACTGTCAATGAGTTTTCTTTTGTTTCACAAATTTTGCTTTCATGGGAAAGTAAAAAGTGATAGGCTCCTGCCTTCAGCTTCTGCTTACAAAATAAAAGCTTCCAAAGGGGCAAATTGTTTCCTTTAGTTCAGCCGGTTAAAACAAAAAATATTGGATATTAAGCCTTATCAAGTTTGCTCAATCTCAAATGGGATGATAATCAGGAATGCTCCAGATAGTTTCAATTAGGATCAGAGATGATGGGAACTGCAGATGCTGGAGAATCCAAGATAACGAAGTGTGGAGCTGGATGAACACAGCAGGCCAAGCAGCATCTTAGGAGCACAAAAGCTGATGTTTCGGGCCTAGACCCTTCATCAGAGAGGGGGATAGGGAGGGGGGTTCTGAAATAAATAGGGAGAGAGGGGGAGGTGGACCAAAGATGGACAGAGGAGAAGATAGGTGGAAAGGAGAAGATAGGTGGAAAGGAGAGTATAGGTGGCCAGGTAGGGAGGGGATAGGTCAGTCCGGGGAGGACGGACAGGTCAAGTGGGCGGGATGAGATTAGTAGGTAAGAAATGGAGGTACAGCTTGAGGTGGGAGGAGGGGATAGGTGAGAGCAAGAACAGGTTAGGGAGGCAGGGGTGAGCTGGGCTGCTCTTGAGATGCAGTGGGGGGAGGTGACGAGCTGGGCTGGTTTTGGGATGCAGTGGGGGAGGGGGAGATTTTGAAGCTTGTGAAGTCCACATTGGGAACCCTGCAGCCCGATGGTATCAAGCAGAATAGGAGTTGCTGTTCCTGCAACCTTCGGGCGGCATCATTGTGGGCACTGCAGGAGGCCCAGGATGGACATGTCGCCTCAAGAATGGGAGGGGTAGTTGAAATGGTTTGCGACTGGGAGGTGCAGTTGTTTACTGCGAACCGAGCATAGGTGTTCTGCAAAGCAGTCCCCAAGCCTCCGCTTGGTTTCCCCAATGTAGAGGCAGCCACACCGTGTACAGCCGATGCAGTATACCACATTGGTGGATGTGCAGGTGAACATCTGCTTGATATGGAAAGTCATCTTGGGGCCTGGGGTGGGGGTGAGGGAGGTGGTATGGGGGCAAGTGTAGCATTTCCTGCGGTTGCAGGAGAAGGTGCCGGGTGTGGTGTGGTTGGAGGGCAGTGTGGAGCAAACAAGGGAGTCACGGAGAGAGTGGTCTCTCCGGAAAGCAGACAAGGGTGGGGATGGGAAAATGTCTTGGGTGGTGGGGTCGGATTGTGGATGGCGGAAGTGTCCGAGGATGATGCATTGTATCCAGAGGTTGGTGGGGTGGTATGTGGGGAGGGGGGTGGGGGGTTGCGGTCCTTTCAGAACGTGGGCATCTGGGATGTGCGGGAGTGGAATGCCTCATGCCTCATCCTGGGGGCAGATGCGGTAGAGGTGAAGGAATTGGGAATGGGGGATGGAATTTTTGCAGGCGGATGGGAGGGAGGAAGTGTATTCTAGGTAGCTGTGGGAGTCAGTGGGCTTGAAAGGGACATTGGTTTGTAGGTGGTTACCTGAGATGGAGACAGAGAGGTCCAGGAAGGTGAGGGATGTGTTGGAGATGGTCCAGGTGAACTTGAGGTTGGGGTGGAAGGTGTTGGCGAAGTGCATGAACTGTTCGAGTTCCTCTTGGGAGCACGAGGTGGTGCCAATACAGTCATCAATGTAAGGGAGGAAGAGGTGGGGTTTAGGGCCAGTGTAGGTGCGGAAGAGGGATTGTTCCACGTAACCTGCAAAGAGGCAGGCATAGCTTGGGCCCATGCAGTTAACATGGCCACCCATTTTGTCTGTAGCAAGTGGGAGGAATCGAAAGAGAAGTTGTTGAGGGTGAGGACGAGTTCGGCTAGGCTGATGAGGGTGTCGGTGGGGGGGGACTGGTCAGGTCTACGGGACAGAAGGAAGTGGAGGGCCTTGAGGCCATCTGCATGAGGAATGCAGATGTATAGGGACTGGGTCTCCATGGTGAAAATGAGGTGTTGGGGGTCCGGGGAATTGGAAGTTCTGGAGGAGGTGGAGGGCGTGGGTGGTGTCACGGACAAGGGTGGGGAGTTCCTGGACCTAGGGGGAGAAAATGGAGTCCAGATAGGTGGAGATGAGTTCGGTGGGGCAGGAGCAGGCGGAGACAATGGGTTGACCAGGGCAGGCAGATTTGTGGATTTTGGGAAGGAGATAGAAGCGGACAGTGCGGGGTTAGGGAACAATAAGGTAATAAGGTTGGAGACTGTGGGTGGGAGGTCACCTGAGGTGATGAGGTTGTGAATGGTTTGGGAGATGATGGTTTGCTGCACAGGGATGGGGTCGTGATCTGGGGGGGGGGGGGGGGGGGGTAGGAGGAGGTATCAGAGAGTTGGCGTTTGGCCTCGGTGATGTAGAGGTCAGTGCGTCACACTGCAACTGCGCCTCCCTTGTCTGTGGGTTTGATGGTGAGGTTGGGATTGGAGCGGAGGTTTGCACCCTTGAGGTTTCAATTAGCAAGTAGTTGTAGGATGGCAATAAGACATGGTTCCCTTTCTTAACGACAATTTGAATGCATCCTGCTGAAACTATATGTATGTTGATGCCAGACAATGACGTTATATGTGGTTCTCATGCTGAGTAGTTGATTGTCTGTCAAAAGGCAGGAAATTGTACATTGTTTCTCCTGCTAGGGCTGCTCATCCTAAGTATAGGCTGGAGGTCTACAGGTTTCACAGGACTTCTGTATATTAAAGCTAATGCATCTAGTGACTTGTGTCCAAATTCTCAACATATGCCTGCACAGGGTTTTTGTTAAATTATTGTTCTTTGCAGGCTCAAGTATAAAGAAATGACAAATTTGGCAATCAGAGCCAGGGGAATCACTGCCCAATGAGGAGTTAACTATTTCAGCAAGGATAAGATTAAGAACCAGCATGGAAAGTAAGAATAGCAAAATGTTACTTTTCTTTTATCTTTCCTATTCAAATAATATTTAAGAAATGATCTTGAGGAAAAAAAACTGTTCTCTTGTTCCTCAATAAAACAGAGCTGGGTAATAGGGTGGAGAAAGCTGGCTGAAGTTCATGGCAACAGAATAGCAGGTCTGAGATCAGCAACTCTGGTTCATGGGTGAGGCACAGTAATGTCACTTGAGTGATCTCTTTCTTGACGATAGCTGTGCAATTTAAATCCTTTTACCTGTATGGGTCATAGATAGATTCCTTGACAAATCATCTGGGTTGTCAGTCTACCACTTATAATCTAAAACCCTAAGCTTTTCATGAATAGTTGAATTTGTGTGGAAAGTGAGGCACCATGTTCCCCAAAGCTGCAGAGGTGCATGGGAATAAAGCATTTAAGATAAAATCTGGCAGTAATGAGACCACCCACCAGATTGCTCTTGCTTCAATTCACATAGGCTGGGCAGAAATCCTAAAAGGGACAACAAAGCACAAACAGGTCATGCGCAATCAAGAAACATGTTAGAGGAAACACTGGTTCAGACCAAGATGAACATGGTCTTTTTTGGAAGACTGTGCAATGGCCAGTTGGAAGCACCTATTTGCCCTAATACAGGTGACCTTTAGAGCACGATGAAGTATTTCATGAAACTGACGTAGGACCCCAAATAAATCTTTCTGGCTATGAGATTAGTGTAAATATACATGATGAGAAATCAGTACTGTTCAAAAGTTAGGGCTGCAAAGTCCTTTCAAGAGTCTGAGCAGAGAGCAAAACTATTGTAGCTCATGAATAGTATCAGTGATAATGGGAACTGCAGATGCTGGAGAATCCAAGATAATAAAATGTGAGGCTGGATGAACACAGCAGGCCCAGCAGCATCTCAGGAGCACAAAAGCTGACGTTTCGGGCCTAGACCCTTCATCAGAGAGGGGGATGGGGTGAGGGTTCTGGAATAAATAGGGAGAGAGGGGGAGGCGGACCGAAGATGGAGAGAAAAGAACATAGGTGGAGAGGAGAGTATAGGTGGGGAGGTAGGGAGGGGATAGGTCAGTCCAGGGAAGACGGACAGGTCAAGGAGGTGGGATGAGGTTAGTAGGTAGGAGATAGGGGTGCGGCTTGGGGTGGGAGGAAGGGATGGGTGAGAGGAAGAACAGGTTAGGGAGGCAGATACAGGTTAGACTGGTTTTGGGATGCAGTGGGTGGAGGGGACGAACTGGGCTGGTTTTGGGATGCGGTGGGGGAAGGGGAGATTTTGAAGCCGGTGAAGTCCACATTGATACCATTGGGGCTGCAGGGTTCCCAGGCGGAATATGAGTTGCTGTTCCTGCAACCTTCGGGTGGCATCATTGTGGCACTGCAGGAGGCGCATCATGGACATGTCATCTGAAAAATGGGAGGGGGAGTGTAAATGGTTTGCGACTGGGAGGTGCAGTTGTTTATTGCGAACCGAGCGGAGGTGTTCTGCAAAGCGGTCCCCAAGCCTCCGCTTGGTTTCCCCAATGTAGAGGAAGCCACACCGGGTACAGTAGATGCAGTATACCACATTGGCAGATGTGCACGTGAACCTCGGCTTAATGTGGAAAGTCATCTTGGGGCCTGGGATAGGGGTGAGGGAGGAGATGTGGGGGCAAGTGTAGCATTTCCTGTGGTTGCAGGGGAAGGTGCCGGGTGTGGTGGGGTTGGAGGGCAGCGTGGGGCGAACAAGGGAGTCACGGAGAGAGTGGTCTCTCCGGAAAGCATGACATGTCCATCATGGGCCTCCTGCAGTGCCACAATGATGCCACCCGAAGGTTGCAGGAACAGCAACTCATATTCCGCCTGGGAACCCTGCAGCCCAATGGTATCAATGTGGACTTCACCAGCTTCAAAATCTCCCCTTCCCCCACCGCATCCCAAAACCAGCCCAGTTCGTCCCCTCCTCCCACTGCACCACACAACCAGCCCAGCTCTTCCCCTCCACCCACTGCATCCCAAAACCAGTCTAACCTGTCTCTGCCTCCCTAACCTGTTCTTCCTCTCACCCATCCCTTCCTCCCACCCCAAGCCGCACCCCTACCTCCTACCTACTAACCTCATCCCACCTCCTTGACCTGTCCGTCTTCCCTGGACTGACCTATCCCCTCCCTACCTCCCCACCTATACTCTCCTCTCCACCTATCTTCTTTTCTCTCCATCTTCGGTCCGCCTCCCCCTCTCTCCCTATTTATTCCAGAACCCTCACCCCATCCCCCTCTCTGATGAAGGGTCTAGGCCCGAAACGTCAGCTTTTGTGCTCCTGAGATGCTGCTGGGCCTGCTGTGTTCATCCAGCCTCACATTTTATTATCTTGTAGCTCATTAATACAATTTTGTGCTTTTTTTGGGTTGATAAAAACAACGCCAATGCTTTCTGATCTATGCTCACTAACATGTTCCCATCAGCAAACTATATCTATTCTGTTTACTTCAAGCTAAGTCATGAATGGTTATGTTCCACTTAGATATGGTTCTCACTAGTCGAACAGTCTGATCGTGGAATTCCTAGGCCAAGATGCATGAATTATTTTTAAACTTTTGTTGGTACAACTGTCCTGTCTGTTGTTATTATCTTTTACAACGAGGCCCATGGTTTTAATTACTGATACAGAATATCTGGCCACAGTTTAGACTTTGGGTTCATAACAGGGATGGTATTATTACATTAATAAGGGAGGAGCTCAGAATAGAAGAACAATATGTGGAATTAAGTAACAAGAAGGGGCAGCAGACAATGATTGGAGCTATTTACAGGCCATCAAATAATCGTGGGAGTGTGGAGCATGGTATTGATGAGGACACGAGAGGAGAATGTAGCACGGGTAACACAATTATTGTAGTTGACTTCAATCTGCAGATCGGGTAAACTAACTGAGCATTAAAGCTGTGGAGGTTGAGTTTCTGGAATGAGTTTTATAGAGCAGTATATTGAGGAGTTGACTAGAGGGCAAGTTGTTTTAAATCTATTATGTTTCAACGTAACAAAAGGTGAACTAATAATGTTGCTGTAAAAAAATGTTTAGATGCGTGTCAAGGTGGGACAGAATTTTGAATTATGTTTTGCATTGTAAGGTAGTTTCACACTAGCACTGCACCACAAGACTGTCAGCTTTTCCATTTAGATACTTTCTTAATCAACCCGTTCAGATGTGTCGTGACACATTTCTGAGGTAGATGGGCTTGAACCCAGACTACTTGGCTCGGAGAAAGGGACACTACCACTATGCCACAAGAGGCCACAAGTTTGCCATTTATCCTTGTGCAAATCAGCATGTTTAATTTGATTGTCAATGGCTATCGGTGCCAATCAGCTAAGAGTGGTGGATATTGTGGGTAACAGAACAGACTGTTCATCCATTGCATTCTGCTTGCGTAGAAGATTCACATCTTATCCATGTTGACCTCTTGAAGGTCTTGTGGCACACAATTTACTATTATTATTTTGACAGTCTGTTAGAATTTTCTATATTCTCCTTTACCTCTAGAGCTTTTACTTAAATCACATCTCAAATAAGAGGCATTTAATATGAAAAAATTTTGCAAGTCAAGATGTTTTAGTGACCACATTATCAGAGAGTCACACCAGCATGGAAACAGACCCTTTGGTCCAACAAGTCCACGCTGACCATGTTCACAAACTAAACTAGCCTCACTTGCCTGTGCTTGGTCCATATCCCTCCAAACTTTGCCTATTCATGAACTTATCCAAATAGTTTTTAAACATTATAACTGTATTTCATCCCTCTCTGGCAGTTTATTCCACACACGAACCAATCGCTGTGTTAAAAAGTTGCCCTTCATGTCATTTTATGTCCTCAATCACCAATTTTGCTAAATATTAAAAGAAATAAGAGGAAAGTTGTTGAACCTAACTTGCATTTCAGTTGATCTTCACCTATAGAATTTCTGCCAATCAATAAATGTTATTGCACTGTTTTATACGTACACGCCTGTAAAATTTTTCTCTGATACCAGCCTAACAATCAATAATTCTCAGCAGCATATTTTCTTATTATATTTATATTCTCAGTCATGAGGGAGCATAAGAAACAAAATTAATCAAGCTACATTATGACATTTTCTTATATTTTAACACACCAGTATTTCTCCAGTTTGCATGAACCAAGGTAAAATTCAATCTTCACTTGAAGCTGTGTACAGCTGGAACAAAGTGTATATTCCGCATTGTGAAATCACTACTTTTAGTTTTATATCACTAGTCAATTCATTTATACTTATACATATGTATACATACACACATATTAGAACAAGTTGATAAGAAGTGCACAGGGGTCTAAAATTTTTATTAAGTAACTACTTGATCCCTTGTAGGTATCCAGACTGGGTGCAATTTTGTTAAAATGGGGTAATGCTTGAGAGATAAGTGAGTCAAGACCTGCAATCACAACTTGATCACAACTTTTAAATAATATATACTACGTTTATTTTTATTTTCCATGATAAATTCAGATAAATGCTCCTCAAACAACTCATTGCTGAATTGGCTTTTCTCATTTTCCTTCAAAAAATTCTCAAACATCCAGGAATACAACATATATAGAACATAGAACAATACAGTGCAGAACAGGCCCTTTGGCCCTCAATGTTGCAGTTTTCCTTAAAATGTACTTTAACTTGTTCAGTTTATAGTAAAGAGTTCAGAAATGGTTGGGAGAAAGAGTATCTGCTTGTATGTCAGAACCATTCAATTATGCTGTGCTTATTGAAATAAAATGCTTTCTTTTTCAAGAACATGCATGTTTTCATTAGCTTCTATCTATGATATTCCTAGAAATTTCTGCCAAAGGACAGACTGGTGCCCATCTGTGATATTCATCAGTTCAATTCATAAACCATTTCATGTTTTTGAATTCCCTCGTGAAGGCAAGAATTTGACTAAATTAATATCCGTCAGCTACTGGTCACTCATCACTGACATTCTTTTTCAACTTAAATAAGGCTGAAGTATTGTAACACCTTTGAGATAACATACATCTGCAGCAATAAGGTCCATGGAATGATACAATTTAAGAGTAATCTACAACAGATAAAGTCAACATACCATACTTAAAATAAAATCTATTCAGTCAAACTCTATTAACAATACAGAATTCAAGAACTTTTCCTTCTTAATAAAAAGAAATCAGAAAAACCCTACCTGAGAGGTTTTGAGAACACCAGGTAATGAACTGCCTTTGTAAGAGATTAATTCTAACAATCATACTGCTTTTTATAATCCCCTCAAAGCAGTGGTTTGATTAACATCTGGCCAGGGATTTATAAATCCAATTTTTAATGCATGTTTTTGTACTAATTTCATGAGCATTTGGTCACACCTTTAGTTACCATACATTTTCTTTTAATAGTTACTCAAATGATTGTGTTTATTTCATTATAATGATAAACCTTAAATAAAAACATATTTTATACTTTCCTGAGACCTTGTTTAACACCTAGCAGGGTGATACCTTACCCTCAAACTAACACACAATATGGGCGAAAAAAAAATAGGCTGCAGTAAATGCAGCTGTTCACAGTTTGCTACAACAAATGCAAATTGTTCAATATTATCTTTTTTATTGGTGGGGTGTGTGCTGGAATATTCCCAAGAATACTGTGCATACCAGCAAGAATACCAGCTAAATTAAAACATTTAAAACATAATCACAAGGATCTGAAAGATGATTTCTGAGTAGGTTATAATGGTCACAAGAGTAATTACAGACATATAATGAGAAAAAACAGTTTAATTAAGCAGTGTAATATTCATGAAGAATGGCTGTGATGCCTCCGTTAGGTTTAACTGCTTGTAGCAACAATTTTGAATAAATACCTCAATTAGTTGTGAAGGCTAGCTAAATTCCTCTTCTGATATTGTTCTCCATAAAACTTATAAAGCAGGGGACATAATTAATATTGGCCTTCTAAAGCACAAAATCCAGCATTGAAATTTAACCAATGCTCAGGGGCTTACTAAGCCCAACAGATGACATTATAATTCAACCAAGCTGACACAAGACACAAGACAAAACCCTGCGCCTTGCATTGGCACTCCAGCCCTATGTTTATTTTGGTAAGTATAGCATCATTCTGACAATGAAAACCAACTCCGGTTACGACACTGAAAGTACTAAGTTGCATTAAGCTTCTACCCAGGACCATTTCTTCAATGGATTGAATCATACAATTGTAGAGTAGAGACTTTCAGCTGATAAAATCCGTCCTGCCAATCGACACTAGGCCCACTTTTGAGCACTTAGGGCCAATAACACTGAATGGTATGACTTTTCAAGTACTCATCCAAGCATTTCTTAAAGGTTGCAAGGTTACCTAACTCAACTACCCTTGAAGGGGTGCATTCCAGACCATCATCGTCTGCTGGGTGAAAAAAAAGTTTCCTGAAATCCCATCTCTTTCACCTTAAAATTATGTCCCCTTAAAATTATGTCCCCTTGTACAGATTAACAGATTCCGATAGTGCGCACCACAATTTTCATACCTTTGGATTGTCCTAATTTTGAAGTGTTGTAATTAACCCTTCAATTAACCCTAGCTATGAAGAAAGAAAGATTGAGTAGATTAGGATTATTTTCATTAGAAAGACGGAGATTGAGGGGTCCCTGATTGAGGTCTACAAAATCATGAGTGGTATGGACAAGGTGGATAGCAAGAAGCTTTTTCCCCAGAGTGGGGGACTCAATTACTAGGGGTCATGAGTTCAAAGTGAGGGGAGGAAAGTTTATGGGAGATATGCGTGGAAAATTCTTTATGCAGAGGGTGGTGGCTGCCTGGAACGCGTTGCCAGTGGAGGTGGTAGACGCAGACACGATAGTGTCTTTTAAGATGTATCTGGACAGGGACATGGATGGGCAGGGAGCAAAGCGATACAGCCCCATACAAAACAGATGACAGGTTTAGACAGAAGATCTTGACTGGTGCAGCCTTGGAGGGCCAAAGGGCCTGTTCCTGTGCTGTAATTTTCTTTGATCTTTGTTCTTTGATTTCAGCATTCATCCTTGGAAATCTTGGAGGATTCACAAATATCCCCATCCTCAATGATGGAAGAGCCCAGTACAACAGTGCAAAAGATAAGGCTGACGCATTCAGAGCAAACTTGAGCCAGAAACGCTGCTTGGATGATCCATCTCGGCCTCTTCCTGTGGTCCCCAGCAGTGCAGATACCAGTCTTCAGCCAATTCGATTCACTCCACATGATATCACGAAACATTTAGAGATACTGAATACTTCCAAGACTACGGGTCCTGACAAAAATTCCAGCAATATTACTAAAGACTTGTGCTCCAGAACTTGCCACTCCCCTGACTGAGCTCTTCCAGTACAGTTGCATCACTCGTACCTACACAAAAATGTGGAAAATTTCCTAGGTAAACCCTGTAAATAAAAAGCATGACAAATCCAACCCAGACAATTACCACCACACCAGACTACTTTCAATCATCAGTAAAGTTATGGAAAGTGTCATTAATAGTGCTATCAAGCGGCAACTGGTTAACTACTCAATGTTGCTCACTTTGGGTTCGACCATGGCCACTTAGCTCCTACATTACCACCTTGGTTCAAACATGGACAGAACAGCTGAATTAAAGAGGTGAAATGAGAATGACAGCCCTAGATATCAAGGAGATATCCAACCAATTATAGCATTAAAGAGCCCTAATGAAACTGAAATCAGTGCACAAACTCTCTATTGGTTAGCATCATACCTGGCATACAGGAAGAAGGTCGTGGGTACTGGAGGTCAGGACATCTCTGCAGGAATTCCTTAGGATAGTGTCCTAGGTCCAACCATCTTCAGCTGCTTCATCGCTGACCTTGCCTCCATCAAAAATGTCAGAAGTGAGAATGATTGCACAATGTTCAGCACCATTCACAACTCCTCAGATACAGAAGCAGACAATGTTCAAATGTAACAAGATCCGGACAATATCCAGGCTTGGGCTGATAAGTGGCAACTAACATTCATGCCACACAAATGCCAAGCTATGACCATCACCAACAAGGGTCTCTAACCATCATCCCTTGACATTCACTGGCGTTACCATCACTGAATCCCTAACGATCAATATCCTGGAGGGTTATCATTGATCAGAAATTCAACTGGACTTGCCACATAAATACTGCAGCTACGAGAGCAGGTGAGAGGCTAGGAATACTGCAGCAAAGCAACTCACCACCTGACTCACCAGAGCCTGTCCATCATCTACAAGGCACAAGTCCGGAGTGTGGTGGAATACTCTCCACTTGGCTGGATGGTTGCTGCTCCAAAAACACTCAAGCAGCATGACGCCAGCCATATCAAAACAACCCACTTGACTGCACTACATCCACAAGCATCCACTCCCTCTAACACAGATGCTCAGTAACACCAGTGTGTACTATCTACAAGATGCACTGCAGAAAACACTTAAGATCCTCTGATAACACTTTCCAAACCCATGATTACTTCCATCTAGGAGAACAAGGGCAGCAGATATATGGGAACACCACCATCTCCAAGTTCCCCTCCAAGCCACTCACCATCCTGACTTGGGAATAAGTTGTCATTCCTCCACTGTCACTGGGTCAAAATTCTGGAATGTCCTTAATTGCATTGTGGGTCAACCCACACCAGGTGGGTTGCAACGGTTCAAGAAGACAGCTCATCACCACCTTCTCAAGCACAATTAAGGATGGGGAATAAATGCCGGCCAGTCAGCAACGCTCACATCTTACAAATGAAGAAAAAAGAAATGTAATCCTAGGATCAATATATCCCTTTTAAGACTGGGCTTCTGAAACAGTGGGTTGTAACCCATAATGGGGTCAACAAGGTTAGATTTTGTGGTGCAAACATCCAGCTACAATAGCTGTCAGGGAGTTTGGAATGCCTTCTGACAACTGTGAGATGCCTTTAAATCTCCCATGGTTTTTATTAATAGGCATAACCCAAATGAGCTGTCCTCTGAGGCCTGCTGTAGCAAACAACCTATTAACAGGTAGGTAATAAAATGTGAGGCTGGATGAACACAGCAGGCCAAGCAGCATCTCAGGAGCACAAAAGCTGACGTTTCGGGCCTAGACCCTTCATCAGAGAGGGGGATGGGGTGAGGGTTCTGGAATAAATAGGGAGAGAGGGGCAGGCGGACCGAAGATGGAGAGAAAAGAAGATAGGTGGAGAGAGTATAGGTGGGGAGGTAGGGAGGGGATAGGTCAGTCCAGGGAAGACGGACAGGTCAAAGAGGTGGTCCTACCTACTAACCTCATCCCACCTCCTTGGCCTGTCCGTCTTCCCTGGACTGACCTATCCCCTCCCTACCTCCCCACCTATACTCTCTCCACCATCGGTCCGCCTCCCCTTATCTTGGATTCTCCAGCATCTGCAGTTCCCATTATCACTATTAACGGGTAGGTGTTTGGCTTTTGGAGAATCTCTGCCTTTTCGTCAACTCATTCAACTTTTACCTCCTATTTCCCACTATTCTCACCCACCTGGTTACGAACTAAGGGTCTCATACCCCCTCTTAACAACTGAAGATTCCCCATTACTCAGCAACTGAAGATCCCCTTTCACCACTCTTCAGCAGTTGAAGCTGACCCCTATACAGCAACTGAGATTTACAACCTTCATTCATCAATTCTTTCTACAGGGGGTTCTCCTAATAACACATGTTCCAGCAACCCAAATTGGCTACGACGCAATCGACAAATAGGGGGATGCTATTTCTAAAACATGAACTTGTGTTGTGTATAATGTGATTCAGCATTAATTAAAAATGCAGCCCATTTAAATAGAAAAATGTACTCCAATGCTAAATTGATGATATAAATAAAAAGTGAAGAATAATTTAAAATACAATAAGTGCTGTTAAGACATGCATCTTGGAGTGCAGTATTTTTACCTAGATTTTGTTACATATTTAATACATTGGAATTTTTGAACTTGCTCATGTAAATCATTTATATTAAAAGTTATCTGTGTTACGACTTGCTCTTTTCCATACTCTGTTGAATACAATGTTACTCAGGCTTACAACATATTTTCATCCTACAATTAACTTCAATGCCAAAGGGTTACATAGTAAAGAAAGGTCAGAATCCTTTGCCTCACTTATTTGAAAATCTATCCAGAAATCTGTGCCGTTGAAATGTCAGGTCAGATCAGCGTTTAAATCGAGTAGGGAATTTTACTAATAATTGCCAACATGTCACTTTCGGGGGAGTTTCACGGAGGGCTGCTGGCTGTGATCTCTATCTCACACAATTCTGTCCTGCTCAACTGGTCTGTTTTCATGGTCACACCATCATACGACACTGATCATTGCTGGGATTTCCAGTGGCAGGACTCTATTTAAAGCCCAGCTATTACCTCATTGCAAATATAAGGTCAGGTTGGTTAATGATAAACGGTGATCAAAACTGCAGCTAAAGGAATGAAGTCACAGAAGCAAGAAAGAAGTTTGGAAAATATGATTGTTATATGCTCTTTGTACCCCAACCCCACTTCTCCATAGGCCGCATTATGTGTAATCGCACCATTTTCTAAAACATGATGCTGCGCTGAAACACAACTTTTGCATTGTAGTGAAAACCCCCGAGTTTTCAAGTGGAATTTCATAATTCATTTAAAGAGCCATTCTTAATGTTTATTTAGCCTCAGACCAGTGCAGCACATGATTTCACAATGTAAACAATGAAATTCTGCACAGATTTACGCTAGCTTCCCTCAAATCAACCAGTTTATACTTCCATGCTTGTATGAATTTTATACTTCTTCCCTCCCAACCACCATAGAATGACACATACTGGTAGTCAATCACTTCCTTTGCCATGTACAAGTGAAAGAATTATTAATTACAAGTGAGCCTGAATGCACAGCTAGAATTTTCTAGGCCTGGCTACTACAGAAATATTAGTGAAGATACTGTGAAAAAGTAGGCACTTCACTGAGGTTTTGGTCATCTAAAGGTTGACCAGCTGAGCACTTTACTTCTTTATTCATTTCTTTTCTTTATGCACTCAACTGTAGCTCATCTGTACACACCATTCTGCTCTAGCTCATCTGCAAACTACTCTTGAGCTACTGTCTGGAGAAGCAGCTATATAAATGGAGCTTTACTTGCTCTCAAAACATGCAGTAATCCTTCAGCAGTCTACGGTTTTAAAACATTACTTTCCTATTTCAGGTCACAATTTAAAATACAGAAAAATAACAAATCATGCCTTTACACCAATGTGATGTGAATAAAACTGTGGGCCTTTATGTTATAATTAACTAGTGTAAAGGTCCTAAAACTATTCAATGGAATTATTCTATTAATCAGCTAAGGAAAGCTCAAGACTGAAAAAAATATACGTAGAATTACATTTTCTTTTGAAATAACCGTGAGTTAAATTTGCTGCTTGCATGCAACAGGCCTAACGTTTAAATTATGCATGGCAGCCAAATCTAATTTTAAAAGGAAATTAATTTTCCTCCTTACAGACATGCTGTATCGCTGCCAACTTATTAATCCTACCCAACTTCCTTTCCATCATGATGGCATGGTTGGTTAGCTCAGCTGCTGAATGGCTTGTTTGTGGTGCTGTGTTATATCAATAGCGTGATTCAATACCTGCACTAGCTGAGGCTAGCATGAATGACTCTCCTTCTCAACCTCTCCTCTTGCCTTTGACATGGTGACCCTCAGGTTAAACCACTACCTGCCATCTCTCTTTCTAATAAGAGAGCAGCCCTATGGTTTGGTAGGACTTCAGCGATTTAGATTTACCTCTCATGAAGTTTCTAATTTTTTTAATGTGCATATGTCATAGGTTTTTACTACAATCAAGGTGAGGGTAGTAATGATACAGAAGTTTTGGAGTGGGAATCAAATGGCTACTTATCTATGGAGATTAGCATAATCTACTAATACCGTCTGCACATACAATTGCCAGGAATTGTCACCGAACAGTAACCAGGAATTACTTATTTGCTTTTCAACCCCAACTAACTTGTAACTACTACTTCCTCTGAGATGGGCTAAATCAATACAGGTGAAAGGTGAAACACAATAGACAGGGCATTCTGCAATGAAGTACAATCTCAATAGGTGCTGTTACTCTCAGCTACTGGATGTCCTAGAATCCCCCAAGTGTGGAAGCAGGCCATTTGGCCCATCAAGTCTAACCTGACCCTCTGAAGAGCATCCCACCCAGATCCACACCAACCCTATCCTGATAAACCTGGAGAATATGCAATCTCCACAAAAACAGTTGCCCAAGTCTGGAATCGACCCTGGGTCCTTGGTGCTATGAGGTAGCCCTCCTGACCACTGAGTCACCCCAAATGTAGTCACAATTCCTTAAGTTCTAGGATACATTTGAATCAGAACAAGTCAGGACCTTGTGGGAAGGTACTAAATTAGGAAGAGGAAAATTCCATCTGTATTAGGGAAGAGACAGGGAATGTTAATTGGGAGGAGCTGTTATCAGGCAAGTCCAATTTGACATGTGGGAATTGTTTAAAGACCTACTAATAAGAATTCAGGACCAGCCTGTTTCAGTAAGGAGGAAGGACAGGGTTGGCAAGTAACGGACATTTAGATAGCGAGGGAGGTTGTGAATTTAGTCAAAACGGGGGGAAAAAAAGCAAATGTAAGGTTTAGAAAGCTAAAATCAGACAGGGCCTGTGAAAAATATAAAGAAAGCAGGAAAGATCTAAGAGAGCAAGAAGGGGCCACGAAATGACCTTAGAAAGTAGGGTTAAAGAAAATCCCAAGGCATTCTACACATAAATTAAAAACAAGAGGAGAATTAGGGAGAAAGGTTACTACTCAAGGATAAATGAGGGAATGAGCTTGAAGGCAGAGGATGTAGGGGAGATCCTAAATGAGTATCTTACATCGGTATTAACCCAAGAGAAGCGTATGGAGGATTGTGAGATTTGTGGGGAGTGTGCTAAACGCTTGGGCATTTTAAGATTAAGAAAGGTTTTGGGTCTCTTGAAAAGCATTAAAGTAGATAAGTCTCCAGGACCCAATAGTATCTATTCCAGGTCATTGAGAGAGACAAGAGAGGAGATTGCTGGGGCCTTGACCTAGATCTTCGCATCCTTGTTAGTCACCGGAGAGGTTCCGGAGGACTGGCGAGCAGCATATGTTGTTCCTCTTTTCATGAAGGGAAACAGTGATAATCCAGAGAACTATAGATCAGTGAGTCTCACATAGGTGGTTGGGAAGCTATTGAAGAGAAATTCCTCGGCATAGGATTTACACGCATTTGGAAAAGCATGGCCTAATTAGGGATGGTCAATATGGCAATGTGCAGGATGTGTTTCTTATCAAATTGATTGAATTTTCTGAAGAGATGACAAAGGTGATTGATGAGGGTAAAGCAGTAGATGTTGTCTACATTGACTTTAGTAAGGCTTTCAACAAGGCCTTATAGTAGGCGCAACCAAAAAATTAAAAAGCATGGGATTCACAGTGACTTGACCATGTGGATTCAGAATTGCCTTGCCCATACAAGGCAGATGATAGAGGTAGAAAGGTATTTTTCAGGCTGCAGGTCCATAACCAGTGGTGATCTGTACTGGGGCCTCTGCTGTATGTGATATATGACTTGAATGACAATGTAAATGGGTGGCTTAGTAAGTTTGTAGATGATACAAAGATTGGTGGCATTGTGCATAGTGCTGAAGGTTGCCAAAGTATACAGAGGCATATAGATCAATTGTAGATATGGGGAGCAAAATGACAGATGGAGTTTAATTCAGGTAATTGCGAGGTGCTGCACTTTGGATGATCAAATGTTAAGGAAAAGTATACATTTAATGGCAAGATCCTGAACAACATTGATGTACAGAAGGATCTTGGGGTTCAAGTCCACAACTCCTTGAAAGTGGCCATGCAAGTAGATAGAGTGGTAAAGGCGGCAAGTGGCATGCTTGCCTGTGTTGATCTGGGAATCGAGTACAAGAGACAGGATGTCATGTTGCAGATTTGTCAAGACTTTGGCTAAGCCACACTTTTATTGTGGGAATCACTGGCTGTGTGGGCCTAATTGTTAAAAGTCAACCACATTGATGTGGGTCTAGAGTCACATGTAGGCCAGACCAGATAAGACTGGTAGTTTCCCTCCCACATTAGTGAACTGGATAGGCTTTTATGACAATCGACAGCGGTTTCATGGTGACCATTAGACTCTTAATTCCAGATTTTTATTAAATTCAAATTACACCATCTGTCTAGAAATGATATCACTACACCTTCACCTCCCCAGATGTGATAAGAGAAACACCCTCCTCAAACCTATAGGCCCACAAAACTAGTTCAGCAGACTATGATGCCTCATTTTTAATAATAGGCTGACAGTTCCATAATCAATTGATTGAGCCGTCTTTAAAGACATACGGCAAATGCTACACAAATGTATCAGTGCACTGCTAAACTGAAGAATCTCAGGTGGACATACAAGAACTCGCGACACTACATAGAAGAGTAGGGGAATGTTTTTGTAAGCTGACCAATATTTATGTTTCAACCAGCATCCCTAAACAAATTAAAGATAATAAAATGTGAGGCTGGATGAACACAGCAGGCCAAGCAGCATCTCAGGAGCACAAAAGCTGCTTGGCCTGCTGTGTTCATCCAGCTTCACATTTTATTATCTTGGATTCTTCAGCATCTGCAGTTCCCATTATCTCCCTAAACAAATTGTCTGATTGCTGTTACATTGCTGTTGGTCAGAGCTTGCTGTGTTTAATTTAGCTCCCACAGTTCTTCCAATCGTGTTGACAGTTACATTAAGTACTTAAGTGGCTGAAAAGCACTTTATGACATTGAAGAACTGAAAGGGGCCCTTTGCAATTACTAACTAACGTGTCAATAATAGAAGAAAATGAACATATACCTTGGTTGTCGTGTTGTGATATCAATTTGTTAAAATCTGCGCATTGCTCTGCAGAGTGATCAAGCTGTTTACATGTGTTAACCTGTGATAACTTAACGAACATCATAGTATATGGCTTAGATATGAATGAAATATTGAGAAAGATTACGACTTCCATTACACAGCAGTTTTGATGTTATTTAGCCTGAAGTTTCAGACTGCCTGTTTTCACTCAACACAATCCGAGACATATGTTCTACAATGCCTTGGTGTCTCAGGAAACCTGACATCAGCAACTGTCACGACACTATAATTGGAAACCTCCCTAAACCACAAGATCAGGGTTAATATTGATTAAAAATGCTTCCTGCAGTAGCATAGCTAAAAGGAATCACAACTTGTGTCAAATCATTTTCAATATCTAAGCTGTTATGAAAGATATACATTCTGAATACTGTTTTGATACTTTGAAAAAAAATCTGCAGCAGATAAGAAATATACTTGGTAGTAACATTGTTATTGATTGGATTTTGCTGCTGTCACACACTATGGTGAAATAACTCCAGAGAGGCCGGTATTCTGTCACCACGTCACCCTTTATTCACACGTGGAGCATTCTTGACACAGATCCAGCTCTCAGCGTGAACGGGGTGTCTGGCACTCCTGCTCTTATTATCAGCCAAGGCTCCCTGTATGGAACAGATTAAAGGCCCCAATTAGGACCCCCATATTCTATGAGGTCCACTTGGCTGACCTCATTACAATCGCTGCATATGGCAGTACACATACTAACACTACAAGACTGAAAAATGAAAAACCTCTGCTACAGCATTAAACGCATATCATCAAAATAAAGGCTGGACAACAACTTCCCAAGTGCAGCGTACTTGCAAAAACACTTGGAAACATAGTGCTAAGTAATTTGGTAAAATCAGAAAACTCCTGGAATATTCAGAAAACTATCACCTAAATACAGTTTTGAAGCCCAGTTCAAAATCTCTCTCACTTCTTTTCCAATGTCTCCAGTTTCTGTTTTGTATTCTGCATATACATCCCATAAAACATAATTATGATCCATTGTCTCACAGGACTTCACAATGAACTCTTCAGCATCAGTATTCTGTGTAAAGATTGTGTCTTGTTATCTTTTTCTGTTTTTAATTGTGGACTGAAATGGGAAAAGAACTACTTTAGAAATCAAGGATTGTTGCATAATTTCAAAGCAAGTAACCCAGCACTCATTGTAATCATTGGTTACACAGCTGTTTGTTTCAGCAGTAGTTGAAGTGTGATTTGCAGATAAACTGGTGTCAAATGATTGTGAACAAATGGAGCCTTGGTTCGCAGTAAGTGGGTGATTTGATTGTGGACTCGTGACCAGTTATTGATGACAAAGGCTTTCTGCTTTCCAATGCTGCGTGGTTGGTTGGTTTTCAAGTAGCTGAATAGCTTGGGGCTATGAACAAGATACAGAGAAGTTTTCAGGTCTCCACCAGCTCTGGAGGTTTCTCTGCAACCTGCAGCAAAAGTCACTTTATGTCTGATGAAAACTGATTTATCTTTCCTTCAACATTTGCTGTAAGCTATGAATTTTAAATGATAAGTCAGAGGCCTTACAGAAGTGAACCATACTCTGTACCTCCTGCAAACCAGTGAAAGCTTCTGGAGGAAAAAGGCCAAAAAACAGCATTCTGACAAAGTAAGAATTTTGTAAGCAACCCAGCAAACAAGAACTACTGAATGCTGTTCCAGATTTTCCCTCCATTCACAACACTAATGTTTGTTTTCCCAGTCTGTATAAAGTGGAGTTTATAGAGGGAAGAGTTTTAATTGGGAGAGTTATCTGCCAATGGTTCATTATTGTTTATCTGTGCTAGAGTCTAATTACTTGCATTAAATGGTAATGTTTGTGAAGTACAGAAACGTGGTCCATGCTTTCTGTCAACCTGGGACTAAAAGACAGGAAAACTGGAGAATTCAGCATTCTTTGAAAAAGTTCTTTCCTTTATGTTACAAACCCTGGAATGCTGGGACTTGATTTCCAGCATGCTGTTCCAATGAGACATGATAATATGAACAGATTTCCAACAAGAATGGTCATTATATTGATTCTCTAAACTTTGATATCATGAAATAGTGAAAAGAGTTTTACACAATGTATACTACACATCAATATTCCAACAGTAACAGGCTAGTCTCAAAACTTTATTTTTAAATACAAAGGAAACACGAATGAAAAGAAACTTCTTAATCCACCCTCACAAACTGGCACTGTAAATGATTTAAAAGCATATATGCCCATCAGCTGAATGGGAACACCACTAACCAGTTCAAGTTACATACCATTCTGACTCAAAAGTATATACCTTTTCTTCTGGTGCTGGATCAAAAGACCTGGGGCTTCCTCCCAAACAGTAATTTGGGTGCATCACAACATAGCAACAGTGCCGGCTAAAGCAAACAGCTTGTAACGTCCTTC
Organism: Stegostoma tigrinum; assembly: GCF_030684315.1. Classification (NCBI taxonomy): domain Eukaryota; kingdom Metazoa; phylum Chordata; class Chondrichthyes; order Orectolobiformes; family Stegostomatidae; genus Stegostoma; species Stegostoma tigrinum. Next base: position 30,946,867 of record NC_081355.1, read on the forward strand.
TTTAAGGCTTTCAGATATGTTTATTTGAGAAAGGAATGACACATTAATTGGAGGGGAGGTGGGGTGTCAACATCTCATTAGTGGCTGCAACCTTGTGTGGAACATGCACATGGTAGTTGCAGGTTCCGGGATTTAGATGTTTCAGTAAGAACAGAGAAGATGGTTGGGGGGGTGGGGGGTGGTGGCATTATTGGTCAAGGACAGTATTACAGTTGCAGAAAGGTTGTCTGGGGACTCGTCAAATGAGGTAGTACGGGCTGAGGTTAGAAACAGGAAAGGAGGTCACCCTGTTGGAAGTTTTCTATCGGCCTCCAAATAGTTCCAGATATGTAGAGAAAAGGACAGCAAAGATGATTCTCAATAGGAGTGAGAGAGACAGGGTAGTTGTCATGGGGCACTTCAACTTTCCAAATATTGACTGGAAACACTATAGTTCGAGTACTGTAAATGGGTCAGGTTTTGTCCAGTGTGTGTAGGAGGGCTTCCTGACACAGTATGAAGATAGGCCAACAAAGGGCAAAGCCACATTAGATTTGGTACTGGGTAATGAGCCCGGCCAGGTGTTAGATACGGAAGTAGGTGAGCACTTTAGTGGTAGCGATCACAATTCTGTTATGTTTACTTTAGTGATGGAAAGGAATGTGTATACCACTGGGCAAGAGTTATAGCTGGGGGAAAGGCAATTACGATGCCATTAGGCAAGATTTAGGGAGCATAGGCTGGGGAAGAAAACTGCAGGGGATGGGCACATTAGAAATGTGGAGCCTATTCAAGGAAAAGCTCCTGTGTGACCTAGATGAGCATGCACCTGTCAGGCAGGGAGGAAGCTGTACAGTGCGGGAGCCGTGGTTTACGAAGGAAGTGCAATCTCTGGTCAAGAGGAAGAAGGACGCTTATGTTAGGATGAGATGTGAAGGCTCAGTTAGGGCGCTTGAGGACTACGAGGTAGCCAGGAAAGACCTAAAGAGAGAGCTCAGAAGAGGCAGAAGGAGACATGAGAAGTTGTTGGCAGATAGGATCAGGGTAAACCCTCAGGCTTTCTATAGGTATTTAAGGAATAAAAGAATGATGAGAGTAAGATTAGGGCCATTCAAGGATACGAGTGGTAAGTTGTGTGTGGAGTCAGAGGAGATGGGGAAGGAGTAAATGAGTATTTTTCGACAGTATTCACTCTAGAAAATGACAATGTTGTCGACGAGAATGCTGAGATACAGGCTACTAGACTAGGTGGGATTGAGGTTCACAAGGAAGAGGTATTAGAAATTCTACAGAGTGTGAAGATAGATAAGTCCCCTGGGCCGGATGGCATTTATCCTCGGATCCTCTGGGAAGCCAGGGAGGAGATTGCGGAGCCTTTGGCATTGATCTTTAACTTGTCATTGTCTACAGGAATAGTGCCAGACGACTGGAGGATAGCAAATGTGGTTCCCCTGTTCAAGAAGGGGAGTAGAGACAACCCTGGTAATTATAGACCAGTGAGCCTTACCTCAGTTGTTGGTCAAGTGTTGGAAAAGGTTATAAGAAAGAGGATTTATAATCATCTAGAAAAGAATAAATTGATTAGGGATAGTCAGCATGGTTTTGTGAAGGGAAGGTCATGCCTCACAAACCTTATTGAGTTCTTTGAGAAGGTGACCAAACGGGTAGATGAGAGTAAACCGGTTGATGTGGTGTCTATGGATTTCAGCAAGGTGTTCGATAAGGTTCCCCACAATAGGCTATTGTACAAAATGCAGAGGAATGGAACTGTGGGAGATATGGCAGTTTGGATCGGAAATTGGCTTGCTGAAAGAAGACAGAGGGTGGTGGTTGATGGGAAATGTTCATCCTGGAGACCAGTTACTAGTGGTGTACCGCAAGGGTCGGTGTTGGGTATAAATGACCTAGATGAGGGCGTAGAAGGATGGGTTAGTAAATTTGCAGATGACACTAAGGTCGGTGGAGTTGTGGATAGTGACGAAGGATGCTGTAGGTTGCAGAGAGACATAGATAAGCTGCAGAGCTGGGCTGAGAGGTGGCAAATGGAGTTTAATGCGGACAACTGTGAGGTGATGCACTTTGGTTGGAGTAACCAGATGGCAAAGTACTGGTCTAATGGTAAGATTCTTGGTAGTGTAGATAAGCAGAGAGATCTTGGTGTCCATGTACACAGATCCTTGAAAGTTGCCACCCAGGTTGACAGGGCTGTTAAGAAGGCATACAGTGTTTTAGCTTTTATTAATAGAGGGATTGAGTTCTGGAACTGAGAGGTTATGGTGAAGCTGTACAAAACTCTGGTGCGGCCGCACTTGGGAGTATTGCGTATAGTTCTGGTCACCACATTATAAGAAGGATGTGGAAGCTTTGGAAAGGGTGCAGAGGAGATTTACTAGGATGTTGCCTGGTATGGAGGGAAGGTCTTACGAGGAAAGGCTGAGGGACTTGAGGCTGTTTTCGTTAGAGAGAAGAAGGTTGAGAGGTGACTTAATTGAGACATATAAAATAATCAGAGGGTGAGATAGGGCGGATAGGGAGAGCCATTTTCCTAGGATGGTGACGGTGAGCACGAGGGGGCATAGCTTTAAATTGAGGGGTGAAAGATATAAGACAGATGTCAGAGGTAGTTTCTTTACTCAGAGAGTAGTAAGGGAATGGAACGCTTTGCCTGCAACAGTAGTAGATTCGCAAACTTTCAGTACATTTAAGTCATCACTGGACAAGCATATGGACATACATGGAATAGTGTAGGTTAGATGGGCTTCAGATCGGTATGACAGGTCGGCACAACATCGAGGGCCGAAGGGCCTGTACTGTGCTGTAATATTCTATGTTCTATCTAACAAACATGGTTTGAATCCATGGATTATATGTAATTCTATCAGGATGAGTCAATGCCACAGAAAGCAATACTGTTTGAAATTTTAGAGTCTTTATATCACACAGATTTTGCAGTAACTGGTCAAACAGTGACACTCACCACCATCCTCAAAGTTTGTTGCCTACAAACTTTAGTCATCATTGTATCATGTTTTTTTTCCATTTACACTGTGAGTTAAATGTGGCACTAAATCAATGGGATTAGTTGCTTGTAGCAGCAGAAATGTCAACAAGCACATATGCAGCCAAACAGAGAAGAATTCTCCTATTGAGTAAACTAGCAAGTTAAAAATATTTAATTTCATTTTTCATTTAAATTCTTAAGTAGTGAAATAAATGACAATTGCACACATATCCAAGACATGGACTTTCACCTTCCGAACATTAGTTGGAATCACATAGCCAGTCAAGGGGATCGCCAGCTATCAGAAACAGCGATGTAATCTAATGGGTACATACAGGTTCACAACAAGGGAAAACAAGTATGCCAATGGTGCAGCAGAATTTAGAATGAGCAAGTTATTGAATTTAGTTCAAACTTTTTTTGGTTAGGTCTGAAGCCAGATGCAGGTTTTTGTGGAAGAGACAAAGTAATTGTTCAGAGCAGTTAAAGAAATAAATTTCATTACAATTTGCACACAGTAATGAGCATCATTTGTTATGTCAGCATTTACTTTTTTTGTAATTGCCCAAGGGACAATTAAGAGTCAAATACACTATTGTGGGTCTTCAGTCACTTCTAAGTCAGACTGTGCAAGAACAGCAGATTTTCTTCCCTAAAGGACATGAGTGAACAAGATAAGGTTCCACAACTGTAAACAAAGGCTACTTGGTCATCATTAGATTAGCTGTTAATTCCAGATTTTACTAACTTCAAACTTCACCATCAGCCATGATAAAATGTGAACCCATGGCCTGAGAACATTGGTCTGCAGTTCTGAATTGCTGTTGCACTAAGATTATCACGGTGCTCCCCACCAATCCTCTAGTTACCTGAGAGTAAAATTTTCAGCTTGTGAAAACTTTCAGACCGGCAGTGTTGATTACAACTACTCTGCAGATTATTAAAAGACAGAGAAATTCTCAGCTCTCAGTTGTGAAAATTACCTGGAATAGAATTCACAGTTCATAGGACAGGAAGTGTGAAGGAGAAATTAAGTCAAACTGACAGATTGGACGCAAAAGAAAAAATTTTGTTGATTTTGATTAATTGTACGGTGATTGTGCTACAGAGTGGGTAGAATTCTGTTTTACCATATGTTTTAAAGTCTTTCAAATCATGTTATATTTAAATGGCTTGATTTGTTATATTTTTGTTTGTTTTGTGTAATCAGTTTCTGTTTTGTTGATAAGACCGAAAACGCAGCCTCATGTGGGTATGATTTGTTGAAAGGCTACCATGTTAAATTAAAAGTAACAAAATATGATCCAACAAGTCAGATTTCATTCTAGTATCAAGATTGTCCAATAGCAACATCAGCTGGAATCATAACACTCATCATGTGAATTTTAGAAAGCTCTGTTTAAAAATACTCCAATGTCTATAATAACCTTCAAAAAACCTCCCTGGGGCAAAAAAAAAGCACTGCAGGTATTTCCACAAAACTTGAAAATAAATCAACTCAAACTTTAAGACACAAGTCTCCCTGGAACAGGAGTAGGTTGTTCAGCCACTTGAGCCTGTTATGTTAATCAATGAGATCATGGCTGATATGTGGTCTAAATCCATATACCTGCCTTGGTTCCTATCCTGGTTCATGCCCCTTACTACTTTTGCTTCACAAAAATGTATATAACTACCTCGGTTTTAAAAATAACAGCTCATCTAGTATATACTGCCATTTGAGGAAGAAAGTTCCTAACATTTATCACACTTTCTGTTTAGAAGTGTTTCCTAACATCTCTCCTCAATGTGCTGACCCGAATCTTTTGTCCATACCTTCTAGCCCAAGAATCCCCAATCAATGGAAGTAGATTTTATTTCCTGTTAATAGCTTGAAAACATCAATCAGATCACCCCATAACCTTCTAAATTCTAAGCAAAACTAATTTGTACAATCTCTCCTGTTAACTCTGAAGTCTCAATACCATTCTTGTAAATCTAAGTTGTACTCCCTCTAAGGCTGATACATTCTTCTTAAGGCGTGGGCATGGCATTTTAAAGATCTATGCACCTGAACTCAAGTATCTTTGGACATTGACAGTCTCACGTGAATATGTTCGCTGACTGACCATTACTGTTGAAAAACTTCAAAATAAAACTTCTAATCTATCAAACTAGATTTCACACTGCATTCTGAATTGTCCAGTATGACTAGCAGCTGGAATTATAACATACTGCAATCTATTATTCCATTTATGGGTATTTCTACTATTTCTATTCAGGGATGTTCTGACACATCTCTGCAGCAGGTGGGACTTGAGCTCAGGCCTTCTGGTCCAGAGAGTGGGATGCTACCAATGTGTCACAAGATACCATTTAGTTTATCTTATTATTTATTAACCTGGGTATAATTTTCTTTTTAACCCATTTTTCTAATCAACATATTCAGAGGCGTTATTACACAGCTCTGGAGCAGGTGAAACTTGAACCTTGGCCTTTCAGTCCAGGGATAGGAACATTACCATTGCACCACAAGAACCGTCATCCAATTTGTACAGATGTTGGATTGGATTTGCTTCAGGTGCAAAGTTCATATGTCAGTAGCCAGGCCTTACACGTGAATAATGACCAAGTGGGCAATGAATATTTGAGAATTCAAAACTGTGTGATCAGTTAAGGTTTTGAAAGCAGGTAGAGACATGGCAGCTGACATTAGCTACACACATCGCTAAACAAACCTTTAAATGTGCTATAATCATCTACAGCTGTGCATCAAATTTCATTCTGTACTATTTTGCAGAATATTTAAACTTGTGAAGTCAATTTACTGATAAAATTTAAACTTGTGAAGTCAATTTACTGATAAAATTACTTATTGGGAACCTACAGACTAGATAAAATTATACAACATTTGCAGATTCTGTGTTTGCATTTACAGATTACCTAACATGAATGTTACACATATTTAAATGGATTTATTGAATCCAGCATCAATTCCATGATCTTCAAGCTGCACAACTTCATCTTGATCTAGTGACATTTTTTCTGGTTTGGCATATAGATAGTTGATGCTCTCCATGCTCTTTGAACTGGTTCTCTCTTTATTTCCTATCTAAATGCTCTGATCCCATGATTGAAAACTTCAAATTCATTCTACACCAACTTTTATAGTTCATTTTTAAAAATGCAGTGTTTTGTTGATATTAGAAACATTCTGAAAATGGCATGAAACAAGTTCAGAAGTCCGAGTGACCCTGTAACCCCTATCCTGTTTCTCTTTTCTGATTACCTTTCTCACCTGTAGGGAATACACACTGTAGGGAATCTAATCTAATCTAATCTAATCTAATCTCCCAATTATCAGGGAGTCAGTCAGCATAACTATGCTTTCATGAATCCAGTGACATTTCTCTGGAAACCCAATTCAATGTCATCTGGATTTTAGTGTACATAGTCTGGGGCAGGATCTTGATTTGACTGTTATTGGTCAACGTTATCTTGAATTTTACCAAGATTATTCTTTCTAAGCCCTTGTCTTTGGACTGTTGAAATATCTTTTTACCCTCTCTACCTCAAAGGTGTCTTTCTAGCTCTGATGGTCTGGCTACCTGCTTCCAATTCTGACTGCCCAGAGATTTCTAACAACTCTCACAACCTAGTGACTTGGGCAAATTCAACTCTCAGTCCACAAATCTATATGAACTATAATACTGTCCCTCCTTCTGAACTCAATTTACTTGTGACCCTTACCATCTGTTTCTGTAATAGAAAACTCAAATTTGTAAATATTCAACAATTAATTTTCCAGGTAGCTGACTGAGTCATTTAAGTCACATATTTCCTTACAAAAGGTATCTCTAGTTCACTGCTTGAAGTGACCAGGAACTTTGTTCAAAATAAATCGCCATCATAGAACTGAAAGCTAGAAATTATCTTATTTCCACTTCTCTCTTATTTCTTCCTGGTTTTGCAAAATGTGCAGAGAAAGCTGCACCTGGCCAATCATGTCTAGAAACAATTGGGTTTAGCATAAGTTCTTTAAATGGTAAAGTACTTCAACACAGGCCAAATCATTACCTGGAGACTATTAACGCTTTAGCAAAGTCTAACAGAAAAACATACAAATGCAGTACAAGCAAGGATGCATTATGAATCCATTTAAATAACTGATAAGTAATGGGCATATAGTTAAATTTGTTTGCCACATGCTTAGTAATGGAAGGTTCAGACAAGATAGGCTGATGCATGGAGTTCAAAAGTGGTAATGCTGGTGTCAAATCACTTGGACATAGTACTAGGAAAACCTAGTTGATAATCCATGTATTTTGAATTAATATCAGAGATTATGGGAACAGCAGATGCTGGAGAAATGAACACAGCAGGCCAAGCAGCATTGTTAAAAGCCAACTTGTGTTTATCTTACAGAATCAGAGTTGATAGTGAAAAGTCTTAAACAATAAATAATCCATTTGTAAGCTTGCACTGGAACAAGATGATGAGGAGACCAGTCATAAAACTCCATTAGAGATAGAAATTATTCACATGGATCACAGAATTAAATACTTACATTGAAGCTAAACTCAGTTGCTTGCATTACGCTTTGAACCATCCCAAAGCATACAGACAGTAAGCCAGATTACAAGGATCTTTTGTTTAATTTAGTTGTGTGTATTTGTTGACAGAAGCAAGATTTTCTCTTGACAACAGACACAAACAGTTGAAACTTTGGTACAGATCCATCTCATTATTAGATTAGATACCCTACCATGTGGAAACATACAGATTGAAAAAAAAACTGTGAGCTTATTAGGCCAGCACTTTAAACAGAGAAAAAACTAACTTCATTATTCTGAAGAATGCATTTGGGCATTTTCTCAGTTTGGATTACATGAGAGGAAAGGTGTTGAAGAATTTGCTCCATCTTGGAGTTAGCAGAAATCTACAGTAGGCTTCAGAGATAACAATTCAGAGGATTCGTTTGGAAAGCTGTGGCAAGGCTGTTGAATATCAGCGATCCAAATAAGGAGCCGAGGTATCCCCAACAGAGAGGTCTGTAAAGAAAAGCCGGAAGGTCGTACACCAAAACAGCGAAGAGAAGAGCACCCGTAGAACTTTACCTCACAGGATACTTGGAAAACTGAGCAAAATTGAAGTGAATTCTGGAGGTTGGTGGTCGCTTACCTGCATCATGACCTACAAAAACTGTGTGACATTCAATATTTTGTAAGGTAGAGGATACAGACTCCTGTGGTCAGGATGGATAGTTAAAAGTAGAAATGCATTAATAGCATAATACAAACTATTGTTAATTTAACAGTGCTTGCTTTGTTTCATTCTTCTTCTACCATAAAATTGACTTCACCAGCTTCAAAATTCCTCTACCCCCAGACTTATCCCATGTACAGCTCTCCCCCTCCTGACCTGACCAAACCTGTCCATCTTCCCACTCACCTATCCGCGACATCTTTCCCATGAAACAATCACAGTAATCCCCCACCTGCATCCACCTATCACCATTTCTTCTACCCTTCCTCCAGACCCACTGCCGTCCACATATTTATTTCTGGGCACTCCTCCTCCCCAGTTCTGAAGAAGGGTTTTGGCCCAAAACATTGACTTACTTGTTCCCTGAATGTTGTCTTACCTGCTGTGCTTTTCCAGCCTCACACTTATAGACTCTGGCTTCCAGCATCTGCAATCCTTATTATACCCAAGTCACCATTAAGTTTATTTTTGTTTGTAAAATCTGGCGGTGTAGTTCTGTTGATTGACTGCTTGACGCACAATTTTTTTAAAGTGTTAACATGCCTCTCACAGGATCACAACAATAGCTAGTTTCTTAATCACCACTGAAACAAAATCTCAGAATTGCCCAGTAAAACTTTTGTGGCACTAGCAACACCATGAACACTATATAATTTCAAAACATTGATCAAGTGGAACAAATGCACAACTAGAAAACAGCAAATGCCTTTGGCATCCTTGCTCAAATCCCAAAAGCATTGCCTGTAAATTATGGATCTAAAAATTGAATTTTTAATTTCCTTACTTTTCTGAATTCAAACCAGAAGAGAAAGCAAATTTTAAAAAAACTAAAAAAAAATTTAACTGATTGACATAATCATGTTTCAGAGGAGTCAGGACTGGCAATAAATGGAGTCCCTCCAGCATCTCACATTTCTTGACAACAAATAAAAGGTACAATATTAGAGTCAGAGTTAACATTTCAGGTCTGGTGACACTTCCTCAGAACTGATGGTAGCTAGAAAAATGTTGGTTCATGTGCAGAAAATAGGGTGAAAGGAGTAGGTAAGAACTAAATGGTAGGTGGGGATACAGCCCAAAGAATGAGAGAACAATGAGACGAAAGGGGTGGTTAACGATTTGGCTAGGAAGGTGAATATTTGTCAATGGAGACTGTTAGTGGCGAATAATAGGTAGTGTGTAATGGCAGACAATGTGATAACAAGGCCTGGTGTGTGAAAAGCTGGGTGGGGGGGGAGAGAAGAGTGCGGGGGAGGAGTAGGATATAGGAAAGTTCAGGCCATAAAATTATTGACCTCGATATTGAGTCCAGAGGGCTGCAGGGTCCCCAAGTGGAAAATGAGGTGTTGTTCTACCAGCGGTGCTGAGCTTCGCTGAAACACTACAGCAAGCCTGAGCCAAAGATGTTGGCCAGGGAACAGAGTTTCAAAGTGGCAAGCAACTGAAAGCTCAGGGTCTTTTTTGCAGGCAGAATGCAGGTGTTCTCCAAAGGGGTCATCCAGTCTATGCTTCGTTTTCCCTATGCAGAGGAGACCACAGGGTGAGCAGTGAATGCAGTAGACTGGATTATGGGAAGGGCTGCTTCACCTGGAAGGTATGTTTGGGCCCTTGGATATTGGGGAAGGAGGAGGTAAACAGGCAGTGTCCCTACCTCTGAACCAGGGGGCCCAGGCTCAAGTCCCACCTGCTCCAGAGGTGTGTAATAATATCTCTAATGAGTTTGATCAGGAACGTTAAAAATGACAGTGTTAACTTCAGTTGTCTGAGACTCTCATGTTGCTGTGCTAACTCACGTTACAGCTTCTACAAATGAAAATTACAAAATAATCCTCAAGACAGAAAGTTTCACCATAAAGCAATTTTATTTGAATTTCTTGCCGACTTCAGTTATGCTTTGTATTACATTATATCAACAAACTAGGGACAGATGAGAATAAGAGATAATGGGAACTGCAGATGCTGGAGATTCCAAGATAATAAAATGTGAGGCTGGATGAACACAGCAGGCCAAGCAGCATCTCAGGAGCACAAAAGCTGACGTTTCGGGCCTAGACCCTTCATCAGAGAGGGGGATGGGGAGAGGGAACTGGAATAAATAGGGAGAGGGGGGGAGGCGGACCGAAGATGGAGAGTAAAGAAGATAGGTGGAGAGAGTGTAGGTGGGGAGGTAGGGAGGGGATAGGTCGGTCCAGGGAAGACGGACAGGTCAAGGAGGTGGGATGAGGTTAGTACGTAGCTGGGGGTGCGGCTTGGGGTGGGAGGAAGGGATAGGTGAGAGGAAGAACCGGTTAGGGAGGCAGAGACAGGTTGGACTGGTTTTGGGATGCAGTGATGTCCATTTCAAGCCCACCGACTCCCACAGCTACCTAGAATACACCTCCTCCCACCCACCCTCCTGCAAAAATTCCATCCCCTATTCCCAATTCCTCCGCCTCCGCCGCATCTGCTCCCATGATAAGACATTCCACTCCCGCACATCCCAGATGTCCAAGTTCTTTAAGGACCGCAACTTTCCCCCCAGTGATCGAGAACGCCCTTGACCGCGTCTCCCGTATTTCCCGCAACACATCCCTCACACCCCGCCCCCGCCACAACCGCCCCAAGAGGATCCCCCTCGTTCTCACACACCACCCTACCAACCTCCGGATACAACGCATTATCCTCCGACACTTCCGCCATTTACAATCCGACCCCACCACCCAAGACATTTTTCCATCCCCTCCCCTGTCTGCTTTCCGGAGAGACCACTCTCTCCGTGACTCCCTTGTTCGCTCCACACTGCCCTCCAACCCCACCACACCCGGCACCTTCCCCTGCAACCGCAGGAAATGCTACACCTGTCCCCACACCTCCTCCCTCACCCCCATCCCAGGCCCCAAGATGACATTCCACATTAAGCAGAGGTTCACCTGCACATCTGCCAATGTGGTATACTGCATCCACTGTACCCGGTGCGGCTTCCTCTACATTGGGGAAACCAAGCGGAGGCTTGGGGACCGCTTTGCAGAACACCTCCGCTCAGTTCACAACAAACAACTGCACCTCCCAGTCGCAAACCATTTCCACTCCCCCTCCCATTCTCTAGATGACATGTCCATCATGGGCCTCCTGCAGTGCCACAATGATGCCACCCGAAGGTTGCAGGAACAGCAACTCATATTCCGCCTGGGAACCCTGCAGCCATATGGTATCAATGTGGACTTCACCAGTTTCAAAATCTCCCCTTCCCCTACTGCATCCCTAAACCAGCCCAGTTCGTCCCCTCCCCCCACTGCACCACACAACCAGCCCAGCTCTTCCCCCCCACCCACTGCATCCCAAAACCAGTCCAACCTGTCTCTGCCTCCCTAACCGGTTCTTCCTCTCACCCATCCCTTCCTCCCACCCCAAGCCGCACCCCCAGCTACCTACTAACCTCATCCCACCTCCTTGACCTGTCCGTCTTCCCTGGACCGACCTATCCCCTCCCTACCTCCCCACCTACACTCTCTCCACCTATCTTCTTTACTCTCCATCTTCGGTCCGCCTCCCCCTCTCTCCCTATTTATTCCAGTTCCCTCTCCCCATCCCCCTCTTTGATGAAGGGTCTAGGCCCGAAACGTCAGCTTTTGTGCTCCTGAGATGCTGCTTGGCCTGCTGTGTTCATCCAGCCTCACATTTTATTATCTTGGAAATCTCCAGCATCTGCAGTTCCCATTATCTCCAAGTTCAGGACTTTTGAGCTCAACAAGGGCCAGGAGGCTGAAGTGTTAAACAGGAGGGGTTTTGTTAAGGAGAAGATTACTTTAGCGACAGCAAGATTTCCCCAAAATGTCAGGTGATGTCATCACTGTCACATCATTAGTCTCTTAAAGTGACAGTGCACCATTCACAAATACATAGTTTCCCTCCTCCATTAGATCTGCAATGCAAACATTTACAATATTTATAATCATACACATACAGCATGTCAAAAGGTGTTGATTCCTGTATGGCTGATGCACTTCATCCGACTGTTTAATTTTCTTCAGAGATAATGGGAACTGCAAATGCTGGAGAATCTAAGGTAACAAAGTGTGAAGGTGGATGAACACAGCAGGCCAAGCAGCGCCTCAGGAGCACAAAAGCTGACGTTTCAGAGCTGATGAAGGGTCTAGGCCCAAAACGTCAGCTTTTGTGCTCCTGAGATGCTGCTTGGCCTGCTGTGTTCATCCAGCTTCACACTTTGTTATCTTGTTTAATTTTCTTGTCAGCTTTAAACTCTTTTTTTTTGTTATACTAGGGACGTCATCTGTTGTTGTTGTTTCCTGACAGGATTGAATGTTGAAAAATTTGCACAACGTGGTATCCTCAACTAAGGCTGTGTATCCCTCAGATGCTTCAGTTACTGTTCCGTGCTCAAGTATATTCAGATCTGTATTTGGCACAGTTCTTTGTGGATTTTCAATTAATGCTGTCTCTTGTTACCAAGAGCTTCTCTGCATGCTTTCTCCTTATTACATCAACGCTTGTCTGTATGGTACACACAGCAGTCCAGTTGGTGCTACAATAATGGCTGGTAACCACTTCTTGCCAGTGCTATAATTCCTTGCCAATAATTGACATTTTGGAAAACCTGATTCTGTAGTTCGCTTCAATTTTTTTTTGTCATAGGTGGGTTCAGCAAATTAACTGCCATGTATTACTGATGCTTTACCATAAGCAATACTGGAGAGCTCTGAATGAAGTGGTTGGTGTTCCAGTATTTTAACAAAATTGGATCAATCTTTGGATAGTGATCTTTGCATTCAACTTACCTTTAATGAATATTTTATTGACTGAACATACTTTTCTGCCAAACAATTTGGGGCTGGGTGATAAGCAGCTGACCGAATATGCTGAATTCTGTTCTGCTTTAGATAGTCCATAAACTCTTGTGAAATAAACAGTGGGCCGTTATCACTAACAAGTTGTCTCAGAAAACCAAAACTCACAAACAGCTCCCCAATCTTTCAATGATCTTCTCTGAAGACATCACCTTCATGAATGGTAACTTAGGTAATTTAGTACGTGCATCAACCACAATGGAAAATATTTATCCTTCAAATAGGTCCCGCGTAGTCAATATGGAATCTCTGCAATGGTCCTTCTGGCCATTCTTATGGGTGCAATGGCAGTGATGGAGGTAATTAGCAAACTCTTGAGCAAGCTGCACATATTCCCTCCTCTCAATTTTCAAGTCAAGTTCTAGCCACCAAAAAAAGCTTATGGTTATTGCCTTCATTCTGACATGTTGTTGATTCAACACACTGTGGTAGAAACAATTCCCTTAGGAGACATCCTGCATGTATGAGCAGTTAGAGGTGCTATGTGATACATGGATTCAATTATATGGATGTTTCTGTGATCTTGTCACAAAGTAACATGTCTAATTTGATAGTTCTGGATCATTTCTAGCGTTCTTAACTAGTCCTGCTATTAACTACTGTACTTGCTCAAAGTAGAAAATATCTACATATGGACTGTTTGTAGTTGACTCATTTGGTGAAGGTAATGTAGGAGAGCCCATTAACATTCCCATGTATTCTCATAATTAACTGTAAAACTGTGCACTAATGGCAAGAATGCTCACCTCTGCAATAGGGCTTGCTGCAAGTGCAAGTATCCCTGTATGAAGACTGAACATTGTGGTCAATGGTCTCTTCTTGGATAAATTCTCATGCATGTATTGGTGGAATTGTCCAATACCAAATGAGTACCAGAGCTTCTTTCTCCATCTGCACCGAGTTCATTTTGCTTGGCATAACAATCTTGATTAGGTAACGTAAGAACTGACTGCTTCCTCTCTACGGTGATGCATCACACACTAGCTGCAATGGTAACTTTGGGTCTGAAATAATTGCACAGAAGCCAGTATCCCATCACTAAGTCACCCTAAGTCAGTCACCTGAGTGGAGGAGATTCTAATTTCCTGGTTACATTGGTTAGCCGGGGCTTTCCTGAATGGCCCATGTGAACAATCCCAATCAATGACCTTGTAGTCAACAATGTCAACCCGGCTCCAATCACTATATGTTTCCCCTCCCCCCACAAGTCCAGGAATGTAGGGCTGATCTTTCAGTTGTAGCTTATCCTGTGATGTTTTTGCCCCAAGTCCAGTTCCTCTGATTCGGACTTTGACATGGGCAGTGTGTGCCACACTATAGCCCGTCTCTTGCGTCTGGAGGGTCCCGGGAGAGTTTCCTCATCATCTTCCGGCAGTAACACTATCTCGGACTGAGGTTTCCTCAACACTATAATGACAGGGAGAACCTAAGGTTTCCAACAGGCCTTCTGGTTGTTATAAGGGGCCAGGAAAGTTTTGCTCCTAATCCATTTGTGAGGTAACAACTTTCAGGTGATCCGTGTTTGTGTTCAGGACTGTATCACCTACCCAAACTTTGCAAATCATGGGGCTTGCCTCGTGTCAACCTTGCCTCATACCCATCCAGGGCTACTTCCATGGTTACGGAGTCAAACGTCGTCCCCTGAATTAGATTGTCTCTCTCACTTAAAGGAAGCATGTGTCTGGCGATGGTGTTCCAGGTGCTGTTTCACCCTTCCTCCTAGGTCTGGAAATATCAGGTTTAACCTGGTGTGGAATCTTCTCCCCATCAGCAACTCTGCTAGAGCTATCCCTGTTGCTTCATGCGGTGGTCTTATAATCAAACAGGAACTGGGACAGTTTGGTATCAATTGACACTGTAGTCTGCTTCTTCAAGCCTGCCTTCAACATCTGGACTACTCTTTCCGTGAGGTCACTGGACACTGGACAGAATGCAGCTGTCTTTACATGCCGAATGCCATTTGACTTGAGGAAATATTCAAAATCCCTGTTGGTAAATGACATCCCATTGTCCCTGATCAATACTTCTGGGAGTCCATGTATCATGAACGACGCTTGCAGCTTCTCAATCATTATCCCTGAGTTTGCCAACCAAACTTTATGCATGTCCAACCACTTTGAATGGGTGGTCATAATGATCAGGAATTTGAGCCCATGAAAGGACCAGCATAGACAACATGCCAACCAAGTCTAGGGTCTTCCTGGCAATTTCCACGAATGTGGGGGCATTGCTGGTGGCAATTTTTGTTCTTGGTGGCACTCTGGGCACTGTGCCCACCACCACAGCTATGTCAGCATCCAACCTCAGCCACCAAACATAGCTTCCTGCAAGCATCTTCATCTTGGAAGCCCTCAGATGACCGTGATGTATTTCAGCTATTACCTGGCAGTGACCTTTGCTCGAGACAATCATCCTTACTCCCCATAGTAATATGCAGTCCTCTATGGCGATCTGGTCTCGTTGAGAGAACGGTTTCAATCCTGGTTGCGATGGACTGTTTCCCCCGTTACTACCAGCTGTTTTAGTTTCGCTAGGACAGGATCTTTTTGTGTCCACAGTTGGAAATTGTCAGCAGTGACTGGAAGGGATCCAGGAAGTTAAAACCAAAATGGACTCTTCCAGGGGAGGCACCACCAGTGGAGTATGTGCCAATGGGAGGTAGCTCAAGCTATCTGCATTAGTCCTTGGCTTCCTGGATAGTGTTTTAATGTGCAGGTACTGAGAATAAGAGCCCAAAGCTGAATTCTACCAAAGCTATGGGCAGCACTGCCTTGTCTTCTGTCAGCAGCCCTAGCAGTTTGTGATCTGTTACTATGACAAATTCCTATCCGTAAAGGTACTGGTGAAACTTCATCACACCAAGTCCATCAATTCTTGGAAGGTTTTAGGGTCTGGTGCTGCTGAGAAAGTTAAGACCCTTATAACTGAAATGCTGCAGGTACGCAAACAGTCAGAAGAATGACTCATTGCTTTCCATCTGCCTTAATGTCATTTGCCTGGAAAAAAATCACATTCTTTCCACATACTGGGCCCAGGCTTCGACAGCAGGATCAACTGAGTCAAGCATCCCAAATAAATGCATGACGCCAGAGCTGCTTACCTTAACTCCAAGGTGACGAATATTCTTCAGGCATGTCCTGTTTTCTCCCATCGCCACCGAATAATTGCATCGAGGTCAGTATCCCAATACCAACTTGAGGGCAGAGATTTAAGATGCGAGGGAAAAGACTTAAAAGGGACTTAAGGGGCAACTTTTTCACGCAAAGCGTGGTGCGTGTATGGAATGAGATTCCAGAGGAAGTGGTGGAGGCTGGTACAATTACATCATTTAAGAGGCATCTGGATGGCTATGTGAATAGGAAGGGTTTAGAGAGGTATGGGCCAAGATTAATTTAGGATATCTGGTTGACGTGGATGAGTTGGATTGAAGAGTCTGTTTCTGTGCTACACATCTCTGTGACTCTCTGACCAAGTCACTCTTCATTTACTTGTGCACAGTACACTGGCTGTGGCCAGCCAGCTCAGAGGCAACTCTAATTGTTTGGTTATTACTTTTTTACTTTTTTCACCAAATCACCCTTTATTTACTACTGCACAGTGAATTAGCTGTGGTCACCCGGTCATATTGGTCAGCCAAGGCTTTCCTGATTGGCCCAAGTTAACAACCTAATCAACAACGTCGCAGTCAATGAGGTCAACCTGGTTCCAATCCATCCAGGGTCAAACTGGACCAGAGCTTCTGGCTTAAATAAAGGCTTTTTGGTTTGTCTAAGGGCTTTTCTCACACTGGTCTTTCCACTTCCAATTCTTTTTCATCGTCATTGACAGTCTTGAGTCTCTGTTGGAGATAGTAGGAACTGTCAATGCTGGAAAATCTGAGATAACAAGGTGTAGAGCTGAATGAATGCAGCAGGCCAGGCTGCATTAGAGGAGCAGGAAAGCTGACATTTTGGGTCAAGACCCTTCTTCAGGAAAAAAAAAGCTTTCCTGCTCCTCTGATGCTCCTAGCCTGCTGTGTTCATCCAGCTCTTCACCCTGTTTTCTTTGAATCTGTGTTGTCGCTTGTCTCTCAGCAACTATCCTGTAAACTCTCATGCTTGAACGTAGTCATTGACCTTCTTCAGCTAATTCCTTGAGACTACAATTTCCATTGTTTCCTTTAAGTTTAGGCTCCTTTCCATCAGTAATCTCTTTTGGATTGTTTCATACATTAAACCAGACACCAGTTTGACTCTGATGGTGTCAGTTAAGTTGTCCCCGAATCTGCAAAATTCAATGTTTTTGAAATTGCTACAAAGTGGTGATAGGTTGATCATCAAACTAGCTGCATGTGTGGCAACTTCACCTTTCAGCAATCACCAAAGATTTGGTACAAAAGAAAATTCTGTAGAACCTAGCCTCCTGGTGGTACCAGACTCCTTAAGATATTATCTGAATTTAATCACCAGGACAATCCTCAGCAAAGTAGGGACAAATGTCTCTGCTTCAATTTTGCTGGTTTTAAGAAAATATTGGAATTTCTGTAGAGTTTCAGTTGTTGTTGGATGTGAGTTTGCTCGCTGAGCTGGAAGGTTAGTTTTCAGATGTTTCGTCACCATTCTAGGTAACATCATCAGTGAGCCTCCGATGAAGCGCAGGAGTTATGTCCCATTTTCTATTTATCTGTTTAGGTTTCCTTGGGTTGGTGATGTCATTTCCTGTTCTTTTTCTCAGAGGATGGTAGATTGATTTGGAGCCAATGTGTTTGTTGATGGAGTTCCGGTTGGAATGCCATGCTTCTAGGAATTCTCGTGTGTGTCACTGTTTGGCTTGTCCCAGGATGGATGTGTTGTCCCAATCAAAGTGGTGTCCTTCCTCATCTGTATGTAAGGACACTAGTGATAGTGGGTCATGTCGTTTTGTGGCTAGTTGATGTTCATGTATCCTGGTGGCTAGCTTTCTGCCTGTTTGTCCAATGTAGTGTTTGTCACAGTTCTTGCAAGGTATTTTGTAGATGACGTTCGTTTTGCTTCTTTTTGCAGATAAATAGAAAGCTGAATAAAGCTGAAATTGACTGAAATTAGACTCAATGGTTTCACCCCAAAATTTCTAATGATTTCATTTAACATCACATAATTAGATTCAAACTTACAATTCGTCATATTTAAACAGATTTGCAACAAGGACATCCTAAAACACTTCATAGACAATGATGCACTTTTGATATGGAATTACTGCTATTATGTGTTGTTTTCTTACAGAGCAAGATCCTCAAACAGCAAGGAACTCAAGGAGTTCACTGTGGAAAACTTTAGCATCAATATGCAGGCTGTACACATTTGCACACCATTGTGAAAGCAAAACATTCGGTAGATATTATGAAGTTATGTTTGTGAAGGGGTGAATAAAAGAAACAAAGAACTGGTGTGGTCAGATCCTCTGCTTAGGTTCTGCCAGAGCCACTTGGCTCCTGACCTTAATACAGCCTTGGATCAAACATGGACAAAAACAGACAAAAGCCAAGCAATGATCATCCCTAGCAAGAATCTAATCATCGTTCCTGAATATTCAATGATCTGGGCTCCCTATATAAACTCAGTTATACAATAGCAAGTCAGAGGTTAGGAATCCAACTCACCTCCTGACTCCCCAAAGCATGATCACCATCTACAAGGCACAAATTAAGAATATGACTTGCCTGGATGAGTACAGTTCCAACAACAATCAAGAAGCTCGAGGCCATCCAAGGCAAAACAGGTCACTTGATTGGCAAGTGTCCACTCATTCCATCACTGATGCTCAGTAGCAGCAGTGTGTACTATCCACAAGATACACTGCAGAAATTCACAAAATCTCTTTTAGACAGCACCTTTCAAATGCATGCACACATCATTTTGAAGTACAAAGACAGCAGGTACATGGGAACACCACCACCTGCAAGTAGCCCATGAAGCCACTCCCCATGAAGACTTGGAAGTATATCACCAGAATTGCTGGGTCAAAATCTTGTAACTCTCTCTTTAACAGCACTGTAGGTCTACCCACTGACAAATTGTAGCAGCTCAGTAAGGCAGCTCACCACAACCTTCTCAAGGGCAAACAGGGATCGGCAATAAATTCTGACCCAGGCAGCAATTCCCATATGCTATGAATGAATAATAAAAGCATGCTTTATAACATAATGTCCCAAAACACTTCATTGCCAGTGAAGGTCCTTTAAAATTGTAACTGCTATACTGTGGAAATACAACAGAAAATTTGCACACGAGCACCACAAAAACCAAGTTATAACAACTAGATTATCTGCTCTTCGTGACATTAAGGAATAAATATTAGTCAGGAATGAAGAACGTTTCTGATCTTCTTTACAAATGATGGTTCGATACCTTATATATCCAATAAAGAAGTCAGTTGAACACCCTATCTTAAATATTGCATTCCCACTAGTGTGGAACTTGCTCAAAACTGTACTCAGCTGAGAAAGTATCAATATCTTAACAAAAAATAGTACTAATCAGAAGCACGTTTTGAAAGACTAGATTGCCATTTCTACACATGTTCGTGAACTTAGAGACTCATGGGTGAAAGCGTTAAATAATCTAACAAAGGGATTCAGATGACATTGTGAATCATGATTGAAATGTAGCTGGATCTAGGTTTGTTATTCTGCCTCTTTTCAAATAAATAGTGACTGTTAATAGAAAAAGTTCCACAAATACCAGGAGTTGTTCTGATTTTCGTACAAAATAGGCAATAGGAACTACTTCCAGTAAACAACTGCTCCTTTGCCTATGCAGCAAGTTGAGGGATGCATAACATAGTGTAGAAATTCCAGATCTCCTTGAAATTCTAGAAACTTACTTTCCAATACTTTTAACCAAAGAAGTTCACATTCCTATCATGAAACAGATCCAGCCCAATACAAGTTTAGGTATACTATAGTTTTGTCTGTTATTTTCATTATGCAAACATTAAAATTGTAATGATAAACTGAAATCACAACTCCCATGAAAAATGATGTGCCATAAGAATATATTAACTTGACCAGCCACAAAATTTAATTTTCTGTTTGGCACTTAGCAAGAAAACTCAAAATAACCAAGCACAACTGCATAGAAATATTTCTCATTGACTGCCAGCACTATCCTGAATTTTATTTATTTTACTTCTAATGCAAATGTTTAATAGTTCTGAGGGTGTTTGAATTATGTGGATAGGTAGTCCCAGCACACTGACTAGGATAGATGCCGCCATTGTTCACTCCATGATAGTGAGTAAAAGTAATTTTATCACAAAAAAGGTAATTAATGCTGCTCCATCAGTCTCAAGTCTGAGGAGAAGGGTAGAGTCTATTAAGCTTGAATAAAACAGTGACATCATGAACAGCAAATCACACCCGGTTAGGTTAATGCAATGAATTACTAATTTTAGGCAGTGTACCAGTAGATACATTTTGCATAATTTAAAACATCTTAATACTATTTCTCAGTGTTGTATGCTTTCAATATTAAAAAAAAACACAGGCCTTGTGCCCTTAAAAACTTGCTTATTATTTGCAGCAAGGTGCGGTCAATTTTTTTTGATCATTCGTTCTTCTTAAGATCACTTAGAGGCTTCTTTCTGATTTTTGGGTGGTACTTTTCCATTCTCAGTAACTCGCTCATTCAACAAAATGCAGTCAAATAATAATATTTTCCTCTGTATTTGTGCTGCCATTTGAGGTTTGGACTTTCAGAAGCAGAATTAAAAGAATTAATTAATATCCACAACAATTATTAATATTCCATTAAAGGTAAAGTTACAACACATTTTAAAAAGTTTATATTTCCTTGACATCAAGGTGTTTGATTTGGATCCGGACTGCTGCCATTAATTAGCCACAAAGAACTGAATCTTGACTTAAGGGGTAACATTTTCACGCAGAAGGTGATGCGTGCATGGAATGAGCTGTCAGAGGAACTGATGGAGGTTGATACAATTCCAACATTCAAAAGATATCTGGATGAGTACATGAATAAGAAAGGTTTACAGGGATATGGGCCAAATGCTGACAAATGGGATTAGATTAATTTAGGATATCTAGTTGGCATGGACAAGTTGGACTGAAGGGCCTGTTACCATGCTGTACAGCTCCATGACTCTATGCTTTTCTTTAGCTCAGCGCAAGTTGTACCAATTTTTTTGAAGGGATTCTCACCATAAAGCCTAGTCAGATTTCTCTATGCATCTTACCAAACATATTTCATTAACTACCTAACCTGCACCTGTGGCATACCTTACATCTAATTCTATCGCCGTCTTGCTAGATGCTATTCCGAGAACAACTTAACACTCACTGGATATCTGCCGAAAAACAAGCATCCCTGGTACCCCCATCACACTTAAAAGATCACTGTGCACCTAGATGAGTACTGGCATACTGAAGCAGGCCTGCTTGGTTAAGGATGGAATCAAAACATTTTGGAGAAAGGGAGGATGGGGCCATGATTATCCAACAGGAACATGGAGGCCCTGTTTGAGGGGTTGGTACAAAATTAGAGGCATCAATCTTCCTGCAGGATCACAGGGGAGTCAAGACAACTAAACACTGGCAGCCTGGTGTGATATCACCACCTGGATCAGCGTCATCTCAATAATCTGGAGGAACCGCCAGCAGTTTGGTGAAGTCACTAACCTTGTCCACTCCACTAGGGTTAGCACCAGACTCTTCTCCCTGCAACCTCACGCTCAGTCTATCTCAGTTATTGCTGCTGCACATACGTCACAGCCAAGATTCATGCTCTGAGTGACAATGCTGTTACTGTAAAAATAGATTATTTTGTCCTGGGTTTTTTTGGAGAGAGATTGTAAAGGCAAAGGTGCCAAAGAGTCAAGGAGGCTAGAAAGTTAAAACAGTTTAATGATAGAAAGGGAGTGGCTAGTTCTCCCAGTTCAGGATTTTCTAGTTTCTTTTTCAGCTGCAGTAGTCACAAAATGTTCTGAATTCCAGAAGGGCTGCAAGCTTAAGTAAAGGATTCCTAACTGACATTCTCTGAAATCTCTCTAGATGCTGTTCTATTCTGCCTGCAACAATCTGTGTTTGAATGTACCTTCTTGCCAATGAATGTGTTTATAGGACATTGTTATATTGGAACAGTTAACTAGTTAAGTTGCTGTTTCGGGTTGGTTAGTTTTCCAATAGTTAAGTTATTTAAATTCCTCTTTCTTTTGTTCATGTTTCAACTGTAGTTTTCAAATAAATACAGTTTTGCATAAAGCCTAGTGGTTTAACCAGTTGTGTTACACCTTGAACTCCCACCTCATAGCCACCTTTAAAATAAGAAATTATTAGGGTCTAGGCTACCTTCTTAAAATATTTTGAGGGGGTCTGGCCTAGTCCTCAACATCTGCCACTCTCACAACTGCTTGAAACATTTCCACTCATATGCTCTTGTTTCTCCCTACCATGCACGAAGCCCACATGGCCTTTGTGCTGTGTTCTCACCTGCCTGAGACACCTCACCAACGTCTGACCACATGCACCTGCACTAAGAGCAAAGCCATCCATTTTGATGCACTCAATTCTTCCCTTGCAAAAGAAAGGACAATCCTGTAAGGATACACAGACATCCATATCTCGCAAACCAAGTACCATTCTTCATTCCACGGCACAGTTGAAGGGAAAGAAAGGAGGAAAGGGAGGGAAGCAGAAAGGAGAAAAGGGAGAGGGAGAAAGCAGAAAACTATCAGCCAGTTAGCTTAACATGTCACAGGAAAAAATGTTAGAAGCTGTTATAAAAGCCATCCTAACAAGGCACTTGGACAAATTCAAGGTAAATCAGGCAAGGTAAGAATGGTTTTGTCAAAGAGAAATGATGTTCAACTCATTATAATTGGAGCTCTTTGCAGAAGTCATACTTGCTGTGTATAAAGGGGGACAAGTGGATGTACTGTACTTACATTTCCAGAAGGCATTTGATCAGATGGATTAAATGAGTGGACAAAGATCTGCCAAATGGTCTACAGTGTGGAGAAGTGTGTTGTTTTCCATTTTGGAATGAAGAAGAGTAAAGAAGCACATTATCTAAACAGTGAGAGGTTACAGAAATATCTGGGTACTTCAGTGCATGAATCACAGAAGGCTAGTATTGCTGGCAAGTAATTTGAAAGCTAATAGAGTGCTATGTTTTGTTGTAAGAGAAATTTACTTCAAGAGTACAGAGGTTATACTTCAGTTATAAAGGGTATTGATGCAACCACTTCTGGAATACTGTACTGTAAGGGGGAGGTCAGCCAAGTGGAACTCACGCAATAGGATTTTTCTGATTGGACCAGATTTATTGTCCTAATCAGAGAACCATTGCTAACAGTGGATGGTGACAGAGGAGCTGTTTTAGTCGTGACGAGAGAAAAGTACACTCTTGAAGAAATTTGCATTCAAGAGTCATCTCTGGAGTTGGGGTAAGCATTTCTGGCATCATGCCTTTATTTGGGGATTTTGCCATTGAAGACTGGGCCCAGTATATGGAAAGATGTTACTTTTTTCTGGGCAAATGATGCCAAGTAACAAGTAGTGCTCCTGAGAGCTTATGGACCGTAGCTTTTTTAGTCATGAGGACCCTAACTTTCTCTAAAGCAGCAGAGACTAAAACTTTTCAAGGGTGACAGATTTAGTTAAGCAATGTCACAACCCAAAGCCTCCTCTAATTCTGATATGCTATTGGTTTTACTCAGCAGATCGCGAACGAAGGGAATCTATATCGTGATTCTGACTAGAAGAAGCTGACTGGCAGAAGCATATGACTTTTGATTTAAACTTTAATGAGATATTGAGAAACCTGTTTGGTATGTGGGATTAATTACATAACCATGCATAAACTATTAGCTGAAGCCCAAGTGATTTTCAAACAGGCACCACAACTGGCTTTACCATTAGAAAATGCGACAAGTGGAGCATATAAGTTGCAAGGTGTTCCGATGGACACCTCACTAGTCCGACTGAGCTTGAGAAGACCGCTTGAGTGAAGGCAATTGCATACCCTCACTCAGAATATATCTGAAAAGACAGACTCTAGGTGAAGCCAAAGCAAAACCGCCAAACAAAGCCAAGCCTTGGCTAAATGGTAAACATTTTCTTCAGGATGTGGGCCAGCAAGCCATTGTGGACTCAAGATAGCAAAAGAGTTCCATTAGGCTTGAATTAAGTAAAAGATCTCATAGGCCATTATCCAGGAGAGTGTACACCTTCAAAAGTCCACCAACTTCTGGTTTGGAACAGTTAAATTACTTAGCAACATCCAAATCAGAAACAATCAAAATAAATGTCTGTTTAAATGGTCACCCAGTTCCAATGGAGGTAACAAACCAGCATGGCCATTTTAGGCAAGACAGAACCAGTCTTTATAACAAAATTCACTCTGGGTTCCAACCCTCAAAGTTTACGCAAGATCTTGGCTCAAATGAGAATCTACACAAGGGAACCTTGACAGGTTAAGGGTACAGTCTTTTATGAGAAGCAGCTGGATCAATTAGTACTGGCTGTAACAAAAGGCTCGGGCCCAAGCTCGATGGAGTGAAATTTGTTGAGAAAGATTGAGATGGATGGGTTCAACATTTTCAATGAGAAAATGGTTTCCTGAATTAAGTCCTAATTAAAGACCCAGAAGATTTTCAGGAAGGTCTGGGGACTATGAGAGGAACCAAGGCCACCTTGTATGTTGACCACGAAGCAATTCCATGATTCTGCAAAGCCCACCCAGTGTCAATTACTTACGGGCAAAAATAGAGGCAGAAATCAGATCTGGAAAGTGAAGAAATCATCAAACTAATCCAGTTTGCGGAATGGGTAGCACTGGTCATACTGGTTGCAAAATCCGACGGGTCAGCTCACTTTTGTTAGGATTTTAAATGAACAGTAAACCGCTTTTCACAACTGGACAAAGACCCAATCACTCACATAGAAGTTGTATATACAAAGCAGGCAGGAGAACGGTCATTCATGAAGCCAGACAACAGCCATGCACATTTGTAATTATGAGTGGATGAGGATTCCCATAAGTATGCTACAATTAATACCCATCAGGGTTTATACCAATATACATTATAGCCATTTAGGGTATCATCAGCCTGTGCAAGTTTTCAGCAAATATTGAAGAACATTTTATAAGGTCTACCCCAAGTCGCCATTTATCTAGATGACATGCTAATAATAGGTATGATCAATAATGAGCACTTAGAACTTGGACACAGTCCATAAACATTTCTCCCAGTAGCCTGAGAAGGAAAACATGTGTGTTCCAGGCATCACTAGTGACCTACTTGGGTTACAGAGTCGACAAGACTGCTTTACACCTGGTGAAAGATAAAGTGAAGGCCAAATATGCCCCAGCTCTCACATCTCCTGGAGCTAAGGTCTTTCCTTGGGCTGGTGAATTATTATGGAAAGTTTATAAATAATCTAGCTTCCATTCTAGCATCCTTGCATTAACTCTTAAAAAAGCGTCAGACTTGGAAATGATCATGTACCAAGATATAGCATTCAGGGAAATGAAGATACAGCTATTATCCTCTAAGGTACAGGCTTACGATGATCATAAGCGAGATCTGGCATTGACATGTCATTCTGCATGGCATCAGGATAGTATGAGCTTGTAGGTGGCCTGTTGGAGAGGAAGCCCAATAGCCTGTGCATTCAGGACTTTAGCAATCGCACAGAGTAAATATGCCCAGATAGAGAGGGAAGTTTTGGTGGTCATATTGGGAGTTACGAAGTTTCAACAATCTTGTTACGGGTATAAATTTGACATAATAATGGACCACAAAGCCCTAAATGAGGATCTATCACTCTTGCTCCCCATAATAATATGCTGTCCACTATTGTGATCTCTCCAGGTCCAAAAAGATCTGGTTGTGACAGCATGTTTGGTTGCCCCCATGTTTCCCACCCGAGACACTTTGGGCAATTTAATCATAGCCAATCGGCCTGACCCGCACATCTTTACACTGTGGGAGGAAACTGGCGTAACCAGAGGAAACCCATGCAGAGACAGGGAGAATGTGCAAATTCCACACAGACGGACGGACAAGTCAGAGCTTTCCATAGCTTCAGGCCAAATTCAGCGGTCGACTTGAATACTAAGTACATATAATTACAAGTTGGAACACCATCTGGGAGGCTAAGGAGCAAATGCAGAGGCATTGAGCTGCCTCCTGATGGTAGATATGCCACCAGTGGTACCACTACTGGATCAATCGATAATGGTTTTAAATTTTCTGGACACACTTCCAGTCATAGCTGACAATATCAGACTTTGGACACAGAAGATCTGACCTGGCAAAACTGAAATAGTTGGTGGCTGATGACTAATGGCACCAGGGACCCAGGTTCAATTCCACCCTCGGCCGTCCGTCTGTGTGGAATTTGCACATTCTCCCCGTCTCTGCACGGGTTTCCTCTGGTTACGCCAGTTTCCTCCCACAGTCTAAAGATGTGCAGGTCAGGCCGATTGGCTATGATAAATTGCCCAAAGTGTTTAGGGTGGGAAATGTGGGGGCAACGAAACATGCTGTCACAACCAGAACTTTTTGGACCTGGAGAGATCACAATAGAGGAGCGCATATTATTACGGAGAGCAAGAGTGATAGATCCTCATTGAACCCTACAAGGGTCATCCAGGGGTGTCAAAAATGATGATGTTGGCAAGAGGTTGTCTGGTGGCTAGGACTGGATGCAGACATAGCCACATTGCTGGAGCAGTGTGCGGAGTGCCAACACGGACAAAAATTGCCATCAGCAGCTCACCCAAATTTGTGGGAATGGTGGGGTAAACCCTGTACTCGGTTACGCATCAATAATACAAGTTCTTTCATGGGCTCAATGTTCTTAGTCATGGTGGACACTCACTCAAAATGGCTGAACATGCATAGAATTCATTTGTCAAACGTGGAGACGACAAAAGAAAAACTGCTTGCAGCTTTTGTAATATGCGGACTCCGGGAGTGTTGGTTACAGATAACTGGCCATCGTTTACCAGCAGGGAAATTGAGTATTTCCTAAAGTTGAATGTTATTTAGCATAACAAGTGTTCCAGAGTCATAATGTTCCTGTCAGAATAAAGGTAAGGCTGGTAGGATTACGGAACAACGGATGATAAAGATATTGAGGTTCTAGTGAAGAATAAAAAAGGATCATACATTACTTATAAACAACTGGGTTCAAATGAATCTCTTGAACAGTATAACGAGTACAAGAGCATTCTCAAGATAGAGATCAGGAAGGAAAAGTGAGGATATGAGACAGCTTTGGCAAATAAGGTTAAGAATAATCCAAAGAGATTCTACAAGTATATTAAGGTCAAGACAGCAACTAGAAAGACAGTAGAGCCTCATAAAGGTCAAAGATCCGGAGCTATGCATTGAACCTCAGGAGATGGAAGAGATACTAAATGAATATTTCGTATCAGCTTTTACTGTGAAGAAATGGAGACCAGAGAACTCAGGGAAATAAACACTGATGTTTTGAATTCAGTTCACATTACAGAAGAGGAAACGATGTAGAAAATATAAAGGCAGATAAATCTCCAGGACCTGATAGAATGTATCCCAGGATTATGTGATAAGCTAAGGAGGAAATCTTGGGGCCCTTTGCAGAAACATGTGTAATCAGAAATGTATCATCTATAAGTATGGGTGAGGTGTGAATGTGAACATAGGGCATGGTTGGGAACATGAGACTAGGATACCACAGCAATTAGAGACGTGGCTTAGGAATGGACAGGACTGGCAGCTTAATGTTCCGGATTATAGGTAATATAGGAAGGAAAGAAGGGGAGTGGCGTGATTGATTAGGGTAACATTACTGCTGTACTTAGGGGGGATATTCCTGAGAATACGTACAACGAAGTTATTTGGGTGGAATTGAGAAATAGGAAAGGGATGATTACTTTATTGAGATTGTACTATGGACACCCCAGTAGTCAGTGGGGAATTGAGCAACAAATTTGTAAGGAGGTCTCGGTTAAGTGTAAGATTGAGAGTGTAGTTATGGTAGGGGATTTTAATTTTCCAAACATAGATTGGGACTGCCACAGTGTTAAGGGCTTAGATGGAGAGGAACTCGTTAAGTGTGCACAAGAAAATTTTCTGATTCAGTATGTAGATGTACCTATTTGAAAAGGTGCAAAACTTGACCTGCTCTTGGGAAATAAAGTTCAGCAGGTGACTGAGGTGTCAGTGGGGCCAGTGACCATAATTCTATTAATTTTAAAATGGTGATGGAAAAGGATAGACTAGATCTAACCATTAAAGTTCTAAACTGGAGGAAGGCCAATTTCGATGGTAGCAGACAAGAACTTTCAAAAGTTGACTGGATGTGGATGTTTGCAGGTTGAGGGATGGCTGGAAAATGGGAAGCATTCAAAACTGAAATAATGAGAGTCCAGAGACAGTATGTTCTTGTTAGGATGAAGGGCCAGGCTGGTAGGTGTAGGGAATGTTAGACGACTAGAGAAATTGAGGTTTTGGTCAAGAAAAAGAAGGTAACATATGTCAGACATAGACAGCATGGATCAAGTGAACACACAGAAGAGCATAAATGCAGTAGGAGTATACTTCTACAGATTCAGAGAATCCCTAACAATGTGTAACCAGGCCATTCGGCCCATCAAGTCCACACCAATCCTCCAAAGAACATCCCACCTGGACCCACTCTAACTTCACGTTTCCCACCCGAGACACTTTGGGCAATTTATCTTGGCAATCGGCCTGACCTGCACATCTTTTTAGACTGTGGGAGGAAACCAGCATATCCAGAGGAAACCCATACAGAGACAGGGAGAATGTGCAAATTCTACACAGACAGACGGCCGAGGGTGGAACTGAACCTGGGTCCCTGGTGCTGTGAGGCATCAGTGCTAACCATGAAATCTGGAGGGCAAAAAGGGGACATGAAATAGCTTTGGCAAATGGAGTTAAGGAGGATCTAAAGGGATTCTACAAATACATCAGCACAAAAGGGTAACTAAAGAGAGAATAGAGTCCCTTAAAGATCAGCAAGGACACGTACATGTGGAACCACAGGAAATGGAGGAGATACAAAATGAGTATATTGCAGTGTTTACTGTGTAGAGGACATGCAAGTTAGAAAATCTGGGGAAATAAATAGCAACATCTTTAAAAATGTCCATACTCCAAAGGAGGAGGTGCCAAATGACTTAAAACACATAAAGGTGGATAAATTCCCTGGACCTCATCAGGTGTATCCCAAAACTCTGTGGGAACTGAGGGAAGAGATTGCTGGATCCCTTGCTGACATTTTTGTGTCATTGATAGCCACAGGTGAAGTGCCACAATATTACAGGTTGGCTAAAGTCGTGCTACTACTTAACAAAGGTGGTGAGGAAAAGCCAGGGAACTATAGACTGGTGAGCTTGCAATCAGTGGTGGGCAAGTTTTGGAGGGAATCCTGAAGGACAGGATTTACTTGTATTTGGAAAGGCAAGGACTGATTAGGGATAGTCAACATGGCTTTGTGCGTGGAAAATCATGCCTAACTTGAATGAGTTTTTTGAAGAAGTAGCAAGGAGAATTGATGAGTGCAGAGTGGTGGATGTGATCTACATGAACGTCATTAAGGCATTCAACAAGATTCCTCGTGGTATACTGGTTAGCAAGGTTAGATCACACGGAATTCAGGAAGAACTAACCATCTGGACATAGAACCTGCTCAAAAGTAGAAGAAAGAGAGTGGTGGTGGAGGACTGCTTTTCAGATCACAGGCCTGTGACTACTGGTATGCCACAAAGATCAGGGCTGGGTCCATTGCTTTTTGTCATTCACATAAATTATCTGGATGTGAACATTGGAGGTATGGTTAGTAAGTTTGCAGATAACACTAAATTTGGAGGTGTAGTGGACAACGAAGAAGGTTACCTCAGAGTACAATGGGATCTTGATCAGATGGGCCAACGGGGTTTAACTTAGATAAATGTGAGGTGCTGCATTTTGGAAAGACATATTATATGCTCATTGGTAAGGTCCTGGGGAGTCCTGCTGAACAGAGGCCCTGAAGTGCAGGTTTATAGTTCCTTGAGAGAGCTGTCCCAAGTAAATAGGATAGTGAAGAAGGCATTGGAATGCTTGCCTTTATTGATCAGTGTATTGAGTATTAGGCATTGAGATTGTACAAGACATTGGTTCAGCCACATTTAGAGTATTGCTTGCAATTCTGGTCTTCCTTCTATAGAAAGGATGTTGTGGAACTGGAAATAGTTCGGAAAACATGTGCAGCCACGTTGCCAGGGTTGGAGGGTTTCAGCTATAGAGAAAGGCTGGGGCTATTTTCCCTGGAGTGTTAGAGGCTGAGGCGTGACCTTAAAAGTAGTTTATAAAATCATGAGGGGCACCGATAGAGTAAACGGACAAGGCCTTTTCCCTGGGGCGGTGGGGAGTCCAAAACTAGACAGCATAGGTTTAAGGTGAGAGGGGAAAGATTTAAAAGAGACATAAATGCCAACTTCATCATGAAGAGGGTGGTGCATATATGGAATGAGCTGCCAGAGCAAGCGGTAGAGGATAGTATGACTACAACATTTAAAAAGCATCTGGATGGGTTTATGAATAGAAAGGATTGAGGGATACGGGCTAAATGCTGGCAAGTGGAAATAGATTTACCTAGGATACCTGGTCAGCATGGATGAATTGGACTGAAGGGTCCATTTCTGTGCTGTATATCTCTAATGACTCTCACTTTCTGACTCGAGTGTTTGTTTCAAAATGGATGTAAGGGGAAGCCTGGGAACTACAGACCTGAGAGTCTGGCTTCGGTGGTGGGCATGTTGTTGCAAGTGATTCTGAAAAATAGGATT
Organism: Stegostoma tigrinum; assembly: GCF_030684315.1. Taxonomy (NCBI): domain Eukaryota; kingdom Metazoa; phylum Chordata; class Chondrichthyes; order Orectolobiformes; family Stegostomatidae; genus Stegostoma; species Stegostoma tigrinum. The sequence continues at coordinate 30,977,757 of NC_081355.1, forward strand.
TATATGCATTTGGAAAGTAAGGAATGATTAGGGATTGGTTTTGTGCGAGGGAAATTGTGGCCCTCAAAATTGATTGAGACTATTGAATAAATAACCAAGAAGGCTGATGAAGACAGAGTGCTAAATGTTATTTACATGGACTTTAGTAAAGCCTTTGACAATATTCTGCATGGCAAACTAACTCGTAAAATTACACCACAAGAGATTCCGAGTGAGCTTGCCAATTGGATACAAAATTAGCTTGACGGTAGGAGACACAGGGAGGTTGAGGGTTGTTTTTCTGACTGAGGCCCGTGACCAGCAGTCACAAGGATCTGTATACGGTCCATTTTTGTTATTTACATAAACTATTCAAATGAAGATAGAAGAGGCATTATAATAAGTTTGCAGATGACATCAAATTGCCAGTGAAGTGGATAGTGAAGAACATTATCGAAGATTACAAAGGGATTTTGATCAATTGGGCCAAGGGGCTGAAGAGTGGCAGATGGAATTTAATTTGGATAAATGTGATGTATTGCATTTTACTAAAACAAACAAAAGCAAGACTTCTACAATTAAATGTAGGACTTTGGGGAGTGTTGTAGAACAGACTCAGAGATCCAGGTACACAAGTCTTTGAAGCTTGAATCACATGTAGACAACATGTTTAAAAAGGTGTTTGACACGGACTACTTCATTGTTTAGACCTTTGAGTATGGGAGTTCGGACATTACATTGAAGTTGTACAGGTCATTGATGAGGCCTCTTCTGGAATACTGTCTCCAATTCTGGTCTCCTTTTATGGGAAGGATATTATTAAGCTGGAGAGTGTTCAGAAAAGATTTAACAAGATGCTGCAGGGAATGGAGGGTTTGAGGTGTTGATAAGGTCAGTGGCAAGTGTCTTTTCCCTAGGGTGGGGGATTTCTAGACTAGGGGACATTTTTTAAGGTGAGAGGAGAAAGATGCAAAAAAGACATGAGGGGCAATTTTGTTTAGAGAGTGGTTCATGTGCGGAATGAACTTTTCGAGTAAGTGGTGGATGCGGGTACAGTTACAATGCTTCAAAGGACATTTAGATAAGTACACGAATAGGATATGTGGACCATATGAAAGCTGCAAATTTGTAAACGGTGCAGGAACTAAAGTGTGCCCAGCTCTTTGACACTCTTTCCGGCTGTTCCAGAACCTGTGGATTTTCCTTTATCGTCAGGCGTGGAAGATACCGAGAATCTGAGATGGACATGGTGGATATCAATGCATCGACTGTTTTGCAACCTGAAGAGGAGAATGAATTTCTTCTAAGACACCCTGGGCGCAAGATGCGAACTACTATGTTACATGCTGCCTGTATCAAGAGGCAGAGTTGGAGGTACTCGACCAGGTACGACAACGTACCAGGAGGAGTTACAAAAAGAAAGATACTTTTCCTCGGATTCAGAGGGTGAGACAATGTAGTGACTGTAATAAGGTCAAACAGTGGAACTCACAGAATAGGAGTTCTCTTAAAATGCTGTTAATCTGGTCTAGTCAGGGAACTTTTGTTGACAGATAAGAACAGGAGCGTTTAACATCCTGTTCACTCTGAAAAAGCTGGATCAGTGTCAAGGACTCTCCATATGTAAATAAAGGATGATAAGATATCGATGTATGTGGAGTTATTTATGCGTCATACTTACGGAAAGATGTTAATGGTTGGAAGCAGTTCAGAGAAGGTTTACGAGACTAATACTTGGAATGAATATATTACATTATGACGGAAGATTAGACAAGTTAGGCCTGTATCCTCTGGAGCTTGGAGGAGTCAGAGGTGACTTAATTGAAACATATAAGATCCTGAGGGGGCTTGATTAGGTACCTGGGGAAAGGGTCTTGTGGGAGAATCTAGAACTATAACCTGTCTAACTTGTCCTCTTAAAGCAATCCACTCATTCTAGGTATTAGTCTAGTAAACCTTCTCTGAACTGCTTCCAATGCATTAACATCCCTCCATAAATATGATGGCTGAAATAACTCCACAGAGGCAGGTATTCCATTACCAGTCGCCCTTTGCTTACATGTGGAGAGTTTAAAAATAAGGGGTGACCCATTTTAGACAGAGATAAGAAAAATAAATTCTCTCAAAGGGTCGTCTCTCTTTGGAAATCCTTTCCTCAAAGGTCTTGGATGCAGATTCCTAAAATATTTTTAGAGTGTGGGGAGATAGATTCTTGATTGTCAAGAGGATGAAAGACTTTCAGGGACGTGCAGGAATGTACCATTGAGGTTAAAATCAGATTGCTACGTTCTGATTGAATGGTAGAGCAGGCTCAAAGGGCTAACTCGCCTGTTCTTGTTCCTTGTTCATACCTTTGTAAAATTATACATGAATTAAAATTATACATTAATTCTTATGTTTGTGCAGACTTCAATTTTTGCCTCTACATCTGTTTGTTTGACTCCCTCTGTCACATGAATGCAACAGTGCCACACAGGATTTACAATGGATTGATGTCTATGTTGAGAGGCTGCTGCAGCATGTGAATCTAGATGAAGAATGGATATACAGGGCACTAAGTTCTTCTGACACCACTGCTTCTCATCAAGCATCATCGTTATTCTTTCCCTGGGTTCTGTGTCCCAAAGTAACAGTGTGAATGAGGTGGCCAGTGATGTTGGGACAGGGAGATGCACAGCCAATGCTTTAGCATGGCCAGGGGTTCAGGATTCTGCAAGTCTTTGTCCTGTACAGTATTTGGGAATGTATGTTATCTTGTTTCCCTTTAAGGGGCTCACATCCATGGGTTCTGCGGAACCCTTCTCACAGGTCTCCCTGTCCATTCCAAGTGCGGTCTGCAAAGTGCCCAGACTGTTGGATGTATATCTTCCTGAACATGTAGCTGCTGGGGGAGGCACACAATTAACCATGAAGCACTGTCCAGATTGGAGAAGCATAGATGCCCTGATCAAAGTCATTCTGACATGATGTCTGACCACGACCAATGTCATGGAAAGACATAGAAGACCACGCTTGACTTACCAGATCGGGACCACCTAAGTGATGGGTATCATATACTTCAATGTAGACTATTCCTCTGAGACCTTGAGACATGGCTGTTCACTTGCTGCCTGAGTGTGCTTGATGTGTAAGCTGCTGGCACATGGTACAGCTGTGGGATTGATGGAACACATTACTATACAGTAACATGAATGTCTCCTTAACTGACAATTACTGAGCAGCAAGGCAAGTTGTCTGGGTGTTTGTGCTAATTGGCATGGTAAGGCAAGACATGGATGGTGAGAACATGCAGGTAGTCATTAATCGAATGAACACTACAAGAAAGCAGTCCAGAAATGTAGTTTAGTCTTTAATCCATGAACGAGGGGTGCCTGGCTGTGCATAAAGTGTCCTTGCCTCCAGTGGGCTGTGCAATTCAAGTCTGTGCTTCCTGAGATGCCTATAAGTAGATCAGAAAGTAACATAATGGGGGTGATGGATTGGCAGCATTGGATGCCAATGCCCACAAATGAGGGGTAGCACGCTAGCTTAGTGGTGAGCACTGCTGCCTCACACAAAAGGGACCTAGGTTCAATTCCATCCTCGGCTGACAGTTTTGGGTTTGCACATTCTTCCCATGTCTGCGTGGGTTTCCTCCAGATGCTCTGGTTTCCTCTCACAGTCCAAAGATGTGCAGGTTAGGTGGACTGCCTGTGCTAAATTGCCCATTGTGTCCAGGGAAATGCAGGCTAAGTGGAATAGCGTAGGGGGGGGTGCTCTTTGGAAGGTAAGTGTGAACTTAATAGGCTGAATGGCCTACTTCCACACTGTAGGGATTCTATAATTCTTGTGACTGGTTCCTCAGATGCTGCTTGGTGCTGAGCCACATGGAAGCAGCTCGCACGTGGTGAACGTTATGAAGCAAGTTGTAGCATTAATCAGGTGTTTAACATGCTATAATCCTCCTTAAATGACAACTCGTCACTGCCTGGTGAGAAATCTGCCGAGCTGCTTCGCCATTCTGAACTGAGCTCCTGATTCTTCTGAACTAAATTCCAAGGTAAATTGACAGTATTCTGTTGTTTTTGTAAAGTCAGCAGTATAAAACTTACAACTATCAACACCACAGGAGTCCTCCCAAGCACGTGACTGCAGGCACATGCTTTCTTGAAAATTGATGTACTTGGGTCACTACTTCAGATGGCTCTCTGACTTCCTTAAAAAAAACTAACTTTCCACAACTGACCTACACCCATTTGCCTCTGTTTTAAAACCCAAATTCCAAAATATAATGCATAATACAAAACACATCTTTCATGATATCAGTCAAAATTGGAAAAATTGTATCTCTCCTCTTTCTACTTGTCCACCAGTTCATATTTTTTATTACACACTCAAAATTGTTTGTGTTGCCTTCTAGTCTTTAACTCCTTTCTATCCACGTACGGCTTCCACGCAGATTCACTGTCATATCTATATTCACTATTGCTTCTTCATCTTTAACATTCTGAAGTTTTCTCCTTTCTTTTGTAAATGTTGATAGAATCTCTTTTAAGTAAATGCTCTTCTGCAAGTTAATTAGTGTTACTATGGCAACTCCAAGCAATGCTGCAAAGGATATTCTAGCAATAAACCCACTGTCAAGACTTTATCCAACTTCATTGCAGGCTTTCTTCCCTGCTAGCAGATTGAAGAATATATTTTCTAAATTTAAGAAACTGAATTTTATTCCAAGTGATTTGTAATGGAAGCTTATTTCATAAAATTACAATTTGAGAAATACATAACTAACTTCTCATTCGTGATCTCAATAGGACCTCAATGTGGACACTACCAGGGTCCTTCTTCAATTTGACAGAGCTTTCTTTGTTGTATTCAATTCCCTCAAAGACTAGTCCCTTTGTTGTATCTGTAACCTCTTCTAGTCTCTTAACATTCCAAAATCTTAGAGCGCTTCCAATTCCAGCCTCCTGAGCTTCTTCAAATTTCATCACTGCACTTTTGACAGATGAGCTGCCAAATGCTTTGGTCACACTCTGGAATTCCCTCCAAAACCACACCCACCCCCAACCTCTCTCTGTCTTCTGAATTATTTCTCAAAACAGCTCAGCAACCTCACTTTTGGACATCTGCTCAAGAGGTTAGATTTTGACAAGGCAGCAGAGGCAGGTTAGAAGGGACGCAACACACTGCCTTCCTACTGCCTGACATCTATGATAAGGGCCACTTATTGAAGATGGATCTTAACAGTGGGAAGCAGCAGGGGCCCCAGGAACAGAAGCAACCATCTATTGCACAGAGTTCAAAAGGCACTAATCCTTTTCTGGTGGGCCAGCAGGAGATGACCATGAAATCAAGAGCATCACTGAAAAATTATTTTCTCAACAATGTTACCGATGGCTGCATATAGAAGCACGTAGTAGTTATGTAACACGTACCCTTTAAGAACAAGTTACTGTCTCAAGGCCCAGAGGGACATTCTATGTCAATTACTATCAATCTGACAATAACTGCAAGCCTTTTAGCATCATCCTCATTTCAAGAGGTCAGCAGCTGACCTTTTGAGGTTGCACGATCTAAAGCCCACCATTGCACATCTCGGGTCACAAATGCACTTTTTGTGTGGAAAACTGATTTCGTAATTTCATTACAGATGAAAATAGTCAAGCACAGATGGCTATTGGCTTTTTCTTAATACCAGGACTCCATCAAGTGCAGGACAGGATCACCTGCAGCCATTCTGTCAAAGCTAGCCATCTGAATTCGGAGACTCAAACAACAGGGTTTCCAATCAATTAATATTCAGTTGAGCTGCACTCACTGCAGCTGATTCCTTCTGCTTTGCACAAACTTTCCTGGCTGAATTTATTATGCATTCATTTTTAGGCAAGTGTAGGTGCGGAATATGTTATTCCTATCACATACAGTTCATACATAACTACCGAGAAGCAAGGCATCCCAGATGATGGCGTGGGCGCTGGCCTCAGTAAAACACCTGACAATTGATGCATTAAATACAATCTCAGCACAGGGAAAATGCTGTCCTGATGGCTTTACAAACCAAAGGTGCCCTTGCAGTACTGTCCACCAGGGCTTCTGCGTTGTTTGATCTGCACAACACAATTTTTTTAATAATACATTTGTGCAATGTGGGCATCGCTGGTTGGCCAGCATTGATTGCCTTCCTTCCAGCTGCCCTTGAGAAGGTGATGGTGCATTGCGCTGCCTTCTTGAATGACTGCAGTCCATATACTCTGGGCTGATCCTCAATGCCATTAGGAAGGGAATTCCAGAATTTTCACCCAGTAACAGTAAACGAACAATGATATATATTTCCAAATCAGGATGGTGAGTGGGTTGGAGGGGAACTTGCAGGTGGTGGTGTCCTGACGTATCTAATGCCCTTGTCCTCCTGGTTTGGAAGGTGCTGCCTGAGGATCTTGGGTGAATTTTGACAGTGCATCTTGTAGATAGTACACACTGCTGCTAAGCATCGGTCATAGAGGGAATGGATGCTCGTGGATGCAGTGCCAATCAGATGGAGTGCTTTGTCCTGGACGGTGTCAAACTTCTAGTTGGAGTTGCATTCATCCAGTCAGGTGGGGATTATTCCATCACACTCCTGATTTCTGCCTTGTAGATGATAGATAGGCTTTGGAGAGTCAGGAGGTGAGTTACTTGCTGCAGTATTCCTCACTTCTCACCTGCTCTTATAGCCAGTGAGTTTATGTAGGAAGTTCAGTTGAGATTCTGATCAATGCTAACCCACCAGGATATCAATAGTGAAGCATGCAGTCATGGCAGTATGACTGAATGCCAAGGGGTGGTGGTTAGATTGTCTCTTATTGGTGATGGTCATAGCCTGCTATTTGTGTGGTGTAAATGATACTTGCCGCTTGTCAGCCCAAGCTTGGATATTGTCCAGATCTTGTTGCATTTGAACTTGGACTGCCTCACCTGGTTTGGCCTACATGTGACTCCAGACCCATAGCAATATGGTTGACTCCCAATTGCCCTCTACAATGGGCAAGCTTCAAAGAAATGCAGTTTTGACATTTTAGCCAATGAACGTTGAAGGGTGGAATATTACAATTTTAGCATTCAATTTTTTTTAGTTAAGACAGGGACAACATAATTAAATTACTTGGTTAAATCTGTCTCTGTGCATGTTCAAAGATTCTTAAAGGCAGCAGGACAGGTCAACAAATGGATAAGGAGAACCACCAATTTCATTGGGACAACACCAACATCCTGGGACAAGCTAAGCAGAGACAGGCACGGGAATTCCTAGAAGCCTGGCACTCCATAAAGAAATGCATTAACAAACACACAGAACTCGACCACATATACACTTCACTATGAAGGAAAACTGAAAGTGAGGCAATCCAGCTCAACAGACTCCAGAGTTTAAAAACCAGGCAGGAAAACACACCAATGCTTGCAGGCTGTACTAATGATTTTACCCAGCACGGTAACGAAACGTCTGCAGAACAACAAACCAGCTCAGTGGGACAACCAACCCCAACAACCCGACCTACAAATCTACACCAAAACCTTAGAGGTCAATAAATTGATAAATAGGCATTTGGGACATCTGCCTTTATCAAGATATTTAATTCAAGAGCAAGGCGGTTATGATGAGGTTATAAGCAATATTCGTTAGGACACAGCTGGAGTATTGTGTGTAGTTCTGGTTACATTATAGGAGGGATGTGACTGAACTAGAAAGGTTGCAGAAGAGATACACTAGGATGTTGCCTGAGCTGGAGCAGTTGAGGTATGAAAACAGACCAGAGAGCTGGGCTTGTTTTTCTTAGAGCAGTGAAGACTGAGGGCAAATCTGATTAGGCTAGATAGAGAGAAACCTTTCCTCTTAAATCAGGGGTCAGTAACAAAGGGTACAATTATAAGCTAAATAATGTTTAGAGGGGATTTGAGGACAAATTTTTATCCATGAAGGTATCTAGAACTCACTGCCTGAAGACGTTTAAGAACTATTTCAATGAACATTTGAAATGCCATAGCGTAAAAAGGTATGGGCCAAGAGCTAGAAAATGGGATTAGAATACATGTATGTTTGATGACTGGTACACACACAATAGGCCCAATGGCCTCTTTATGAGCTTCAAAAACATTTTCACTCTCTGACTATGTCTTAATCTTTCAGTCGGAATACAAGATACATAACAACTTTCAAAACACATTTGTTCTTACAATATGTGAGCATCACTATTCCAAGTAAACAGGCTTTTACACACAAACATAAGATAACAAAGTGTGAAGCTGGATGAACACAGCAGGCCAAGCAGCAGCTCAGGAGCACAAAAGCTGACGTTTCGGGCCTAGACCCTTCATCAGAGAGGGGGATGGGGTGAGGGTTCTGGAATAAATAGGGAGAGAGGGGGAGGCGGACCAAAGATGGAGAGAAAAGAAGATAGGTGGAGAGGAGAGTATAGGTGGGGAGGTAGGGAGGGGATAGGTCAGTCCAGGGAAGATGGACAGGTCAAGGAGGTGGGATGAGGTTAGTAGGTAGGAAATGGAGGTGAGGCTTGAGGTGGGAGGAAGGGATGGGTGAGAGGAAGAACAGGTTAGGGAGGCGGAGACAGGCTGGGCTGGTTTTGGGATGCAGTCGGGGAAGGGGACGAGCTGGGCTGGTTGTGTGATGCAGTGGGGGGGAAGGGATGAACTGGGCTGGTTTTGGGATACAGTGGGGGAAGGGGAGATTTTGAAGCTTGGGAAGTCCACACTGATACCATTGGGCTGCAGGGTTCCCAAGCGGAATATGAGTTGCTGTTCCTGCAACCTTCGGGTGGCATCATTGTGGCATTGCAGGAGGCGCATCATGGACATGTCATCTGAAGAATGGGAGGGGGGTGAGTGTTAAAATTGCTCGCGACTGGGAGGTGCAGTTGTTTATTGTGAAGGTGTTCGAGCGGAGGTGTTCTGCAAAGTGGTCCCCAAGCCTCCGCTTGGTTTCCCCAATGTAGAGGTAGCCACACCGGGTACAGTGGATGCAGTATACCACATTGGCAGATGTGCACGTGAACATCTGCTTAATATGGAAAGTCATCTTGGGGCCTGGGATGGGGGTGAGGGAGGTGGTGTGGGCGCAAGTGTAGCACTGCCTGCGGTTGCAGGCGAAGGTACCAGGTGTGGTGCGGTTGGAGGGGAGTGTGGAGCGAACAAGGGAGTCATGGAGAGAGTGGTCTCTCCTGAAGGCAGACAAGGGTGGGGATGGAAAAATGTCTTGGGTGGTGGGGTCAGACTGTAGATGGCAGAAGTGTCGGAGGATGATGCGTTGTATCCGGAGGATGGTGGGGTGGTGTGAGAGAACGAGGGGGATTCTCTTGGGGCAGTTGTGGTGGGGGCGGGGTGTGAGGGATGTGTAGTTACTCTCCTTTACACACAAACAAGTGTTTTCACTGAGACAGACTGTTGATCCAAAGAGCCTTTTTTACCTCTCTATTCACAACACAATAAAATTAAAACCCTCAAAGATCCTGAATATTGACCCCAATGGTTCCTAACCAGACTTTTGAATAGCCAATCGCAGACCATATAAATAGTCAATTCTAGCCACCAGTTTGTATCTTAAACAAAAGGCTCAACAATTTATTAGCAATATAGTAACTTTAGCAAAGTAAGAATTAAACAAAATAATCTAATTGGTCTATATTTTAAACGCTAAAATTTTGGTTTTTCAGCCCCATTCACACAAAAGGCAGACAAACAAACAGGAGAAATAAAAGAAAATAACAAACCTGACTAATTACTGAATTAGTTTACACAATATGTATTCATAGCATTGATGATGGTTTCTTGGTTGATATTCTTAAGATGTCAATCAGAATAATTTTTACAGTTCATCCATCTACAAGCAGTAATACATAGTTTTCAACTCTGAGCTTCCAGGAGCTGCTCTTGGGAGGTTAGACAGGGAGCTTTCAAATCATCAGACTATAACAACAACAACAACAACAACAACCAGACTCTTTTTTTCCCCCCACAGAAAGCACAGTCTGAAACCCAGTTCAAACTCTGAATCCTTCTTGATAGGCTGATTGTCTCCTCCAATGAGGTCCCAATCATGACTCAACATTTGCCATCGACTTGAAAATTAGGTATTTTCCAGACCTGCTGGAATCAATTCCCATGAACTGACATTGTTAACAGCTTCTACCACCTGGTTAAACATAATTTCCTCCCCCAGTTATGAAGCATCTATGAAACTTTTGATCAGAAGCCAAACTGCAACTAACTTTCAGGACTGGCCTCGCAAATAAACAAAAGCTTGTTTGGTCTGTTTTTATTTAAACACATTCTATTATCCACAGTCTTGTAGTCATCTTTAGCTCACAGCTCTCAGTTCACAGTTCCAAACCAAAATTGATAAAATAGTAACATTGATTTTTCACCAATGACGGATTTAACACAAGGAGCAGGATTAGGCCATTCAGCCCCTTAATCCTGGTCTACCACTTAATGAAATCATGGCTAATCTACTAATCCCACTGCTGATGACTTTTAATCTCCTTGTTTGGCGAGAATTTACACACTGCCTTAAAAATATTCAAAGGTTGTACAGCTGTGTATAAATGATTTAGCATTGAAACTTAAAGCATGGTTTACTCACGAGTTTTGTATAATTACTTTGAGCTTTAATTTGCTTTAGGTAACAACAATAGTTGAGGAGTTGCATATGATTCTTTCTTAAAGGATTTTGGAGAATACTTAGATGTATTGATTGAGGCTTTTGGAAAGGTATCAAATCACTATGGAGTGATTTAAACAGATACATGCATTAATTTATTGGTGCCACATTTTCCTAAAAAAGATCTAAGGAGTTGGTAAGGCACAAACTGTTACAAAAACACTGAAATTCAGCAGGTCTGCCAGCTCTGTGCAGTAAAAGCAGAGTTAACATTTTGGGTCCATTGGCCCTTCTTCAGAACAGCTTCTACCAGAACTGCTGAGATTTTCCAGCAATTTCTGAATTTGTTTCTGATATCCAGCATGCACATTCTTTGTTTATTTTTGACCTAACAGAGTGATTGGGATGTCAAAGAATGAATCAGGAGTGAGTGGAAGTGATGTTGCTAAGATGTTCATGACTGCCAAAGAAAACAATCAGGAATTTGGCAAGATTGACTTTGAGATGTTCATCAGCTAAACAGAGTTCAGTATGTCTCTGATCATGCACAGGGTTATCCAACAAGAGTTAATAAGTCAGTAGTCCTTTTGAGTTGGTGCATAAGAAAGGAAGACTGAAGGCAGATAGAGAACTTCAGTCATGACAACCGAACCAGATCCAGCCAACCACTATGACAGTCAAAATTGTCTACAGCACAGATAAAGGTCCTTCAGTCCAACGAATCTGCACCAGTCAAAAACAATCACCTAACTATTTTGAGATAACTAGGTGCAGAGCTGAATGAACACAGCAGGCCAAGCAGCATCAGATGAGCAGGAAAGCTGACTTTTCGGGTTGAGACCCTTCTCCAGAAGAATACGTCATGATAAAGGCACAGCAGCAAAGTTCCAAACTAAAACTTGTAAATTAATTCTAGCAAGGGCTGTTCTGTATGTCAACGATGGAATACCACTACCCAGCCACAATGGGATGCCCTAAGATCAATATCACTGTTTCACTTTTATTATTACTATAGTGCCAACTTTATACCAGAGTAAAAGAAGGCAAAATGCAGTGTTTTGGTGTCCCTGCCAAGTATTAGTAGAACTCAAATCTTGAAATTTCTGTTTTCAAGAGTCAGATATTTGTGACTAAAACCCACTAACATTTATTGTTTACAATTTTCACTGTATTAATGGTGGTTTCTTTGGAAGGATAAAGTGATGGTGGGAAGAATTATTTTAACAAAGTATTAGTCGACTAAGTTGATGGCTTATGGAAGGTAGAGCTATGTAAACTGATAACTTTTTTTGGTCGTCTGTGTCAATCATTCTTTGCATTTTAGGAAATATCCGGCGTGGACAGTAGTAAAGTATCAAGTGAACAGTGTATTTCAGTGGCACATTCAGAATAAGTATGCCTAGACTTTTGTGAGAGCCACATATAAAGCTTAAATTTGTATTTTCTTTTTTTTTTCATATCTCCACTCACTTTCCGAACACATCTTAATGATCTGATTTAGGCTAATCTATTAATCGGTAACGGTGCCAGCAGCAGTCATTTCTGAACCTCTAACTTAAAATTCAAGGAAGCAATGTTTCCATGTGGGAATCACAGGTGGTATCCCACTGATTAAGGAATCCTTTGGTTCCCACATCCACTCTTAGAATATATTATTCAGTACTCTGTGTTGTTTTATCCAACCAAACCAAAACACAAAGGAATCATCCAGCAGAAAATCTGAGCTCTTAAGTGTAACCATTTTTATTAGAAAATGGTATGTATTAATATGACAAAGCAAGCTTCCATAGAATGATGGAAACAGAACATCTACTGTAAAAATTTTACTTCAGAGTAAAGAATCTCAAATTGGATCTTGAAAATGTTATTTTGTCAACGTAAATTGGCAAATAGACATTTAAGAGATGCAAGCTGTAGCAACAGACTCAAGACTGGACTTACTGACAAAGTTCTCAGACAGAATGCCACATTTTTTCAAAGGAGGACCATTGCTGATTTTATCTATTATGGCAGAATCTAACGTAGGTACTTCTATCATTGTCCCTTGAACAATTATCAAATTAAGCTGAAATTTATAGAAATCATTTCCTTAAAGAGCAGACAGATAGAATATGAAGAAATTTATCTGAAATCATTGTTTACAGAGTCAAAGAATTAGTTCAAAAATAAAATTAGTTTGTTGCTTTGAAAAGTGCAACATATGGTTTGGGAATTGGGAGGGGAATGAGATTAGATGAGACAGTTTTATGTAGCAAACCACTTACGTACCTAAAAGGCCAGATCCAATTCCGTGTTGGAATATCTTATAATTTTAAAAATGAAAAGCATTTTGAGATATTTCCAAAATGTCAACATGAAAATCCGATTATTATGTTTATTTTCCTCTGGTTTCTAACATGAATCAAAAAAGAGTATAGTGATTTAACTCACACTGTTTTTTTGTTTCAAAAGCTGTTATATAAACATGAATCATTTCCTACAATAGCAATTGAAAGAGAATACGGTGGCATATTTCCCTTTGACGAGTGGAAAAGAAATGTACAAACAACTGTACTGAACATCACATGTAATAACAGAAAACATTCAGCTGCATTTTTATTCTTAAATGCTCCTTTAAATATAAGTTGTAACCATTGTTGGGATGGGCTCGATTTAATCAAACTGAAAACAAGAGTTCATGGCCTCTGTTAATAGGAGTGTTAGCACAGGTTCAAGAATCTGCTTCCTGCACATCAGCAGCATGAAAGAAAGATGACAAGTCTATGAAAACAAAAGGGCTTAGTTACTAAACTCAGGAAAGGCCAACCCTGAAATGGCTCATTTATACAGAGGACATACTAGAATGGACCATCGGAAAGAAACTCAGCTAGGAATTGGGTGCAGCTTCTGGAGGAGACAATGGTAATAAAGATTATAAGAAGTAATCAAGAAACTTTGTTCATTAAAACTTAGAACAATTCAGTTTACTAGACTACCAACTCCAGACTATGTGTTTATCAGCCTGCTACACTTTTTTATAGTTTGTGGATGCATTCTGCACTAATGCTGTATTCACCATCATGGGAAAACTACATCACTCAACTTCAACTTCAGATTCTACAAAGGTGAGTGTACTACATCATCAGAAGAAACCAAAGACTTAAATTTGTTGCATAGCAAGATAAAGGGTGTTCCGACGCTATTAGCAACATCTTTCCTTACCTCCAGATGTTCTAAAATATATGGAGGATTGGTCATACCAAGCCTCAGCATTGCTCCCTCAGGAATAACTTCGATCAGTTTCCAAAGCAGTGTTGGAAGGTCTGTCCCAATGTCTCTTCCATAAGCCCCTGTGTCTTCACTCGTCAGCCATATTTCACAGACACCTTCTGTTTGAGGGAGAAAGAAAAAGAGGAAAAAATGTAAACTCTCACATTTTGCTTTCCGAATTCATCAGCAATGTGGGCAATTAGTTTGGATTGGCATGTAGCTTCTAAAGTGTATCATTTTAGTGTTTATTGAAATCTATCATCTGGGTACACTGGATGACATACATTAAGTTCTAAACAACACAAAGCACTGGAATGACTAAAAATTAATTATATCAGTTTTCAAAATGCCAGTTTTATAGGCTTTTTAAAAAAATTATATAAACATTATTTATTTTTAAGGACAGAGTTTAAAGTCTGAACATAAATGTACTTGCAACAAAACGCACAAAAATAAACACTAAAAAGAATCTTTTCTCTCACACCATCTTGCAATGGAAACTAAGGTCTGGTTATTGGCACTTGTTGAAATTGGCCTCGCGTCAGGTTTTTAAAATTAATATAGCTAGATTTACACACGTCAATTGTTATGTTGTCTTTCGACAAGCATTGCCCAACAAATTCTAATTTTAATGCTGCTTCAACTACAATTATTATTCATTAGTTCCAGAACTGGTGCAAACACCCAACAATATCTTCTTTAACAAACATCATTATATTTCCATCTGAATAGTGAACTATTTTCACCTTTATTTGGATGGAGATCATGATGGAAAATTACCCTTACACTATTAGGTGTTCAGCAAGGGGAGCAAGAGAATTTTATGGAAACTCCACTCCTGTGCAAAACAACAATGAATTCTTACTGTGAACTAGGTGGAGACTGGAAGCCCCCTGTTGAACTGAGGTATTAAATTAAATCAAATGAAGAGGAAACAGCTGTAGCAGTAAATCATCAACAGGCAAGAGCTCCTCAACTTCTGAGAATATCAACAGACGAATTAGCAGTCTAATATGGTGTTCAAAAATTCATGAAGATTTATTAAATAGGACAGAACAATTAACAAACGTCTTTATCCAAAGTGAAAAATAGGATATCATCTTCATACATTAAACAACAATCCCACTCTCCGCTCAGCCTAATAAATGACTTGGGTTGAAATTGTCCATCATAAGAATGTGTTCAGAAAAAACTTCTTGTTTCCTACAAATAACTGTGTGTGGATATTGTAATTGGGAAAGTCAGATAAAGGGAAGGAGCCCCAAAAAACAAATATGAATTGCACATTAAAGGGAATATTGTCCTTGCATTTGAAAATAATCGCTGACTTTACTCAACTTCTTTCCGGTTTCTACAATATAGAACAATGTATCCGTGTTCAAACAATGATCGCAGATGATTAGAGGCAGAGCCCAACAGTGTGAGGAAACTGAACACCAAAAAGCAACACAGTCATCCAAGATCCTTCAGCAATCTGTCAGTTAGTATAGCTCTCCCACACCATTCAATTCAACTATTTTCTGAGCTAATTCACTGACAAAGCATTCTGATGTGTCAAGAGTCCAAAAATAAAACAGGGAGAAGACATGTAACTTAAATAGCAATGGGGCTTGCAAAAAAACTTAGTAAAAAGTTCAGCAATTAACACCTAGAAGATTCGCATAGAGATGCAGAAAGAATAATACTAAGCAAAAACATAGTGGCACGTACTTTAGAGTCAGCAGGAAACAAATAACTTCTGCCTTTTTAACAGTGACGTTTGCTGTCAGATTTCCTGTGCAGTACTACACTAGAACTTAAGCACTTAATTTATATTCAATTGATTAGCTAAAAAGACACCTGGCGCCGTGGATTTGGATCTTGTGTTATGATCAGGTAAGAATCAGCTCCTCTACTTAAATTCTTATACAAGGAATCAAGGGCTACAGGGAGAGTGCAGGGAAGTAGAGTTGAAATGCCCATCAGCCATGACTTAAATGGCGTGGTGGACCCGATGGGCCGAATGGCCTTACTTCCACTCCTATGTCTTATGGTCTTATGGTCTTAAATTGCCCAGTCAGTTGCAACAAATATTTTATTTTTCAGCACGCAATTAGATCACATCTCAATTAAAATGCAATACTAATCATGATTAAGGAGGCAATTACTAGGTATTCTTGAGTGAAAGAAAGCAAAATATTATTATTGAGAAAAATAATCAAACATGACATCAGACAACAGCAAAACACACATATAAAGTTTAAAATGGGTGTGTCCAATACAAAGTAAGAATGTGGTTTAAAAGTTCTTAGATGCCAAAATAAATTCAAAGTGCTGGAAAAACTCAAAGTCTGGCAGCAACTATTAAGAGAGGAACAGAGCCAATGTTTCAAGTCCAATGATGTTTCTTCAGAACATGCTTTAGTTCTGAAGAAGAATCGTGTTAACTTTCTCGCCACAGCTGCTGCCAGATCTGGTTTTTCTAGCCATTCCTTTTTGTTTCAGATCATCAGCTTCCAATTTTTTAATTTTCATTTTCTAAGAGAGGCCTTCAGTTGCAAGACTTGAACCTGAGGCTACATCTGTATAACTGACATTTCGCATCCTCAGCGGTCGTGAAATTTATAGATTCCTTGAATTTTTGGTGAGAGGTTGTTTCTTCAATTTGCTTTAATACTGGTGTTGGCTTCCATGAGGTTGAACTGTAAGCAAGGGGAGAGAGACAGCAAGCCTTTCAATATTCATGATTCCTTTTCTTTCCCTTTGTCTGCTGCTCTGTCAAGTACTGATTGAAATATAGTCCACTTGTGTATTCCTGAGTCTGACTCCATTGTTTTTTGCAAGTTGAATCATTGCAGACAACATTATATGTCCATTGGATGCATTTTCTCCTCAAAGTAAATCAAAACAGGAGATAGGGGGTTCTTAACACCTGCCTCAATTTGTGGTCAAGTGATCACTGCAACTGTTTTAAGTCCATGTTTTATCATTTTTAATATCTTTTCAGTCCTTGAATGTCGAAGTGATAAAATCAGATGATGAATGTTGATAATCCATACATTGTCGTTATCATGCCAACTGTGTCACCAGTACAAAAAAAACTATGCATCTTTGAACAATCAGAACACACAATCCTCATTAAGGTATGCAGAATTGAAGAAGGGTCATTGGACCTGAAACGTTAACTCTGCTTTCTTTCTACAGGTGCTGCCTTACCTGCTGAGTTTTTCCAGCAATTTATGATTTTGCTGTTGATATAGAATTGAACCTGGGAGCACAAGTTAGAATCATTAATGCAAATGTAAAATCATACAACTAACGTATAAAGGAGAAAAGTTGAATTTAAGAAAGATAAAAGAGACAGAAATAAAAAGAATAAATATGCTTCTTTATTTATATCTCAACACCCTATCCATTTTCAACATTCAGACTGTAAATCACTGTCACATAGAGGCTTTATGCATAACATATACATGATGCACTACACCATCTCACACAGACCCCTTTGACAGTACTTCCCAAGCCTACAGCCTCTATCACCAAGAAGGATAACTGCAACAGTTTCATTGTAGCACCACTACCCGCAACTTTTGTCCAAGCCAGATACTAAGTTGTGTCAAAATTCTGGAACTCCTTTCCTAACAGTACTATAAGTGCAGCAACACTTCAACAACTGCAGCAAATCAAGAAGTTAACTCATCACTACCTTCTCAAGGACAAGTATGAATAAGTATAGAATACCGACCGAACCAGCAAGTCCCACAAAATACCTCCACAGAGGCCGGTATCCCATCACAAGTCACCGTTTATTTACACGTGCATAGTACTTGACACTGGTTTGGCTACCTCAGAGCCAGCTCTCAAAGTGAACAGAACCTCTGACACTCCTGTTTATATCTGTTTGTCAAGGCTCCCTGATTAGCTGATTCAACAATTCCAACCAGGGAATTCATTCTGTGAAGTCCACCTGGCTGTCATCGTTACAATCACTACGTCACACCTCCTCTAAAATCCGGGACATTGGCCTGTTCTCTTTCTTGTAGCTGCTCTTGGCGCATTTTTGCACCAGGTCCAGTTCTTCCAACTCAGCCTCAGATACAAATAATAGTGTACCAGACTGTAGTCCGCCTCTTGCATCTGGAATGTCTCGGAACAAATTCATCCTCTTCATCAGGCGGAAAAGACATTGAGGCTGCGACATCCAACGTGTCCATCTCAGACTCCAAGGTTTCTCTGATGCTACATTGAGGCAGAGAACCCACACATTCCGACAGCCTTTCTACCTGCTCTAAGGAGCTGGGTATTGTTTTGCTCATGTCCTGTTTGAGAGTTTGCAGTTTTCCTGTGGTCTACATGCTTGTTCAGGGCTGCCTCATGAACCCAAACATTGTATTTCAAGGGACTTGACCTCACATTGACCATGCTGCTTAACTCATGTAGGGCCATTTCTACGGTTCGTGCACCAAACTTCATCCCCCTAAGTAAACCTCCTTGCTTGCTTAGAGGAGTGTTCTCTCTGGCATTGTCATTCCTGATGCCATTTCACCACACCACCAGCCCCCAACTTCTCCCCTCAAAAAAATGTCCAGGAACATCAGGTTTAATTTGGTGCAGTCTTTCCCTGTTTAGCAACTCTGCTGGAACTATTCCTGTAGTTGCACGAGGAATGGTATGATAATCAAACAGGAACCAAGTCAGTTGATATCGAATGAAGCTATAAACTGCTTCTTTAAGCCTGCTTTCAAAGTTAGGACTGCTCTTTCTCTCAGGCGTTTGGTTGATGGATGGTATGGGGCTGACCTTATATGCTGAATGCCCTTTGACTTTTGGAAATATTCGAAGTCCCTGCTGGTAAATGGTGGCCTTTTGTCTGTGACCAACACATCCAGGAGCCTGTGAACTGCAAGAGGCCCCCATGTTTGACTAAGCATGACTTTCTATGTATGTCCAACAACTCTGAATGTTCTTAGTCATGGTGGACACCCATTCAACACAGGAAAGGGCCAGCACAGTCAAAATATAACCAAATTGAGAGTTTACGTGGCCATTCTCATGAATGTGAGGGAACTGCTGGCTGCAATTCTTGCCTTTGTTGGCAATCCAAGGAAAGACCTAAGCTCCAGTACTGACATGGGAGTTGGGGCATCTTGATCACCTTCACTTTACCTTCTGATTGTTACACGGTCTTTGTCCACTCCGTAGCCCAACTAGGTCACTTGGGTGCCTGGAATACACATTTTTCTAAGTGCCCTTTGTTGGTTTTCCCTGTTATTAGCACATCATCCTGATAAATAGCTACCTGGGGTAGACCTTGTACAATGTTCTCCATTATCCTATGATAAATGGCACAGGCTGGTGTTACCCCCAGTGGCAGTCTCCTATATTGGTACAAAGCCCTATGGGTATCACTTGTAGAATACTTCTGGGAATCTTCATCTAACCACAACTGAAGGTATGCATGGTTCGTGTAGAGCTTCGTACACCAGCTTTGCGTACAAGTCCTCTATGCAAGGGACTGGGTGTTTATCCAGCTGTGAGAAGCAGTTTACTGTTTGTTTAAAATCCCCACAAAGGCAAATCAACCTATCAGGCTTCACAATCAGTAGGACAAGTGCTGCCCATTCCGCAACCTGGACTGGTTTGATGATTCCTTCGCCTTCCAGCATCCTGATTTCTGCCTCTACTTCTGCACGTAAGGTAAATGGTACTGGGCAGGCCTTGCAGAATCGTGGAATTGCTTTCTGGTCAACATGCAAGGTGGCTTTGGCTCTGTTAGTCCCTAGATCTTACTGAAAGACATCCAGGTATTTAATTAGGACTTCACTCAGGCAAAAAAATTTCTCATGAAAAATGCTGAGCCAAAGTAAGTCCTTATAAGCCAATTTCGCTGCATCAGGCTTGGGCCCGAGCTTTTTACTACAATCAGTGGCAACTGAACCAGCTGCTTCTTAGAAGAGACCGGAACCAATGTTAGACCCTTAATCTGTAAAGTTTCACGGGATTAGGTTCTCAGTGTAGCTGATGTCTGACAGAAACTTAAGGGTTGGAGTCCAGGCGAATTTTATTAAAGACTGATTCTGTAATCACTGATACAGCCGTGCCAGTATCAACCTCCACTAGAACCAGGTGACCATTTAGACTGAGGTTTGTTTTGACTGGTTCTGATCGAGATGTTGCTAAACAATTTATCTGTTCCTAGCCAGATGTTGGTGGGCTTTCCAGGGTATGCACTCTTCTGGATACCAGCCTATGAGTTCTCTTACTCAATTCAGGCCTAGTGGGACTCTTCCCCACATACAAGGAGCAATTACAACAGTTTGCCAGCCTGAATACTGAAGAAAATGTTAGCTGTTTAGCCGAGTCTTGACTTTTGTTTTGCTGTAGGCTGATGCAGAAACGCTCTCTTCTATGTAAGTCCTGAGTGAGGCTGTGCAATTGCTTTCACTGAAGTGGTGTCCCCCAAGCTCAGTCAGCTTGGCGAGAGTGTCCACTTCCAGCAGAATACTCTGCAATTCATATTCTTACTTTTCGCATTTTCTAATGCCAAAGCCAGTTGTAATGCATGTTTGAAGTCCAGCTGGTCTTGAGCTATTAGGTGCTTTTACATGATTACATCATTAATCCTATGTACCAAACAGTGTCTGAGGATCTCACTAAAAGTTAAATCAAAGTCACATGCCTCTGCCAATTATCTTAACCTCATCAAAAATCCTGACACGGATTCCCCGATTCTCAAGCTGCAAAGTAAAACCGCAGAAAGGATTAGGGAGAACCCGAAGGCATTTTACTCATACGTGAGGAATAAGAGAATGATCAGGGAGAAGGTAGGGCCGATCAGGGATAGTGTAGGGAAATTGTGCGTGGAGTCTGAGCAGATAGGACAAGCCCTAAATGAGTTTTTTGCTTCGGTTTTCACTAAGGAAAGGGACCTTGTTGTGAATGAGAACTTTGAGGAGCAGGAAAACAGGCTTGAACAGATCAAGATTGAGGAAGTAGATGTTCTGGAAATTTTGGCAAACATTAAGATTGATAAGTCCCCAGGGCCAGACCAGATTTATCCTAGGTTGCTCCAATAAGCGAGAAAGGAGGTTGCTAAGACGCTGGCGAAGATCTTTGCTTCCTCACTCTCCACGGGAGTCGTACCGGAAGATTGGAGGGAGGCAAATGTTGTTCCTCTTTTCAAGAAAGGGAACAGGGAAATCCCTGGAAATTACAGACCAATCAGTCTTATGTCTGTGGTCAGCAAGGTTTTGGAAAGAATTCTGAGGGATAGGATTTATGACTATTTGGAAAAGCATAGCGTGATTAAAGGGAGTCAGCATGGCTTTGAGAGGGGCAGGTCATGCCTTACAAATCTTATTGAGTTTTTTGAGGAGGTCACGAGATAGGTTGACAAGGGTCGAGCAGTGGATGTGGTGTACATGGACTTCAGCAAGGCATTTGATAAGGTTTCCCATGGCAGGCTCATTCATAAAGTCAGGAGGTATGGGATACAGGGTGATTTGGCTGTCTGGATTCAGAATTGGTTGGTTGACAGGAAGCAGAGAGTGGTTGTAGATGGTTCGTATTCTACCTGGAGGTCAGTGCTGAGTGGTGTCCCGCAGAGCTCTGTTCTTGAGCCTCTGCTCTTTGTAGTTTTTATAAATGACTTGGATGAGGAGGTTGAGGGGTGGGTTAGGATGTTTGCTGATGACACAAAGGTTGGAGGTGCCGTTGATAGTATCGAGGGCTATTGCAGGCTTCAGCGAGACATTGACAGAATGCAGAGCTGGGCTGGGAAATGGCAGACGGAGTTCAACCTGGATAAATGCGAAGCGATGCATTTTGGAAGGTCGAACTTAAATGCTGAACATAGGATTAAAGGCAGGTTTCTTGGCAGTGTGGAGGAACAGCGGGATCTTGGTGTTCAAGTGCACAGCTCCCTCAAAGTTGCCACCCAGGTGGATAAGGTTGTTAAGAAAGCATATGGAGTTTTGGCTTTCATTAATGGGTGATCGAATTTAAGAGCCGTGAGGTTATGCTGCAGCTCTACAAAACCCTGGTGAGACCACACTTGGAATATTGTGTCCAGTTCTGGTTGCCCTATTATAGGAAAGATGAGGTTTCCAGGATGCTGCCTGGACTGGAGGGCTCATCTTACGAGGAGAGGTTGACTGAGCTCGGACTTTTCTCTCTGGAGAGAAGGAGGAAGAGAGGTGACCTGATCGAGGCATACAAGGTAATGAGAGGCATGGATAGAGTCGATAGCCAGAGACTTTTCCCCAGGGCAGGATTGACTGCCACGAGGTGTCATAGTTTTAAGGTGTTAGGAGGAAGGTATAGAGGAGACGTCAGAGGGAGGTTCTTCACCAAGAGGGTTGTGAGCGCATGGAATAGTTTACCAGTGGTAGTCGTGGAAGCGGAGTCATTAGTGACATTTAAGCGACTGCTGGACATGCACATGGACAGCAGTGAATTGAGGGGAATGTAGGTTAGGTTATTTTATTTTTGGATTAGGATTATTCCACGACACAACATCGTGGGCCAAAGGGCCTGTACTGTGCTGTACTTTGCTATGTTCTATGTTCTAAACCAATAGTGTCTCAGAATGACAGGAGGTTCAGAGTCATAATATTCAACTCTTCAAAGGTTTTGTTATCTGCTGCTTTTGGGAAAGTCCTAATAACCAAAAAAGCTGTGGGTCCACAAGCTGTCAGCAGAATTACTTGCCACATGGCCTGCTTGCACACTGTAAGGATTCTATGGATCAAGACAGGCAAAAGAGAATGGCAAACAAAGGACAGAATCATGTCATTTTCTAAATCTCTGAAGTGATTAAAGGAACTAAAGGAATGGTAGTAATTATTTTTGGTGCCAGAAAGGTTGTTCAGCAATAATTAAAATTTATTGCACCATTAAAGATTCAATTATGCTTAAATGGAGGAGCCTTCAATTTCTCTAATGGGCTTACTGAATACCCAGTGGGCAAATACCTTAACCTCAAACCATCATTTGTTTGAGAATGACGAGGCTTTTCGATAAAAACCAATGGAGCGAAGAGTGGCAAATAGGACCACATCCTTCTGATTTCAATGTGAAGGCATGCATTGTGTTGACACTACTCTTTGATTAACTCCTTAATAATAGGAGCATCGTTAACCTCACCATTATTCTTACTGCAAAATCTGAGCTGTTATTTTTAACATATCGAATGCAGAATAGAATTTAGCTTGAGAATGAAAGCTACAAAAAATTACCAGAGGGCAGAATATTAAACATTATGGAGCTAAATTGAACAGACTTATAATGCAAATATGGTATAGACCACCCCACTCAACTACACCCACTCCTCCACAATCAACAGTTTAATTTAAAGCAAGAGTTTCAGTATTTCCCATTCCAAAATCATTAAACAATAAACTGAAAATGTTTATTTATTTTAATACAAATATGGAAATATTCAAAATCCTTATCCAATTATATTCATGTCACCCTCCATGCACTCTTCTTGCACTTATGTTGCACCACCTACTGAAGCACAATTCATTCCTCCATAAAGATACTACATATATGAGTAATATCCATCTTCCATCAAGTTCCTGCTTAAAAGAGGTATTGTAACATCAGCACAGGTTTTTATTCTCTACCTATAGCAAAAAAACATTATCCATGTACAAAAATCCCACAAGATAACTTAGCTGAGGATGAAAGCTTGTCACATAACAAAGTCCAAAGTAGAAGCCATGGCCTAGGTTAATGTACAAATTCTCTCAACAAGCCACCAGTAAGAAAACACTTCATCTTTTTCTTAGAAGTTCAGCAGTGCTATAAGTATCATGCTTTGGAGACCCTAAATTGGCTTCAGTGTGAGTCTATACCATTCCGTAATGGTATAGTCTTTCAAGGACATGCCATTATACCAGTACTGTTGACAATGCATCTCAAGAATCAAACAGATTCATCACAGAATTCACACTGACTTTGAGTCCTCTGTTCATAAATGCTTTAAAGCTCCATGCACTCTCTGAACATGCACTTCAACTGTTTCCTAACAACACGTCATTCATGTGGTACATGACTCTGGAGATTAGTACTTAAAACTTCCTTAAACTTTAAAATAATTAAGTATTCAAAGAATCCACCTAGCTTCTTTTCTTCAACATCTTTTACTCTTTAGAATAAGGCTGAGGTCAAAAAATGCCTTCCTATTTATGAAAAAGAATTCTTTATCAACAAGTACCCATCAGTTTTCCACTATGTGATTTCTTCTATATTGGATATGTGCTCATAGCATACCCTTGATTTAAAATGCAATGCCTTCAAGAACAAGTACTGAACTGTTGTTCTCTGTTGGCGGCATTTCTTAACAATGACACAATATCTGATAACATAGTGCCTCTTACCCTGCTATCCAATTTGAAATTCATCAGATAACTAACGACGTAAATATCAGCTTACTATAATGTATGGCCCAGATCACATTTTCCCTAGGAACACTTGGGATGTTTTTCCAGTGGTGACTCTTCTACTTCATTCACATCTATGTGGGTAGCAACTTGATTGTATGCTTTCCTGAATAATATCCCACTTCTGTACATTTTTTAAAAGTAAGAGTGTTGTAGTATTAGATTCTCGTGTGCGTCATTTGTCAGTCTATGCTTCAAAATTGAATCGACTGTATTAACCTCTTCTTAGGTTTGATCTGGGTCTCTTTTTTGATTTCTGTTTCACTCATCGTCTGAATGGCTTTCTCCAGAGTCAGGTCTTCTATGAGCTGGAATAATTCTGAGGAAGATTCATCAGTAATTCCAAACACTGATTCTGCCCACTATAAATTCTGACTTAAAGTCATTACAGTCACAATTCTCCATTAATTTATGACGATTTAATGAAATCATGCATGGATTTGAAAAGGAGGAATATATGCCATCTGATAGCTAAAATGGGGCTTTATTTTGTTGTTCTTGGGATGTGGATGTTACTGGCTAAGGCAGCATCTATTACAAATACTTAATTCCTCTGGAAAAAATGTTGATAAGATGCCCTCTTGAAACACAACAGACCTTCATGACAAAATGGAGATTACAGTCCGTCACAACAATGTGGAGATTACAGTTCTTTATGGATAAAATGGAGGATTTCTAACATTTTTGCAGCTTCATAGTATGAATGTGGCTGTTGGGGCTTTAATAATAAATGACTCATGCTTTAATCGTGAATATCGTGCATGATCCTCACTCCTCACTGTTTATGTAAATAAATCCCGTTTTTATCATGGGTCTTAATGAAGGACCTCCCATCATCCCGACCACTTGAAAGAAGTCTCTCAAACTTACTGTGCCCAAATGTCTAGGTCTGTTTACACTGAACGTTATCACTAATTATTGGCTTTGTGATGCCCCCAGCTCTGTGAACACAGATCACCGATTCATTACTGGATCATTATTTCTATTTTGCGGCCATGCTTCATTGGGCCTGCTCACTAAGGCGACACCACTTAACCTAACACATAAAAAGGTATTGTATAACAAAACAATAATTGTTCCCCAAGTTTTCATAGCCAGTGACTTTGCAGTTGTCAAATTACAGCACCTAATTCAAGTCTGAATCTGAAATTTCTGAAAATCAAGAAATGTAAATAGCAAAAATTGAACAAGAGATCAGGTTGAGTGGCTATTAGAGGCACCAAGTGTATTCAAGAGGTGAGATATGCGTGGCATCAGCAACAAGCCTCAGAAATATGCAGTGCTCAGAAAAAAAAAGACATGAAACTGAGAGCAAATTGACAAAACTGAGTGTTGCAGCTTTCAGCACAGGATATAGAGGATCTGCCTGCTTCAAGCATTTAAAAGAAAAGCTCATCAGTCACACCACAGCAAACACACCGTAGTTCATCAAACTGTTTAGGGTTGCTAAAAATCACCATTACAAATTGCAGTGCTGACTTTCCAGTTTATTAATAAGCTCCTAAAGCAAGTTAAATTGGAGTCAAGATGGTTCCTCACTCCCTCTGCCAACTAGAAATTTGCAAAGTGTAATGTGCCCCCATAGTAATAGCTCTGGGACTTAATTTTTTGAACTGCACCCACACTGGGGCACGAACCAGTTGGCATTTGAAATTCTGTCTGCCACTATTAAAACAAAAGGAATAATGTGTATTAATTCATAAGGTGTGCATAAGGTGCTTTTGCCAATCCTCCTCCTTATAATGGGAAATGTTGAGCCACGTAAACGATTTCTTTTTAATCAACTTTCTACTGATGGGTTCAAAATAGAAAAAGCTTAGTTGACATTTCTGACAGCTTCTTTCTTTAAATTTAGAAACAAAATAGCACATATTCCTGAAGGACAACATCCTTACATTAAAAATGTTTCATTACACTCACCAGGTTCTTTATGACACAGCGAAGTCACAGTCTTAATTATCTCTAGGGTTTGGACTATTAGGGAAAATTATTATTTCCTCTGGTCATGTGAAATCTTTTAAAAATAGTTTTCATTAATGCTATTCAAATTATCTGTTAATTACAGTCTTGATAATTTACATATTACCATGTAACAAAAACACTGGAAAGTCAAAGATTTTCTTTCTTTCCCTTTTCTTTTTGTATCTAAACTATCTTGGCAAAGTACCTAGGTTGAATAAGGTCACTTCAGGAAACAAACTGTCCTCATCCCTCAAGTTTAGCTAAGGTTTTAGCCTGCCAGTTGCCTACTACTTTAACACACCACCCTGTTCCGTGGCCAACATCTCTGTCTCTGGTTTGCTGCAGTGTTCCAGCGAAGCTCAGTGCAAGCTGGAAGAACAACATCTCATCTGCATGAGGACCCTGCAGTCCTCCAGACTCAGTAACAAGTTCAATAATTTTAGGGCCTGAACTCTCCCATGTCCTAGCCCCCTACCCCACACACCAGGCCTTGTTATTACATTGCCTGCCATTACACAATACCCATTGTTAGCCCCTGATAGGTTCCATTAACAGATATTCACCCTCCTAGCCAGACTGTTATGTACTCCTTCGTCCGTCCAACTGCTCTTCTCTTTCTTTCAGCTCTATCCCCACCCTATCTTCGGTATATGCACCGACACATGCCAAGCTACCATCAGTTCTGAGGGAGGGTCACCAAACCCGAAACGTTAACTTTGACTTCTCTTCACACACCTGCTGAGCTTTTCCACCAAAGTCTGGTTTTGTTAGCCAAGGTTTTGCTTACTGTGAAATTACTGCTAAACGTATCACTGGTAAATCTGTCCGAGTACACCAAAAATGGGAAAGAGTGTACAGGTATTATAATTTGAAAAAAAAACACTGAAACATGCGCAGTCAGTTTATGCCACTAGTACTTAAATATCTATTTTGTAATTGTAAGGCTGGATTCTAACCTAGCAAATTTTCCACTGTTTCTGTATGAATGGAGAGTGTTTCAATGGAATGCGGGAGCCTTATTTTCAAGTTCTGTACTCAGTTATTATACTGTTTATTATACTGTACTTAATCAGTTATTATACTGTTTAATCAGGCATCAGAAATGCTTGTTTGGGGGAAATTATATTCTAGAAAGTGACTAAAAGTGCAGAAATTTGGTAAATTCAATTAAAATGTAAACATTCTTATACTTTGAGGGGCTTTTTTGGATTTTCACTGATCTCACAATCTAGCTAGAAGTTTTCGTTTTAAAATCAGTCTTATGCATAATACTCTAGCTCCTGTGGTTTTGTATCATAATTTGTCTCACTGCTGCAAAAGATGTTGAAGCTTTTCACTTTCTACTCATTCAGACTGAAGTGCAAGACGAAAACCAACTTTAGAAAAGAAGGCATACATTTTTACAGCAAAAGAGGATACTCATTGGTTGGCATTGAGATAAAGGAGACACTTAACTGTCTTAATTAACTAGTTGCAGCATTTCACTCAAACATTTTGTCAATTCATGTTGTTTAGTCAGTCACAAATAAAATATGGCATAAAGAGACATTGGTCTGTGTCTTAGGCACAAGATTCATGACACAAAAAACCAAAGGGATGAATCCTATTATATACAACATGAAGTAGGTCACCACATCTACACAGGTAGAAAAAAAACACCTCTGCAACTTGCTCTCAAGCGTGATATAATGGTACATATAAACATATAATTATTAAGGACAGCATGGAATTTTCTACATAGTCATGTTGTGAAGTACGACTAATCTGGTCCCTTCATCTGGCAGGTTTATAGGCAGCATGCAAGGGCAGAATTGTGATCACCAGAATGGGATACAACCAGAGGAAAGAAACAGCTTGGAAAAACCACCGCATTTTAATGTGATTTAGCTTCCTTTCATTTTATGAAACTACAGTTGTAGAGATTTTTGATCAAAAATTTAATCAGCTTAAACTTTATAAGTTAAAGTCGAATCCGAGAAAGAAACTTGGTTTGATAGATTATATTTTCTTCTTCGTAAAATTAATGCAATGGCCTCTCATTGAAACATGAAAATGCTAGGCTGCAGATTTTGTTTTCACAATGACACAGAAGTCATTCAACAAAAGAACGAAAAATGAAACAAAATAAACATGTAAGATGGTTTAAAGATTTCAAGTACCAAGCAAAACAAAATCCCATCTACTCCCCAGCACCATCAATTTACAATTAACCAAAATGCATATCATTTTCCTTCCTGTCTGATATGCATGGTTGACTGTTTTTCTTTCCCTAGTTCCTATCTAGTAAGCTGGTAAAGGCTTTTCCTTGAATCCTCACACAACTGTGATCCTAGACTTTCTCAGCTTTGAATAACCAAAGCAGATTTCTAACCAGTAGTTAAAAAGCTAAAATTAACAACTCACTACTTGAATTCATGTTGTATTGGGAACAAAATAAACAAATCAATGACACAAATAAAGGTTAATGGATATGATCTTAAATCTATTACGGATACATGTTTTAGAGAAGACCAAAGGTGGGAACTAAACATTCAGGGGCACGTGGCTTTTCGAAAAGACAGGTAGAAGGACTTGGTGATACAGCAGATAAAGTACAGAAGAGCACAAGTACGATAGTAAGATATGATCTTGGGCAGGAAGATGTAGAATCAATATGGGTGGAGATAAGAAATAAAAAGGGGAACAAGAGACTGGGATAGTAGGAAATGCAGATGCTGGAGAATCTGAGATAACAAGGTATAGAGTTGGATAAACACATCAGGCCAAGCAGCATCATGGGAGCAGGAAAGCTGACGTTTCGGGCCTAGACCCTTCTTCAGAAAGGTCTAGGCCTGAAACGTCAGCTTTCCTGCTCCTATGATGCTGCTTGGCCTGCTGTGTTTATTCAGCTCTATCCCTTGTTAACAAGAGACTGGTAGGTTCACACTCTAGGCCACAACAGTAGCCGGACAATAGGACAGCTAATAAGTCAGGAGATAGTGAGGGCATGTAAAAAGAATTAATACATTAATCATTAACGATGTTAATCTGCATTTAGACTGGGGAAGTTAGATTAGCAGACTTTGGCATGAGAAAGAATGCATAGACTGTATTCAGGACAGTTTCCTAAAACAATATGTTGTGGACCTTATTAGGGATCAGGCTATTTTGCAACTGGAAGCATAATGAGGCAGGTTTGACAACTGAATAAAAGCAGGGACCATAACATGTTTTCCTTTGTATTCAATTTGAGAGGGAGAAATTTGGGTCGCAAAAATCTGTACTAAATTTAAATACAGATACTTACAAAGAAAACAGCTGGAGTGATTGGGAAAGGAGTTTAGCAACAAAGATGGTTAGAAGGATGGCAGAGGAATTGAATAAGTACATTGTATCAGTCTTCATGGTAGCATTCAAAAAATACCAAATAACTAAGGATCAAAAAGTGGAGAGCTAATAAATGCAGTACCTGTCACTAGGGAAAAGGTAGACAGGAAAACTAATAAGGTTAAAGTCTACTGGAGCTGATGGGACACATTCTGGGATATTGAAAGAAATTGCTACAGTGATGGTAAATGCATTGGAAATTATCTTATTAGAATTCTCAGATTCAGGAAAAACGCTGAATCTGTGGTAAAATTGCCAATGTAACACTTTAAAGGGAAGGAGCCAAAAAAATAGGACAGGTAACTATAGGGCATTTAGTTTAGCATCTGGGATATTTTTAATCCATCTTTTCAAAGTTGTGCGGCTAGGGGTGGGAGGAAGGGATGGGTGAGAGGAAGAACAGGTTAGGGAGGCAGAGACAGGTTGGACTGGTTTTGGGATGCAGTGGGTGGAGGGGAAGAGCTGGGCTGGTTTAGGGATGCGGTGGGGGAAGGGGAGATTTTGAAACTGGTGAAGTCCACATTGATACCATTAGGCTGCAGGGTTCCCAGGCGGAATATGAGTTGCTGTTCCTGCAACCCCACCACACCCGGCACCCTTCAACCGCAGGAAATGCTACACTTGCCCCCACACCTCCTCCCTCACCCCTATCCCAGGCCCCAAGATGACATTCCACATCAAGCAGAGGTTCACCTGCACATCTACCAAAGTGATATACTGCATCCACTGTACCTGGTGTGGCTTCCTCTACATTGGGGAAACCAAGCGGAGGCTTAGGGACCGCTTTGCAGAACACCTCCGCTCAGTTCGCAACAAACAACTGCACCTCCCAGTCGCAAACCATTTCCACTCCCCCTCCCATTCTTTAGATGACATGTCCATCATGGGCCTCCTGCACTGCCACAATGATGCCACCCGAAGGTTGCAGGAACAGCAACTCATATTCCGCTTGGGAACCCTGCGGCCTAATGGTATCAATGTGGACTTCACCGGTTTCAAAATCTCCCCTTCCCCCGCTGCATCCCTAAACCAGCCCAGTTTGTCCCCTGGCCCCACTTCACCACACAACCAGCCCAGCTCTTCCCCTCCACCCACTGCATCCCAAAACCAGTCCAACCTGTCTCTGCCTCCCTAACCTGTTCTTCCTCTCACCCATCCCTTCCTCCCACCCCTAGCCGCACCCCCATCTACCTACTAACCTCATCCCACCTCCTTGACCTGTCCATCTTCCCTGGACTGACCTATCCCCTCCCTACCTCCCCACCTATACTCTCTCCACCTATCTTCTTTTCTCTCCATCTTCGGTCCGCCTCCCCCTCTCTCCCTATTTATTCCAGAATCCTCACCCCATCCCCCTCTCTGATGAAGGGTCTAGGCCCGAAATGTCAGCTTTTGTGCTCCTGAGATGCTGATTGGCCTGCTGTGTTCATCCAGCCTCACATTTTATTAAGTTGAAAATGAGATGGTTTCTTAACATTTACATAAAATGCAACCAAGTTGCACAACAGAGGAAGTAAAAGATAGCAAACAACTGAGCAATACAGTAACCAGAATTACCACATGGGCCTACAAAACAAGTAATCTCTTTCTACTCTTCAAACTTATATGAATTTTAAATATAGTTGACTCATTTAAAGTGGGGAGATGTGAGTGTTGTGTGGGGGCCACAGAGCAATGTATTAATCTTGAAAATGATTGTAGGAAGGCCTACTGTTTGCATTGTTTACTTGATTACCTTACACGTACAGGGCCAAGAAGCTTATACTTGAACAAGTCCAAGGTTTTTATTTTGAGCTTTAACTCAATTAGGACATTTACAAAGTCATAACAGAATGAAGCAGAGTCATGTCCACTTTTCCATCTGTTCACCATATCACTTGGCTGCACTAGTAAATCAAAAATCTATCCACCCATCGTTGCATGACAAGCAGCAACAAAAATCTGAAAATCACAGGGAACATAGAGCAGCAAACACTAATAAATGTTACAAAGTGATTAAACAAGTTAATGAATTACAACATTTTTAATTCATTATTCATTATCTGTCATAACTTTAAGATGTTCCTCAGAAGTGATTTTATCTAACCAATTAAGACACTTATTCCTGAGGCAATTTAAGATGTACTAAGTTATCTAAACTTATCGTTTCCAGCCTTGTGTTGAAATCAGCAGCTGTGTATTTTGGGGAATTCACGGGTATACACCTATGTTACATGTATATAAAAATATAGTGAAAAGTACTTTTTAACAGGTTATGTGCAAAAGTGCCACCATGCTACAGTACCATCTTGAAACCCCGAATATAATGCAAGGCTTTATTGCAATAGAGTTCATTTTTCTTTCCTCTTCATGTTTCTCCTCCACTGCTCCTCCAGTCCCTACTTGACATTGTTTCAGAGACCCTGGCCAGTCTCCTGGGTCTCCATAACAGGTTCTGGTGTATCGCTTACAGGCCCCTGCCACTGCCACAGTTGTTACTGCTGTGTCCAAATTGGAGCCAGGGGCCTGGAGGTGCCTGGCTTCCATACCTTCTGTTCCCCATCCAACTCTCCTCTAGATGCTGCTGCCAGTCATCAGTCTTTGGGATCCTCCGCCCTCCCTTTTGCCAACACTTCTGCTCCTTCAAGTGTCCAGGCCTTGCTATAGACCTGGAGCCTTGGCTCAGCCAGAGTGTCCGGTCCAGGGCAGTCAGTCCAGGACCTGTTCCTTGCTTGCCTGGAAACCTGCCTGAAGTGGAGCCGTATCCAGCTCGACCTGATGTTGCTGCTACTGCCACTGACACCATCTCCTTCACCCATCACTCTTCAGGCTCTGAAGAAGAAAGAAATTCATAGCAATCAGTGTGAAACAAAACCAGAAATTGTTGGAGAAACTCAGCAGGTCTGGTAATATCTGTGGCAAAGAAGCAGAGTTTAACATTGCAATATTGAAAAACTGGAGAAGGACCACTAGACCCAAAAGTCCCCTGCTTCCCCTTCTCAGACCTGCTGAATTTCTCCACCAATTTCTGCTTTAGTTTCAGATTTCCAGCATCTGTAATTCTTTGGCTTTTTCATTGCAACCAGTCAAGGGTTTCAGAGCCTCTTAAAATGGATTTAATCAAAACTATCATTCACTAGTTTCAATAATACATAGGACAAAAAGATGGTTACCATTAGATATGTTTGTCAGAACATACAGTGCTAGACTGATGTTGTAGTTGATTCTATATTCCAGGTGCATTGTGATTTCCAGTACTTATTCTGACTTCAAATTAATTTATATATTTAGAAAAGAATAGAATAGGGTGGAACAGTAATTTATTGTCACTTGTATATTTTACAAAAAAAGGTAAAGTGTTTAAATCGCCATACTCTGGTGCCATTTTAATAACATATTGCATACATTAAGAGAAAAAAAAAGGAAGACAAACTCCATCTTAGCTCAATTCATGGCTCCAGAGCTCCTCTGTATGACTAAACATGACACCAAAGCCACCTAAAGGAATCCCAGGCCATTATCTAAAGTCATTACCGAAGATGTCTAAAGGAATCCTGGGCCACTGGAATGCCAAGTCAGAACCCTATAACACCAAATAAGCCACCAAAGCCTCCGCAAGAAATTCCAGGCCACTGACGGGCCACCACAAGGAATCCCAGGTCGCTGCTGCTGGAAGTAGTCCCGGGCCAGACCCAAAACAACGCTGATGTAGCCCCTGAAAAGAATCCCAGGCCCAGACCCAGCTCATCACTGAAGCAGCCCACCAAACTGTAGGACCCTTCAGGAGGCGGCCACAACGGCCACAAGGAACACCTTCTCCGCTGCAGCAGCCTCTTGAGACCTCCATTTTTAACCCAAAGCCGCACCTCTGGAGAAGGCGTGGCTTGAACCTGAGCATCTCTCAGTTCAGGGGTTAGGGACACTACTACTGAGCCAGAAGAGGACCCTGCAGAAATATTCTAAGATCAAATAAATCTTTCTCAGGCAATCCAGGATAAATCCTACTTGCAACAAGATGATACAGGTAGTCCTCCTATAATGCAATATAATGTTTTTGTGTGACCTTACGCCATTGAAAATCGCACTATAGAAAGATGTTGTAGAAAACTGCCATATAAAATTGTGTTATTGGAAAATTGCTATACCTGCACAGCAGCAAGTTTGCATTATCCAAACAGTGTTCACTATTCATCAATCGCGTCGGAGCCAATTTGCATTAACGAAACATGGATTACAGCAGACCTACCTGGATTGGATTAACTTTTGAAGCTTTATTCCTTGTATCTTTGAACCAATCACATATGTTGAAGAAGGTACCAGAAAAAAAACGTATGTCAACCTTTCTGTAATTCAAATGGCCGGCATGCTCAGTCACCTTGGGCTTCATTAACATAGTGTAATGTTGTCCAATATAGAAGACAGTGCATTGAGTAGGTTTGAAATTATGATTAATTTCAAGAACATAGTAATGGTAATAATCCAGCTACATAGCTGACATATGGTTAGTTTTTCTTCAGGCATCACCTGAATCCTTGATTGAATTCGATATTCATCCAGACTTATTCAATCTTTAATAACTTCATGAATTTTACATTTCTGGCACAATTATTTTTCACCAGAGCTGCAATTTCTGATCTAGTTGACAACTGCTCTAATTTAGCACCAGCATCAACTTTTTTAAACTTCACTGCTATATGCTATAGTAAAAGGGAATTCAATCACAAGGGGAATAGACAGACATTTCTGTGGTCACAAACATGATTCTAGGGTGCTAGAGTTAAGGATGTCTCAGAGCAGCAACAGGATATTTTGGAGTGGAACGGTAACAACATAGGTTAAAAATGGGGGATGAAATCCTAAAAGTGACGTTAGGAAGCAAGTTGAAAAGTTAGACCTCAAAGGTAATGATTTTAGGATTACCACTCGTGCCACATGCTAGTCAGAGTAAAAATAGTCGATAATGTCAGGTGAATGTGTGGCTGGAGAGATGGTGCACGATGAAGGGATTCAAATTGCTGGGACATTGGGACGACCTGTGGGGAAGGTGAGATTAATACAAGCTGGATGAGATGCACCTGGGGAGGATTGCAACTGAGGTCCTGGGTGAGTAATTGCTAGTGCATTTGGAGAGAGTTTAAACTAAAATGGCAGAGGATGGGAACCTCTGCAGGCAGACAGAACAGGGGGAAACATGAGCAAGAACAAAAGACAGAATGGGGTAAAAAAAACAAAGTGAAACCAGAGAATTCAAGGTCAAGAACCAAAAAGGACCACTAGTGAAAAATAATGTAAATGCGACTAAGAATGTTAAAAAGACGAGCCTTAAGGTCTTCTGTCTTGAGGTATGAGGCTATAAAAGTGAATGAATTAGTCATGTAAACAGATCTTAATGGGAATCATAGAGTTGGGATTACGGACACATGGCTGCAGTGTGATCAGGGTGGGAACTCATTATCCATTAGATATTCAGCTATTAGGAAGGGCAGTCAAACAAGGCAAATGAGTTAGGGTAGCATCGCTGGTTAAAGAGTTTGTTAATGCAGTAATGAGGAAGGATATTAGCTCTTGTTATGTGGAATTTGAATGGGTAGAGTTTTGAAACACCAAGAGACAGAAAACAATGCTAGTGTTTGCATACAGACCCCCAAACTGTAGTGGCAATGTTAGGGAAGGCATTAAGTAGGAAATTAGAGATACAAGCAATAAAAGGTAGAGTTGTAATTATGGGGTTCTTGAACGTGCATATAGACTAGGAAAATTGAATCAGTAACAATATCACAGAGGAGGAATTCCTTAAGTGTGTACGGGATGGCCTTCTGGATAAATACATAGAAGAAAAAACTGGAGTACAGGCCATTTTAGACTGGGTATTGTATAATGTGTAAGGAATAACTGACAATCTTAATCCATGAGAGCTGTTGGGGAAGAGTGACCACAATACGATAGAATTTTTCACTAAGCTGAACAGTGATGTAGTTGATTCAGAAACTCGAGTCCTGAATCAAAATAAAGGAAACTATCTGTCTGGCACAACAACAAAAAGGAAAAGGTAACCCAACTATGGCTAAGGCAGCAAATTAGGGATGGCATTAGACCCAAGAGAGGGTATATAAATTAGACAAAAAAGTGACAGAGCTGAGGTTTGGGAGCAGTTTAGAAGTTGGCAAAAGGAGGACAAAGGGATTGGTTAAGAAATAAAATATAGAATATGAGACAAAGATTGCAGCAAAGATACAAATTGATTGCAAAAGCTTCCGAGATATATGAATAGTAAATATTCATAAATACAATGTGGATCCCTTACAATCAGGAATAAGGGAGGTTTTTAGGGCAGTACTTTCATGCTGACTTTATAAAGCAGAACACAAATCATGGCAGGGAATGGTAATGGAATGACAGGGAAGACGGAAGGAGATCAATGTTACTAGGGAAATAGTGTTGGGGAAATTGATGGGATTAAGGCCAAAAAATCCCAGATCCCCACATCCCAAAGTAGTGAAGGAAGTGGCCCTAGAAATAGTGGATGCATCAGTGGTCATCCCTCAAAATTCTACAGACTCTGGAACAGTTTGGAGGTTTGTTCATGTAACCCCACTATTTTCAAAAGGAGACAGAGAGAAAACTAAGAATTATAGGCCAGTTAGCCTGATAACAGTAGTACTGAAAATGCCAGTGACAATTATAAAAAACTTCATAGCTGAGCATTTGGTAAATAGTGACAAGATTTGACAGAATCAGTATGGATTTACAAAAGGGAAATCATGCTTGTTAATTCTAGTGGAGTTTTACAAAGATTAAGTAGTAGAGTTGAAAACAGGGAGCCAGTTATATGGTTGGCTTGAGCTTTAAGAAGGCTTTTGATAAAGCACCACATTAGATATTATCATGTAAAATAAAAGCATATTCAATTGGAAGAAGAGTACTAAAAATTGATAGAGTATTAATTGGCACTGAAAACATAATATAGGTATAAAAGAGTCCTTATATTGAATGGCAGGGATCAGGGTACCACAGGGATCGGTGCTCAGACATCAGCTCTTCAAAATATATATTAATGATTTAGACAAAGGAAATAAATGTAACATCTCCAAGTTTTCAGGTGACACAAATCTGGGCGGCAAGGTACGGTGAGGAGAATGCAGAGATGCTACAGTGTAATTTAAATAAGTTAATTAAGTGGTAACATGCATGGCAGGTCAGTATAATGTGGATAAATGTGAGGTTATCCACTTCGGTAGCAAAACAGGAAGGTGGATTTATTATCTGAATGGCAACCGATTGGCAAAGGGGAATGTGCAAGACTTGTATAAGTTGCCTTGTACACCAACTGCTGAATCATGCAGGTGCAGAAAGCAGTAAAGGCGGCAAATGTTGGCCTTCACTGCAAGAGAATTTAAGTGCAAGCGCAGAAGGTCTTGCTGTAACCGTACATGGCCGAGGTGAGACCACACCTGGAGCAGCGTGTACAGTTTTGGTCTCCTTTTGTGAGGAAGGATGTACCGACAATGAAAGAAGTACAATAAACATTTACCAGACTGATTCCTGGAAAGACAGCATAATTGCATGAAGAGCAACTGGGTTGGTCAGGACTATATTCACTGGAGTTTAGAAGAATGAAGAAGAAACCTGTAAAATTCTAGCAGGTCTTGACAAACTAAAATGCAGGAAGGATGTTCATGATGTCCAGGGAGTCCAGAGCCAGTGGTCACAGTCTAAGGATAAAAGGTAGGCCATTTTATCTGAGATGAGAAGCTTCTTCACATAGAGAATGATGAAGCTGTGTTTGTTTCTGTTACAGAATGCAGTTGAGGCTGAAACATAATGTTTTCAAGAACAAGTTAGATATAGTTCTTGGGGCTAAAGAAATCAAAGCGTATGGACAGAAATTCAGAACAAGTTACTCAGGTTTGATAATCAGTCATGGTCTTACTGATTGGTGCAGCAGGCTCCAAGATCCAAATGGCCGACTCCTGCTCCTGTTTCTCTGTCTTCTTCCTGAAGGCATTCTTGCCAACTCTTTCTCACTAAGTAGGGGGATCCGTTGTTAATGGTCTGTTTATACTAGCTTCAGGCCAAGGTTGTAATCAGAAATTTTGTGCAAGCCTTCTTCTTTATGACAGCATATTATGTACTCCATATTGGACAATACCCTCTGGGCATAGTTGACAATTTCTGTCATCCATCTGGTTGCTTCTGAAGCATCACTAACTCTGCAGCTGTAGCAATAGAATTTGAAATGGTTGGAAAGGAAAGATCATCGTGGACCAGGACTTCAGGACCTTAACACGTACTAATGTTTTGGAGGGCACCCTTTCGATGTACGTACTGACACCATTCTTGCAACATCTTCAGATGTTGTGTCAAGAGTTCAGTATAATTGCCTAGTGAAATAAAAATTCTGGTAACTGGTTTACCATCCTTAAAAATCATTATTTATACACATATAAATGAGAAGCAGCAGTAGGTCATTCAGCCCCTCATGCCCGCTCCATCTTTCAATGAAATCAAGGTTGATCTGATTGTGACCTTGAATCCACAATTCTACCTATTATCATAACTTCACCCTTTGCTGAATGAGAATCTATTTAAATTCTGCCTCACAAGTATTCAACCACTCCATTTTACCACTTTTTTTCAGGAACCGAGTTCCAAAACATACAGAGATGAGGTGAAATGTTTTCTGTTTTAAAGAGCATGACTCCTGGATTCTAAACTGCGACTACCAGTTTGAGAATCTGCTGTAAAAGGAAACACCATCTTTGCATCCATCACGTCAAGATTCCTCAAGATCTTGTATGTATCAGTCAAATTGTATATTAGACTTCTAAATTACAGCCAACAGAAGACTAGTCTGTCCAACCATTCCTTGCTAGACAGTGCATTCCAAGTATTAATTCAGCGCATCTTCTCTAACTATTTCCAGTAAATTTGTATCTTCCTTTCAAGTAGTATAGTTGCACAGTATTCAACATATGGTCTCACCTGTGCCCTTTTAACTCAACCTGAATTAGCTTGAATTGAATTAGCTGTAGTGCAATACATACTCAAATATGTGTACAATGAAAAAAGTAAAATATGCCACTTATGGCATATCTTTGGTACAAGGTACTTAGGTAGAGATTCGTCAGTACAAGTCCTCAGGGAAATAAAATTAGAAAAATAAAGAAATAAGAAATTCAGCATTACAGATCATAAGAATCAATTAGAAAATAAAGAAATAAGAAGTTCTAACCCAGTCTACACTGTCCCTAATCTCCAGTCCACATTGGGCCTTAACTCCAGGCTGCACTGAGCTTCACCTCAAGGCTGGGAAACCACTCTGGAATCAACTCGAGACTGAAGTCCATGCCGGTCTACCGACAGATCACCACACCAGGCTGGGGGACCACCATGCTACGCCAGGTGATGCGTCTGCCGTGCTATTTGCTGTAGTGGAAAGGCAGTAGCTAAGAAGTTGCATTATTTGATAACCTCTGTTTTCTGTGGATCCTTTCCTCAGCCAACTGAACGTTTTGCTTCAGTTCACTCGATTCCTCCAATGCTTTTTCAAACAGTTAACCTCCAAAGGTCACAGTCACCAGCAATGTCTCCCAGTTGTCAGTGTCAATGACTGCAAACTTCACATCTTGCTTCCAATTGTCCTTATAGCTGAAGTATGATCATCCAGGTTGTGACCTAGAAGCTTAGCGATCTTCATGCATCAGCTGTCATCCATTTGATGAACGTGATTGAGCTAGCATAGACACATTATTGGGTAAGCAATGAACATGTGCTAATGGAATTAGCACACTCCAGGATCTCTGAGATCATGACTTCTCTGGAAAGAGATGCTGAGGATTCATCGGAGACAGGTAAAGTGGAAACGGTTCAAAACCTCTGTCTGCCTAGCAAATGCTGTTCAAATCAGTAAACTGTTCCGCAGTGCCAGAGACATAGGCTTGGCGGGCTCCCAGCCTGGTGTTCTCAGTCAAAATGTTTTTGCTTCACAAACTCTGATTCAGCTTGGATAGGACAGCTGCAGCTTTTTAGATACATGTGTTGATTTCAGCATCAAGTAACGGACAGCATCACAATAGGCTGGGTTCCACAATTCCAGTAATCAACAACTAATAATATTATATTGTTAAAGCGGTGGCACAGCAACATCCTGGACAATTTGTCTTCTTGTTAATGATAGATCAAACTCTTTACAAACCTGAGATGCTGTCCATTTGCTGCTAAAGGTGCTCCTCACTATAAAATGTTGGTGTCACATTGTTTGTGCACAGCTCCCAGATGAGCACTGATGCACTTTAGCCTTGGATCTTAGGCAGGTTTTCTATGAGTCCTGGTACGATGACAGATACCTTCTATTGAAGACCTGAAGGAATGCGACAGCAAAGAGAATATGCCAAAATATAGTGGCACTAGAACCTAATCCTGTTTGACTTCAAGATGCACTCCTTGAAGTTCAAAGGGTTTTATGAAGCTGTAGCATAACCTCTCGGCTCTTAAACTAAATTCCCCTGCCAATAAAAACCAACATACTATACACCTTCGTAACACCCCTGTCAACTTGGGTGGCAACTTTGAGGGATCTATGGAGGTAGATTCCAAGATTCCTCTGTTCCTCCACACTGCCAAGAATAATGCCATTAACACTGTATTCTGCATTCAAATTCAACGTTCCAAAATGAATCACTTCTCACTTTTCCAGGTTGAATTTCATCTGCTACTTCTTTGCCCAGCTCTTATCCTGTCAATTCCCACTGCAACCTACAATAGCCCTCCACATTATCCACAACTTACAGTGTGACAAGTTTAGCTAGGAAGCTTCCATCATAAACATACACTAAGAATTTAAAAAGGTTAAGAATTGGAGAATGAGTACGTATGCATAATAGTTCAAACAGTTGACAGACTTTTAGCCTATTTTACCTGCAAATTTAAATTTTCTTTACAAAGACAGTAACTTCCTTCTAGCTTGGTGAGAAGCAAATTATGCAAAAGCATCTTGCAAAAATCTTTTTGAAGTTATGCAAATTTTTAGCGATTAGCGATGGAAGAAGTGTATAAAGACACTTCTGGTGCTCCTGCTCACGAAATAGTGTGTATCACAAGGTAAGGCTATTCTACCTATTCAATAGAAAAGAAAACTGTCAATATTAAAGGCCAACTCCTTTAGGTGTATAATAGATCTTCTATCATTCTCTGTCCTTAACCATGTTGAAAAACAGGAATTATATACAAGGTATCTCTATATAAAATATAAGCAGAGCCTTTAAATTATACATTTTGACCCATAAAATGGCAAAAATTGAAGGATGCTCAGTCCTGCACAGACAGAAAATCTGGCGTAAGCCTGGCAAGTCCTTGTTATTGAAGTACTGTCTTTACAAAGCCAATGAAATTTATTTATTAGTTTTTTTGAAAACTTCTCAAACAGAACAGATATCTGGGAACATTTCAGTTCTGAGGAACGCTGACTGGTCTCGAAACATTAGCTCCAAGTTCTCTTTACAGATGCTGCCAGACCTGTTGAACTTTTCCAGCAATTTCTGTTTGTTAACCAGTAGATGTGTTGTATTTGAACTTCCAGAAAGTATTCAGCAGTGAACCTCACAAAAGGTTAAGTCGTAAAATAGCAGGCCACAGTACGGGAGGTAGTGTATTGCCATGGATAGAGAATTGTCTCATGGGCAAAAAAAACAACTAAGGCTAAGGGACTCATTTTCAGGTTGGTCAGCCATGACCAGTGGGCTTCCACGAGGATTAGTGATGGCACTGCAACTGTTTACAAGATATTTTATTGATCTGGAGAAAGGAATTTAATGTACTGCAGCTAAATTTGAAGACACTAGGAAAAGGATAAAAACAGTTTACGGATAGATCTTGATCACTTAAGTTAGTTGGCAAATAGGTGGAAAATGGGGTATAATTTGGGAAAATGCAAAGTTGTTCATTTTGGAAGGCAGAACAAAAGAATACTATATTATTTAAAGGGAAAAACATTGCACAAAGAGTCAACACAAAGGAACTTGTGGTATTTGTGCATGAAACATAGAAAGCAAGCACACATGTGCAGCAGGTAATCAGGAAGGTTAATAGAATGTTGATTGATTGATTTTATTGTCACGTGTACCGAAATACAGTGAAAAGCTTTATTTACAGGCGGTAGAGACAGATCACAGCAAGCAAATAATGTACAAGTCAAAAAGATTTGGAAGCATACAGGTTACATTATTTGAGGCTAGAATCCATTCAACTGTCTGATAACGGCCAGAAAGAAGCAGTTCCTGAATCTGCTTGTGCATGTGTTCAGGCTTTATTACCAGGGTGCAATGGGTCTTTGAAGATTAGGCAGCCTTTCTGTACCAGCGAGCCATGTAAATGGAGTCCATGGATGGAAGGCTGGCTTCCATGATGGTCCAGGCTGTGAACACCAATTTCGGTAGTTTTTTTCACTGTTCTGGCAGAGCAGTAGCCATACCAGGCTGTTACACATCAGGACAGTATGCTTTCAATGGTGCATCTGTAGAAGTTGGTGAGGGACCCTATGGACGTGTCAAACTTCCTGAGCCGACTAAGGAAGAAGAGGCATTGTTGTGCCTTCTTGACTATTGTATTTACGAGCGAAGTCCAGGACGGGTCATCGGTTATCATCACTCCAACGATCATGACGCTCTTTACCCTCTCAACTTCAGTTCTGCTGTACATGGGGGCACATTCTCCTACTTTCTTTCTGAAGTCAACAATTAGTTCTTTAGCTTTTCCGATGTTTAGAGAGAGTTTGTTTTGATTGCACCATGTCACCAAGCCCTCTATCTCCATTCTATATTTGGACTTGTCATTGTTTGACGTACATCCTACAAGTGGTGTCATCAGCAAACTTGTAGATGGCGTTCATTCAGAATTTGGCAACACAGTCATAGCTGTACAGGGAGTGTAGTATGTGGCTGAAGACACATTCTATGTGTCTTCAGTGTCTTCCAGTGTTAAATGTTATTGTGGAGAAGGTGCAGTTACGCATTCTCACTAATTGCAGCCTATAGTGCAGAAAGCTGAAGATCCAATTGCAGAGGGCAGAGCCAAGACCAAGGTGCCTCAGTTTTGAGATCAGTCTGGCCTTTACTTCAAGAGAGTTTAAGTATAAGAGTAGGGATAGCTTAGTGTAACTGTGTAAGATGCTGTGAGATCACATGTGGAGTTCCATGAGCTATTTTGTTGCTCTTATTTAAGGAGATACATGTAAAAACCACATGTCACCAGGTTATAGTCTATCGGTTTATTTGGAAATACTAGCTTTCCTAGCGTTGCTCCTTCATCAGGTGTAGTGAGAAAGGCATCAAGACACAGAATTTATAAGTAAAAGATCAAAAGATCATACAACTGATGCAAATGTATTGAAAAAGCCTAAAATGGTTGGCTGACTGCCTCCTGCCAGAACCTTCATCAGATAGAAAGATGATGCAGGTTTCAACTGAGTAAAATGCAAATCCCAGAACTTCTTTCAAGTCACTGCCCAAGATAATTAAAGGTTTTAGTGGTGTATACAAGAGGTGACATTTCAATTAAGGCATTGCATTTTAGGTGTAAGGCCTTGTTTAGAATCTGCCTGTATTTGATCCTGGATTTAGACTGATTATATTTCCAAAGGAGGAATTTATAGATAGGAAATATATCATTTCACTGGGAGCCGTGCAGAGAACGTGTGGAGAGATTGTCTTATGAACAAGTCTAAGCATGTTAGGACTCTACTATTGAGTTTAGAAGAATGAGAGGTGATTTTATTGAAGCATACTGGATTCTTCAGGGGCTTGACAAGGTAAATGCTGACCGGATTTTTCGCTTCACAGGGAAGTATAGGATGAGAGAGTATAGTCTCAGAATACAAGGGCACCAATTTAAGACTGAGATGAAGAACAATTTTTCTCTCAGTTCAATATCTTTCAAACTCATTGCCACAGACAGCTAGGGTAGACAGAGTCCTTGTGGACATTTGAGGCTGATAGAGATGTGTTTTTGATCAGTATTGGAATCACAGAGTTACAGGGAAAGGGCAGGAAAGCGAACATGCGGAATCAGCTAAAATCCTACTGAATGGTGAAGCAATCATCAGGCCAAACATCTTCCTCCTGTTCCTTTTTCTTACCTATGGTCTTATAGAAAGTGCTTACTCATTAAGAACTACTGAGGAAAAGCTGGGAATATTCAGTACAATTTCACTTCTCACACTTACTGATGATTTTAAAAACAAATCTTGCATCATTCGTGTTTTTTCTAATTTATCAAGAAACAGGCTAATTTTTGTCACTGTCCTTCATTGAGGTTCACAATTAAAGAACAGTCCCAACTGGCAGAGATAACTGTTCAAGAAAATTACTTTTCATTCTGCTTTGCAATATGAAAGAAACAGCTTTCAAATAATTTCACTGATTTGATGTTTGCTTCATTAAATTTAACTTTATTTGTACTCAAACTCACATTGACATCCTACAGGAGTCTAATTGATTTTGCAGAAAGTTTCTATTCTGGTCTTATATGTATTGAATCCCTGGAATCATGCTTTAAAACAGAAATTTCAGGAGGTCCAGACTTGGACTCTTTCCAGCTCCATCGTGGTGTAATACTGCCCTACAAACAACAGCTGTTTCCACTTACCTGAAGTGCAGCATGTGCTATAAAAAGAGCTAAGCAATTTCACACCTGCTGCTCCGGCCACTGCTCAGGTAAATCAATATTATATGATCTTTGACAGCCTGTTGACGATAGCAGATGTTCAGTGCA
Source organism: Stegostoma tigrinum (assembly GCF_030684315.1). Lineage (NCBI taxonomy): Eukaryota > Metazoa > Chordata > Chondrichthyes > Orectolobiformes > Stegostomatidae > Stegostoma > Stegostoma tigrinum. Next base: position 31,022,112 of record NC_081355.1, read on the forward strand.
TGGCCAATAGACCACTCCTGCTTTACCAGTTCAACCTCTGCTCTATCAAGATTATTCAATGATAAATTGATTTCAGTTAACTTAATTGGCAAGTGTATTACTACACTGTCAGAATGCTCTACTGGTTAGAAATGTGATACTGTCTCTTAAATATAACCTGTAGACACCCACGGAAAATGCTTTTTGATAATGACAAGTAAGTGTTCTTGGTTATCAAATTTTCATTCAGTACCAACTAATATTCGAACAGACTTTTTTTTTCCTTCTAAGGCAGTCTGCAGTCTATGTATGAGACATCAATAAATATTATCCTTTAAACATACCAGCAACTTTGCTGAAATGGAGACATTATACTTTAAAAGCAACAAATGTTCATAGAATCAGGCTGTCTAATTCTGGACACATGAAATTGACAGGTTAACCACATCACATAAATATATCTTCCCAATATTTCCTTTGGAATCATGTTTCCACAAACACTAAAGATGACTGCAACCTAACAAAATCATTCTATGTCATTTTAATGAAAACCTACTTGAAGTGATTTTCAACTGAAATATTAACATAAAAATGGTGCCAGATTTTTGAACCCAATGGCCTTTGTAAAGAAAAACATTTTAGGAAACAAGGTGTTTCTGAAAAAAGACTTGTAGGTAAGTAGCAAGGGACACTTAGTGCTTAGATTTAGTAAACAAATTTCTTTATGAGTTGGTTGTCAAAACAGAAAAAATAGCTTTTTAATTAGAGTGAGATGTTCCTGAGAGCCGCCAACTATGACAAGGAAGTATGTAGTTTTGCGTCCGTTTATTTCTCTAGAGTCTCAAAGATCAGTCACAGGAACTTGCACATTATGCAAAGTAACAAAGTTACAAGAGATAACGCAAAGGTAAAACAAACACCACCATTTTATCTAAGATGCCTTGAATTTTAAGTAATTGGGTAATGGAAAGGGGAATGGCAGTGTTCAATGAATACTTCCCCAACTGGCATGGATTGCAGCAGCAGCTTATTCTTAAAATACATCTCCAGGTCCTTAGATAGCAAAACCCCCAACTACTTCCACCTAGAAAGACAAGGGCAGCAGATACATGGGAGCATCACAGCCTTCAAGTTCCCCTCCAATCCACTCACCATCCTGACTGTCGCTCAGTCAAAATCTGGAATTCCCTTGTGAAAGGCATTGTGTGGGTTCACCCAAAGCACATGGACTGCAGCAGCTCAAGGAAGGCAGCTCACCATCACCTTCTCAAGGAATATGGACAGGTAATAATCCTGACCAGCCAGCACTGCCCACTCCCACAAGCAAAATAAAAAAAAGGAAAAGCAATCAGGATTTTCAATTTACAATGCTGACATTGAGCTCTAGTAGTCATGCTCTTTCAACAATGACAACTCCATGAAAGTTTCTCACTTCAAGGCACTAAACTATAAGCCAAACATGGGCCATAAAAAAAAGACAATCATCGTTTTTGCTTAAATACTAAATACTGAATTCTCTTAAAAGGCTCAGCTTAAAAAAAAGTGGCAGTTCTCCTGTTAATTAAGAGTATACAGGGCCTGGCAATTACATTTAAAGATAAATATTTTTAAAATATACATCAGAGAGAGATGGGAGAACTGCAAACTCACTTGGTTATGCTTTTTAACATTATGTTGCATTTATAGTTACTTGAACCTCAGCTGCTCCTCACATGCTATAATTTGTCCAACCACAAGAAAAAAACTTGAGTTGTCAGGTTATTCTGCCCAATTAAATAAAATTATAGGTTGCACTGATCCTTAATGTAAATCCTGATTTACACATTTTAAACTCCTGTCAAGATTATGTACTTTCAATTTGTTTATCCTGCCTACATACAGTCATATTCTTGATAGCAAATAAACTTAAGTGCTGCACTAAGAGGCAACGGTCCTAATAAATTTAGAGAAAGGATGAACTGTACTGTATATCAGATCTTGTTCATTCCTGTAAAACTTGTATCAGGCATAGAATAGTACAACACAGGAACAGGCTCTTTAGCCCATCAAGTCTGTGCCGACCATGATGCCATTCTAAACTAATCCCATCTGCCTGCACATGCATGGTCAAAGACCGCTCCCAACCCAGTTATACTCTCTTTCACCCCCTTCCATCCACCAGAAGATATAAATGTTGGAATATACATATAAATTGAGTGAAGAACAGCTTCTTCCCTGCAATTGTCAGACATTTGAACAAACCTCTCAAATGTTAATTCTGATCTCTTTCTTTCTCCGCTGCTGTAACTATGTATTCTGCACTCTGTTCTGCTCCCCGATGCACTTTGTATGGTACGATCTGCCAGTATTGCACACAAAACAACACTTGCCACTATATCGCAGTACATGTGACAACAATAAATTAAACAATCATGGCATGAACTAACAGAACTTCATTTTGAGAGATCCTGGTCTGACCACACTTGCTAAATACAAACAACAGATTTGGTAAACACAAGTTGATGAATAAAGGAAACAAACAGATTAGTTATGCATTTTACAAAATACAAGAATAGCAATATAATATTAAAGTCCAGTTCATGCAAGGTGATGAAATCTGAGAACTAGTAGGCATTTGGCACCACCTACTGGTAACAAAAATACTGTTCACCAAATCTGGGTGGATCAGAAGATATTAATTAACGCTTTGTAAACTAGAAGTGCAATGCTCTCTTTGATAAAAAATTGAATCTTGGTGTTAATATATTTTAACAAATTTGCATTTTGTTTTGTCACAACATTAACTCCAAGCTGATCTCAATCTACAAGGGAAATAATTTGCCACTAAAGAACTTCTTAGATTCTCAGTTGTATCCTCTGTGGTCACCATTTTTAATGACGACAAAGGTTTAGGTCGGAGAGGGTGACATAATCGACACTTGGCTGTGCCCAGTCAAATTGTGGCTCAAACTGAAGCCCATTATTTCCCTGATAATAAAATGTGAGGCTGGATGAACACAGCAGGCCAAGCAGCATCTCAGGAGCTTTTTGTGCTCCTGAGATGCTGCTTGGCCTGCTGTGTTCATCCAGCCTCACATTTTATTATCTTGGAATTCTCCAGCATCTGCAGTTCCCATTATCTCTGATACCATTATTTCCCTATACTTTTTCTTTGTTTCTCATTACCCTTGATTTTCATTCACCTGTCTCTCCCTTCCTACTGTTCAGTAATGTCCCACTTAATGCCTCATGCACGTTGTCTTTTCATCACTCCAAGACATCACCTCTTTCTTGCTAGCTTCTCAGATTTGACTTCTTTTGAAGTAAATCCATGTCTTCTACCATTTCTCTCTGTCCTCTTTTAAGGGTCAAATAATGCACTTGTCATTGCCTTCTTACAATGACTTGAACTGTCTTCATCTTGCTCTCTCACCTATCATATCCATTGCAACCTATTTTGCCAACATACCTGCCCTGCTCACTCATCTAATAACTAGTAGAACATTTACCACCAGTCTGTACAACTCGATCCATAATGCCTGTTCATGAGTGAACAAGACACATGGCATTCACAAACTTACTGTGGATACCAATGTATTGTGGGCTTTGATAGAAATTTAATTCATGGGTAATAACATGAGCCCCTTTGTTAAGTTTTCTCTTCTGGCCAGAGAGGTATACTAATAGTGTGACCCTCATTGATATATCTCATCTCTTCTATCTCCCTACTTTGCTATCACCTTTAAGTATCTCATTATCTCACATCTGGCTTCACTGTCTGCAGTCTAATCAAGTGGACTGACAGCTTCTTATCAAGATATTCTCAATCTTTTTAATTCCCGCAAGTGAGAACGCTTCAACTTCTCAACACATTTTGTCCTGTTCTCCTCTGGCTTCACTACCTTCCTAGATCCTTCCATATAAACTCTCTTACACATAGTCTATTCACAAAAGCCCCCACTGACTTTGCTTTTTACAATGCCTTTATTCTCATTGTCTCAATTACAAACAAGAACATCTTTCCTTACTTTCTTTTGGCCCACACCACTCATGTTCACTTTCCAAATTCTAATCACATTTCCTTTTATACTCATCCATGAAATTATTTCTCTGCCAGGTCACTTACAAAGAACTTTCAAAATCCTAATTATCAAGATTTTGATTCTCCATTCACCACGTTGCTTCTGAAAAATTGATGGGACCAATCGTGCACACCTTTCCCTTATTTCCAGTAACACCCACACTCTCTTTCAGTTTAGAACCACATTAATTCCAAGCAGTGCAATTGTTTATGTATATGATGGACAAGTGATTTAACCGTTTATCTTCATGTCCGCCTGGACAATATCAAAACTACTCACTGTTCCATAATTACCCTGTAATGCAAATTTATTACCTTGCTGCTTCATCTGCTTTGAAGTGAGCACTTAAATCCATCTAGCCATTCATACTGACATTCATTTTCAATGTGCAAAGAGGTCATGCATCTCTTTAACACTAAGATTGAACCCATTTATTTAGCTGCCTGTATCAAATCCACAATTTAAAATTAATTCACGTGTGTGCGCCTTGATAGCCCTGAAGGCATTACTGATCATTCTTAATTTCTATTAAAGATGACGGGGAGCTGCTTATTTTTTAAATCATGGCAGTTTTTGGGTGAATCTACTTCCCACTGCAGTTAGGAAGTACGTCCATGGTTTTGACCCAGCCATGATAAAGTAACTTGGACATATGCTCATTAGAACAGTTTGAGAGATGCAGGGAAATTTTGCATTTGGTAATATTACCTATCACCTTTTACCCTTGGTGTCTTCCAGGATAGTAACGGCGAAGGGTTTGACAATAATAATGTCACAATGTCAAATACAGATAGACTTTGATAGAAGTTTTCCTGCTTGAGATGATCATTGCATGTCACTAGTGCAAATGAGATTTGCGACTTATCAGCCTAAACACTGTCAGGTCTTTCTGCATGTGGGTAAAGATTGCATCATTTTGGGAGTTGCTACTAATGGAACTGAACATTGTGCGATCATCATTAACCAGCCCCATTTCTGACCTTATGATGGAGAGGTCATTGACAAACCAAATGAAACACAATTAATCCTAGGACACTGAGCTGAGTCTCCTATAACTATATTTTGAAGCTGAGTTGATTGGGTCTCCACTCTCACAACTATCTTCCTTTGCATTAGATATGCTGCAGACAGTGGAAAACTTTGTCCCTTTTAACTAGGACTTTAAATTACATTTAAACAATGTAATGGTCTCATGAAGCAAAGGACATTCACTCTCACTAATCCTGCCTGGGTTTTGCCTATGACTTCAATAGCATCCAGGTCAAATGGTCCCAGCAGAATCCTAGCCATGAAACCATGTGCAATTTACTGCTGACCATCTGATAGCACTGTCAACAACATGTTCTATCACTCTGCTCATGATTGAGAATAGTCTGATGTGGCAACATTGGATGAATTAGATCTGCCCTCCTTTTTGCTGATCAGATATAACTTGACCTTTTACAATTTACTGGGTTGATGTCATTGTTCTCTCTTTATGGGTGGAGAACATGAGAAAACACAGATGGATTGTCCACCTGACATGTTTGTTTGAAGATGGTTGCAAACGGTACAGCCTTGTTTTTTACACTCATGGGCTGGGCTCTGCCAATACTGAAGAGAGGATGTTCCCTGGGTCCCTTCCCCCTAATCACTACTGAATTATTCGCTTTCATTCAAGACTAACATGGCAGGACTGCACAGCCTTGATCTCATCCCTCAGTTGTAGATCACCAAGTTCCGTCAGTAGCATGTGTTCCACTGTTTGGTGCAAGTGCAGTTGCTTCACCAGGCTGGCCTCATTCGGACATATATCTGATGTGACATCTGGCATATTGTTCTGCACTTGTCATTTAACCAAGGTCAATCTCCTAGCTCGGGTGTGGAGATGCCAGGCCATGATGTTAGAGAATGTGGTAGGGTACAAGTCAGAGGATGATGGCCCAATGCTTCGGTTCTGAACTGCTAGACCTTCAGCAATTCTATCCCATTTAGTATAGTAGTGATACTACACAACACCAACCTTCTAAACTTCCCTGGTATTTGCATTGTTTCATTAACTCTCCTGTCAGCGTCTGCAAGCTCATCTTCACTATGACCTAACTTCTGCACTCTCAGAAACTGATTGTCACTCAATGGCTGGCTATTTGATTTTCTCTCAATTTTCACGCTAGTTGATGCAGCAAACAGCTCTCTTTTCACTGGAACTGATCAACCACTGTATTACCTGTACACATACAATTGTGTTGCAAAATTCAAAATGAATGCCATCTACAAGTTTGTTGATGATACCACCATACCGGGAGAGATATCTAACAATGAAAGTCAAAACACAGAAGGGGAGGGGGCTCGGTGACATGGTGCCATCAAAACAAACTGTTTCTCAACGTCAACAAAACTAAAGAAAAGAACTCATCATTGACTTCAGAAAGGAAGGAGGAGAATGTGTTCCCATCTATAGTAAGAGAATTGAGGTTGAGAGAGTGAAGAGCGTTATGATCCTTGGGCTGACGATAACCTATGACTTCATTTGTAAATGCAACAATCAAGAAGGCACATCAATGTCTCTTCTTCCTCAGGCGGCTCAGGGAATTTGGCATGTCCATAGGGTCCCTCGCCAACTTCTACAGATGCACCAATGAAAGCATACAGTCCTGAGGCTAACAGCCTGGTATGGCAACTGCTCTGCCCAGGAACGTAAAAAATTACAGGAGGTGGGGTACAGAAAGACTGCCAACATCACTAAAGACCCATTGCACCCGATAATGACCTCCTACAACCTCTCCTGTCAGAAAGAAAATACAGAAGCCTGAACACACACACGAGAAGATTCAGGAACAGTTTCTTTCTGGCCATTATCAGACTGCTGAATGGACTCTACCCTCAAATAATGTAACCTGCAATGAAACCTGTATGTCTCTAAGTCTTTTTGATCTGTTCCTCCTTCGCTTTGTGTGATCTGGCTGTATCACTCATAAACAAAGTTTTTCACTGTATTTCAGTACACATGACAATAAATTCAAAACGAAATCACTTACTAATCTGCCTTCACACCCTGCCTCCACTATAGTTAAGTCATTTCTTGTGAGGACCCTTGGTAAAATGAAGAAAACGTTTCCATATATGGGATAAGAATAAAACCAAAGGCCAAGGAAATAAAATAGTTACTAATAAATCAAAAGGGATTCGGGAGAAACTTCATAGAATGAACAGAAGGTAAAACTCAATCTCAAAAAGTAGCTGAGGTGAATAGCAAAGGACAGATGCTTTAAAGGGAAACTAAATAATAGGTGATGCAAAAGGAACAGAAAATAATGGAGACAGGATGGGATGAAGAGGGGTGCAGGAGGAGGTTCACATGATCAGAAACACCTGCACAGAGGTGGGTTGAAATGCCTGTGCCTGGGCAGTATATTCGAAGTGTCTCAAAAAGACTGCCCATCACTCCCATTAAGTGCAGGATACACACATTGAGCAAATAAATAGTTATATCCATCAATCACTTCCACATATACTGTTGCTATATCACACTAACACCAGATATATTTTAAAGTACTTGTATGCTATTTACCACATCTGAACTTATTTTAAAAAAGCTGTATAAAATGGCATTGATGTAGTTTAAGAACTCAAGAGTTTAAATAACCAACATATGTAACTCGTCAATAATATGAATACGAGAAACTGTGGTGCTCAAATTATTTGTTTTGTTGACAAGTATCAAAGTAAATGCAAATCTTGGCCGTTTCACCTGTGTGCAAATGTCATCACGTAGTGTTTATTGTCATACGTTTAACTTGCTACTCTATTGCGCAATTTCAAAAAACTTCCCAAAGTCAAAACTTTCAAAGAGCTTTAAGAAGAAACCTGTTTCCACTTTTCTACGTGTGAATGGTAATACTACTAAAATCTTTACAAGATTCATATCTTCCTGTTCAAGAAGCAGGTTCACTTTATATAAAGGAGCCAAGCATATAGAGTGCTATTTTGTTCTAAAAATATTTCTGCTCTCTCAACTGAATACTATAAGTCACAGTGAAAAACAACGTTTTTAAAATATGTTTTTGTGGTTTCTATCTCTCAAGCACAAAGTGTAGCTGTTCCTGATATTTCCATGCAGCATAGCTCCACTCATATTTAACAAAACACGCCTGCTTCATATTGACAGAAAGAGACTGATTCTGACCTTTCCCCTACTTTCAAACGGCCCAGTATGGTTAGTTGAAATAACATTGTAATCTTACTTAAGAGCTGGTTACTGACACAGAAAAACTGACATGTTGCACTGTTAAAAATTAGAAAGTCTCCACATCACAGTGATCAGCAGTTCTGGTGCATTTCTCTGCATGTTCCATAATTAGGTAGCTTTGCAGCTAAGAAGGCACCATATGTGACGACTTGTAAACTTTTCAGTATACTCATGAGAGTACATGACAATACATCTAATTCAATTCATTTCAATATAAATTGAAACAAAAAGGCAAAGTACATTTGAATTCATGCTTTCCAACAAATATCATCATTGGCTGGGAGGAGGGGTGGAATGAGTAGGAATCATTTGCTATTTGATTTCTTCATTACTGTTTACTTCCTACGGCAGTATTTGAAAAAAAAATGGAGTTCTCCTGAAGCCCTGGTCAAAATTCCTCTCTGAAACAAAAAATAGATTAACTGCCCACTCACATCATTGTTGTTTGTTGACCTAATTGTATAGAAAACAGTTCCCACATTTTCCAAACTAACCACAATAATTTCCCTAACCAACTTGTGCAGGAATGCTATGACACACCTTTGGAGCAGGTGGGACTTGAACTCAGGCTTCAGAGCTCAAAGTTACGGACACTTCCACTTTCCCACAAGAACCAACTCAACCGAGAAGAATCAGATTAATGCCAAATTTCACTTTCAGTAGTAGTGTATTTCCCCTTCATCTGTTTTTCGCACCTCTGCAATTTCCTGTCTAGTAAAATATATTGGTAAGTCATAGTTTATTAATTAAGCTTTGCAAACGCCATAGCCTTTTCACCCAAGCTGGATAATTCTGCTTCAACCTGACACATTAAACGCGCTACCAAACAAATCAGGATGTCTTACTCTCATTTCATATAGTGCAATTAGCTAATATTTACCAGCAGTTGTGAAATTGGTAATGCATGGAGTGGAAAATTCAGCTTGGGATTAAATAGAAATCTAACACTCAGGTTAGCCTGAAAAATTGTTATAGAGGGGAATGGAATCAATGATAAAGCTACAAAATGGTAAACATTAAGACAGATGAAATTACTGCATTCTCCAAGACTGCATGCCACTGAGCAGAAGTAGAGCAAAAAAACTGAACGTTTGTGCAGACATATAGCTAAGTGTTTGCAGTGTACTGCTGACCTCCATATCTGTAATTGTTGTTGTCAGAGTAACATAATATTAAAATGATGAAGATGGATCCATGAGTGATTCCAATGTGATTGTGCAAGAATATGAACAGAAGCGATTGGTAAAGAAGCTCTCATCACAATTGAATATGCGTAGGATCAAACAAAGTTGGATCAGCCAATGGAGGAATGGTAATATGCCAATGGGCAATAACATTTGACAAACATGCAAGTTTTCTGATGATGTTACAATAAGTCAATAAGGGGAAATCGGTGGATATTTTGTATTTGGATTTTTGTAAGACTTTTGGGTAAATCAGGTTAATAAATAAAACTTGACTGACAAGGAGGAACTTCTTCATTCCAAAAGTGGTGAATCTTTGGAGTTCCCTAACCTGTACAGCTGTGAAAGGTACATCATTTAGTACATTCCTATTAGAGATTGATGCAATTAATAACTAGAAATCTAAGGATCGGGAAATAATGAAATATTATATTGAGACAGATGATTAGTCATGACCTAGAAGAACACAGCTGGCATGAGAAGCTGCACAGCCTACTGTTGATCCCATGACGCTAAGAGGGGGGGAACAAAACAATCAGTCAGGAAGGGTGGGTAGATAAAAAATTGAGCACAGCTATAAATGATTTTTATATTTTAAAACTTGAAAAGCAATCCAAAATCATGAAAGTAAGTCAACTTTGGGTGCAAATGTAGCTTTTTTATAGACCGCCAGTAAAGGGAAAATGAAGTGTCTCAGAGCTTTCATAGCCTGGTCACAATGAAAAACACCTTGAACATTCTAGCACTCAAGCCAACATGTTGCTCTTACTGCTTTATCTTGAGTAGCACTGGCATCCAAAGTAGAGACGCCAAATACCTTCAACCCATTATTCCAGGTGAAGGTAGGATACACTGTGATTGTAACTCTGTAAGTTTACACACACATAAACAAACAAGTGCAAGAAATATCACATTTACACATAGCAATAAATGTCAATTCATGGAGTCCATACAAGTTAAAACTTGTAATTGGTACAACTGCAGGCAAACTGAAAAAGGAGTTTCAAATGATATGGCATATCAGCATTTTCATGGCAGGTTGAATTTATAACAAGCATTGACTCTAGGCAAAGGAAAGAGTATATTTTCTAACCAACTAAATTACAGCTTAGGGTACTGGAAACATGCAGTGCCAAGAGGACAGTTTTCTGAATACTGAATTACAAAGGGTGTTTGTGCATTAACAGACAAACTGCTGTTCAAAGTCAATGCAACCTGCGCTGAAGAGGGTAGAGGATTTAACGAGTGAACAGGAAACAGCAGATGGTGTTGCTACAGTTTGCTCTACACAGCCACCACCTCAAGAAATTCTACATTAACGAAGCCCCAGGGCACCACCTGGTAGAGGTATAATTACAAAAGCATGTACTTTTATTTCAGTACACTTGAAAAAATTCTATGCCTTCTGACTAATGTATCCACAGCTGTTTTGTTTTAAATCTGTGTGCACGTATAGACATCTTTAGGTCAGAAGGGCCAAATCCCAGTGAAATCCCAGCATCGTCCTTTATTTAACACTGTCCCCACTGACAGCACATCAGCAAGCAAATCATCTCTTCGTTCAAAAGGTGCCAATTGGACATGATTGAGATGGCATCATCTTTATAGCACCAATAACAATGATCCATAATAAGACTGTATGCTCACAACAAATTGCAACACAGACAACAGTGGCCATGGCAGCTGCTTCTCTGATTATGGGATACTGTTTCTCTTAGATGGAGGAGATAAAAAAAATCTATCAGCACAGGCTTTACTCCTTTGTCACCATCATTTTAATGGCAGATGCATGAGGTGGACGGAGTAAGAGCTGCTTAGCCAGCTGCCTCTCTCTATTTTAGTTTTGAGGGCAGATCTGAATAATTGCTAGTTTGGTACAATTGCATGTCTACAACTTGACAGAAGCATCTGGAGGCATTAAAATCTAACTGCAACAATCTGAGTTGAAACTGCAAAAAAATTTGAGCAAGCTGCAGTTATACATTTAAAAGTCTGTTGTTGAACTACAAAATAAAAGCTCTCAAGATTTTAATATATTCATTCTATAAAGCAAGAATGAAAGCTCACAAGCTATATTAACATCATTTTCAAATAATACCCCACAATGTCTTCAATTAGTACTTTTAACTAGACCCAGAACAGAAAAAGCCAAGCATTTCAAACTGAGTTTTGTATTTCCATCTGTCAAATATCAAGATATCAGGAGACAGTTTTCAGTTTCTCTGGCCAAGAAGGGAATAAAAGAATAAATAAACAATGAAATTAGGAGGAGTAGGCCAGTCGGCCCTTCAAGCCTGCTCCGATTCAATATGATTATGGTTGGTCTTCCAACTAAGTATTCTGTTCCTGTTTTCTCCTCATACTTTTTGATCCCTTTAGCCACAAAAACTATATATCAGTTAGACTTGAAAACATTCAACATTTTTGGCCTCAATTGCTTTCTAAGGCAGAGAATTCCACAGGCTCACTGCTCTCTGGGAGAAGAAAGATTTCCTCGTCTTAGTACTAAATGACTTAATCTGTATCCTTAAACTGTGACCATGATTTTGGACTCTGTGATCATTGGGAACATCATGCCTGTGTTTAACCTTTCTAGTCCTCTTAGAATTTCATAGGCTTCTGTAGGCTGATGTATGAAGAGAAGATGATTTGGCTCAGACTATACTCATTGGAGTTTAGAAAAAATGTTTTTCTTCCGTGGATCATGAGTGCTTCTAGCTGGCCAGCCAGCATTTATTGACTGTTCCTAGTTGCTCTTGAGAAGGTGGTGGTGAGATGCCTTCTGGAACCACTATAAGTTCACGTGCTGTAGGTTGATGCACAATGCCTCAGGGAGGGAATTCCAGATTTTGACCCAGCAAATTAAGAAACACCAACATAACTCCAAGTCAGGATGGTGAGTGCTTGGAGGGGAACAGGTGATGTTGTTCCCATGTATTTGCTGCCCTTACCTTTCTAGTTGGAAATCATCACGGGTTTGGGGGATGCTGTCGAAGGATCTTGGGTGAAATTTCTGCAGTGCATCTTGTAGTTGGGTAAACATTGCTACTGTCTAGTGTCGGTAGCGGAGGAAGTGGTTGCTTCTAGTTGCAGAGCCAATCAAATGGACTACTTTGTCCTAGACAGCGTCAAGCTTCTTCAGTATTGTTGGTTTGGAGAACTTGCAAGTGGTGGTGTTCCCATTTATATGCTCACCTTGTTTTTCTGATGATGGTGGTCATGGGTTTGGAAGCCTGTCTAAGAAGCCTGGGTGAATTTATGCAGTGCATCTTGTAGTTGGGTAAACATTGCTACTGTGCACCAGTGGTGCAGGAAATGAATGTTTGTGGAGATGGTGCCAATCAAGTGGGTTTCTACGAGCTTCTTGAATGATGCAGGAGGTATACTCATCCAAGCAACTGAGCTGTATTCCACCATAATCCTAACTTGTGCCTTGTAGATGTTGGAGGCTTTGCAGAGTCAGGTGGTGAGTTCCTCATTGCAGGATTCGTAATCTCCTAACCTGTTCTTATTACCATTGAATTTATATTTCGAGTCAATGGTATATCCCAGGATATTGATAGTAGGGATTAAGCAATATCAATAGCATTGTAAGAGACGGTTGTTAGATTCTCTCTCGTTGGAGATGGTCATTGCCTTGCACTAGTGTGTCATGATACACCTGACAGCTCAAGTCTGGACATTCCCCAGGTCTTGGTGCATTTGGACATGGATTGCTTCAGCAGTGATGAAGCTCAAAAATTCTTGCTAGATACAATAGTATACAAAAGTGCTTGGGCAAATTATCAATGACATCACTCAATACATTGAAACCGACCTCCAACAACCACAACCCACCATTGTGTTTGTAGTAGGTATGACTGCAACCCTTCACTTGGGCTCCTTGATGCCACACTCAGTCAAATGTGGCCTGGAAATCAAGGGTAATCGTTCTAACTTCATCTCTGGAAGTCAGTTCTTTTGTCCATATTTGGACCGAGGCTGTAATGAAGTCAGAGGCTGAGTGGTCCTGATGGCTGATGACTGAGCTTCAATGAGCAGGTTATCATTAGTTGCTGCTTTAAAGCACTGTTGATAACACCTGCCATCTCTCTAATGACAGCTGACAGTACACTGATGGGGCAGACAGGTTGAATTTGTTGTTTTCTTATATACAAAACACCAAATGGGCAATTTACCACATTGCCAGGTATTCTCCAGTGTTGGGTCTCTACTGGAGCAGCTTGACTAGGGGCACAAGCAGTTCAACAGCACATGTACTATTTCTGGAAGGTTGTCCCTTCCATGAGCTGTTTAATTATCCAGCACCACTCAACTAAATACTGCAGAGTTTATATCCGATCCATTGATTGCTATTTATTGCTAGGGGAATGGAACTTAAAAATAGGGAAGTTTTGCTACAGTTGCAGAGAACAAAAATGAGGCTGCATTTAGAGTATTATGCGTGTGTCACAACTCACTGAGATATTACGCTGGAAATCAAGTCTAACAGCTCCTGGGATTTCACAAAGATTAAAGTTTCTAAATGTAAGTATGCAAAATTATCCAATTCACCTGATTTCCAGACAAAGGTTGACAGAAAACATGAATCAGATTCCTTGTAAACAAGAACAACTACTTATTACAATTAATTAGATTCCAACAGCAGGCAAACAGTTAAGAACAATCAGCATAGAACATTACAAATTAAAATTCTAATCCCCTTATAAACTCCCCATACACACAGACACATATACATATACACACACACACACACACACACAGAGGAAAAATAGGCAATGGGCGGAGGCAAACTTAAAAGGCACCCTCAATGAATCTGGTTCCTGAAATCAAGGAGATGTAAACAATCTGAATATGTTGGGCAATTTGATTGATAATTACACAAAAATAATTAATTGTCCAAAGCAGTTTTATGTACTGTGCAGTAATACAGGTAGAATTTTTGGACTTGGAGTTATGAATATTGTTGTTCAATAGTTCCTACTCAGACATGATCACACCAGGCCAAATTGCCTACTCCTGCTCAGAGTTCTTATTTTCTTATTCATGGGTTGTTGATGTGAACATTATAATTCTTCTACTAGTCAGAACATTAGTTTTCAGTCGCTTTTCTTTGGATGGTTTCATTAGTTTACAATCGACACAATGCGGCTGGTTCATTTATAAAAGATCGCTGCTATATTATTGAAGTGTCATAGCTTACAACAATTGCAGAAGGGAAAGGTGTACTGTTTTTCAGGTTTAAAATGGGTCTTGATTGGAGAGAACAGAAAGATAACTCCCGAGTTGATGGAGATCAAATCTCTTCTCTCTGAATCTGCTCCCCACCTCAAGCTGTTCAGTTGCCTGAGAACCAATCTCAATTTTGGTGGCAGGCAAAAGGCTTTTTTCACCATAACTGATCACAAATCCATAAACCAAATCAACTTTTTGTTGTCACCCATCTGTATCTGTAGTCAACCCCTTCTTTGTTTGTCTACAATCCAATTACTGCTGGTTCAAGAAGCTGTTTAGATGATGCTTGCCATGACTATCAGGTTACTTTCTTTTCAAAACATGCAGCAATCTTTTAAAACATTGGTTTTTCATCACTTCAGTCCTCAATTTAAAAGAAAAGGCTTGGTCTTTCCAACAGATTTAGCTGCCTTATTAAAGTAGACTACACCAGAAGCAGTGGAGAGAACTGATTTCCAGTTTGAGAGAGTATTCGTATGAGGAAAGGTTAGGCAGGTTAGTCCTTTAAGCATTATAGTTTAGAAGAATTCGAGACAATCTTACTGAAATGTAGAAAACTCTGAAGAGTCTTGAAAAGGTAGATAGAGTCATTGGGATGAATAGAACAGAAACAGACCCTTCCGTCCAACTCGTCCATGCTGACCAGATATCCAAAATTACTCTAGTCTCAGCTGCCAGCACTTGGCCCATGTCTCTCTAAAACTTTCCTATTCATATACTCATCCAATTGCCTTTTAAATGCCGTAACTCCACCAGCCTCCACCACTTCCTCTGGAAGCTTATTCCATACAGGCACGCTCCTCTGTATGAAAAAGTTGCCTCTTAGGTCCCTTTTAAATCTTTCCCCTGTCACCTTAAACCTATACCCTCTTCTATGCCCGTCATGATTTTATAAACCTCTATAAGGTCATCCCTCAGCCTCCAACACTCCAGGGAAAATAGGTCCAGTCTATTCAACTTCTCCCTACAGCTCAAACCCTCAAACCCTAGCAATGTCCACGTAAGTCTTTTCTGATCCCTTTCAAGTTTCTCAACACGCTTCGTCTATATAGCAGGGAAACCAGAACTGAATGCAGTATTCCAAAATGACCTAACCAATGTCCTGGACATCTGTAACACGACCTTCCAATGCTTATACTCAATGCACTGACCAATAAAGACAAGCACACTAAATGTCTGCTTCACTATACTGTCTACCTGCAACTCCTTATGGTGAAAGAACGCATCCCTCTGGGGCAAAATTCAGGGGTAGTTTAAAAATAAGGGTTTCTATTTAACACGGAAATGAGGAAAGGAAAAAAAATCCTCTCCGAATCTGTGGAATGCTCCTCTCCAAACAGCAGAGGAGGCAAGGTCATTCCATGCACAATTTGTAAACCTTTGGAAATAAAAGTTAGAAAATTGCTCATAGTTCATGCCAGCAGTATATACTCTTAATGGATAACAGTTTTCATAACGATGGTGAAGCCTGAAAATTCCCCCTATAGTACATGCAAGTGCTCTGGAAAATTGATTATTTTTGTATACTTATCAATGATATTACCCAATAAATTTTATCGAGATTTATTATGATTCATTGGGGGTGTATTAAGTTCAAGCAGAAAGACAGGGGCAATGTTGGCATGGAATAAATTACTTCCCAAAACAATTAATTCAAATACTCTTTTCATTTTGAAAATTCACACGAGGTTTAAACATAAAGCCCAAAGGAATAATTATAAATTTTCCTGTTACAAACATAGCTCTGGTAGAGCAGGCTCAAAGGACTTACTGGCCTACTCCTCCCCAATCTCTATGTTTCTGTTTACCAGGAAGCTAGATATGTATCAGAGGGAAAAATGAGTAGAAGATTAAGTTATTCAGATGCAATAAGGTAGTTTATGAGGGATATAAGCATGGCGCTGACTACTGGGACAAATGACTTGTTTCTGTGTTGTGAATTTCTGTACTATTCCATTTTATTTCAAATAAAACTGAATAATTTTTTTGTGTGTAATGCTAAATATTTATGGGCAAACAGCCATCGATCATAGAATCCCTACAGCATGAAAGCAGGCCATTTGGCCCAATGAGTCCACATTGACTCTCCGAAGAGCATCCCACCCAGACCTATGCCCCCTACCCTTATCCCTGCAACCCTGCATTTCACATGGCTAATCCACCTAACCTGCACATCTTTCAAGTGTGGGAGGAAACCGGAGCACGCGGAGGAAACCCACATAGACACAGGGAGAATAGGCAAATTCCACATGGACAGTCACCCAAGAGTGGAACCAAACCCAGGTCCCTCATGCTGTGAGGCAATAGCGCTAACCACTGAGCCACTATACCACTCCAAGGACAAAAAACAGGTTCATTGTGTGTATGGTGTCAGTTTTATAGATATGGAATTAACCTTTAGTCCAGTCATAAATAAATGTAAGTTTCAAAAGTTCCGCAGAACAATCATTAGACTTGAATTGTTAACTCAATTTCTTGCTCCACAGATGATGCCAGACCTGTTGAGTTTCTCCAGTATCTGCAATATTTTGCTTAGATTTAAGTTTGAAAAGGTGCTGACTAAATACTTAATGTCAACATTCTTCGTTCAAAATTAACAGATCACAAACATGGAGTGCCACAAATCAAAGGTTTAAAAGCTAATAACTCTCAAATGCTCAGTTGGGAAGGCATAATATGTGGTTGGCTAATATGTCAATTCTGTCAAATGATACAGGTTTTTTTTTGAAACCTAAAACAAAGGCAATCTAGTCCACATAAACAAGCCTCATTCTTTCTAGTTTATCCCCGAATACAGTATGACAACAAAAGTAGTAAATGTAACTGGCAATCAGAAATTAAGAATGGATGCCATGTACTAAACCAAACTCAGTACATGGTCTGAGATAACAAAGTGTGGAGCTGGATGAACACAGCAGGCCAAGCAGCATCTCAGGAGCACAAAAGCTGACATTTCGGGCCTAGTCCCTTCATCAGAGCCCCTCTCTAATAAAGGGTCTAGGCCCGAAACGTCAGCTTTTGAACTCCTGAGATACTGCTTGGCCTGCTGTGTTCATCCAGCTCCACACTTTGTTATCTTGGATTCTTCTTCTGCAGTTCCCATTATCTCAGTACATGGTCTCAGCTGACACAAATTATGGACAAAAGCACATTACTTGTCAAGTCAAACCTGAGTAATCCTAATTTAATCAAAATTACTTTCACTGCACACACACCAGAAGAACAAGAGAAAAGGTTAAAGGCCTTATGCAACGATTTTTCCAGTAGTCATTGTACATCACATTTATAAATTTCAACAGAAAAAGATGCAACATGAACTTGGATGACTATAAACAATATGTATTTGCTCTGCTCTCTAACTAGAGGCTGAACTTCTGTTCTGCTGCGTACACAACAATGTCAAGAATTCAATACTGACTAGAGTTGCAGTCCTGTACAGTGCCTAATGTTCGAGGGTAAACGTGTTAAGGTTCCTGTTCACTCCAGCTGAAGTTTCATGAAATTATCTGGAGTGTTTCGAAAATGAACGTTGAGTATGCTCAAACAAATAGCGTGCTTTTTTTTAAAAATCTAATGGCAGTGGATATTTAAATGAAAAGCAAATGGAGGAATGAATATCACACAAACAACCGATTTAAATTAAATCCAGGTGCACATCATTTGGAGATGAACTGCAGAATCTCAAGTAATAGAATACAGAAAGCAACATAAGTTCTGCTACCAATACCAGTTACATACTGAAATAACGTTTTAAGAGCCACCTTTACAATGCTCATGTTTTAGATAAGAACAGATATGTCATGTATCCTGATATGCACAATGAAAGGATGTAAAAAATATTTAACAATTATTAATCATAATCACTAAATACTGAATGATAGTATTCAGATTCAGGCCGTATATCATTTAACATCTGGGTTCATTCTCACTTTCCACTTAATTAACTTGAAAGTACTGTCCATCAAAAGTGAAAATCATTACAACTACTGTTACCAGGTTTCTTTATGCTGAATATTGTTTGGATGACTAGGTTTTGAAGGATTGTGAAAAACTAAATTTGTTTCAAAGTTTGTAAATTTATTTGGTGGTTTCCTTAAAAGTGTTACAAGAGAACACTGAAAGGTCATTGTGAACATTTGAATTTTTTTAAAGATGCTGTCTTGGAAATCACATAACAACGATAACTTGCTTTGCCATCAACCCTGCTGGGGCAGTTTATGAGCACTGACCAACTTCTAGTGAGTCCTAGTATTCGTGGTATAAACGGAGGGAAGCCTGGTAAGTAATTCACCTCCTGACAAAGGCACAAGTCAGGAATGTAGTAGAATACTTCCCACTGGGTTAATGCGGCTCCAAAAGCACTTATGAAGATCGATAGCATCTAAAACAAAGCAGCCACTTGATTGGCACTGCATTCACGAACATCTACTCTCTCCACCAGTGACCCCCAGTGGCAACGGCATACACTATCTACAAGATGCACTGCAGAAATTCACCAAGGCTCCTTAGACATCACTTTCCAAACCCACGAGCACTACCAGCAAGAAGAATATGGGTAGCAAATACACGAGAAAACCAGCACTTCTAAGGTATCCAGCAAACTTGGATCAGACATTTAACTGACCACCTTGCAAACTGGAAAAGCTATTTTTGTTTTAAGTTGTGACTGATAGAGTAATGGGACGAAAGTGATGGCCTGCCTTGGTCATACACTATCTGAAAATAGTATCACTTTGTGCATTTAAAAAAATTGATAAATATATGTATTTATTCCAATTCATCTAGGATTTAAGAAATGGAATGACAAATGTGTTTTATTTTCTTTAAGTGATATTACTTAGGAATTTTCAAAAGAACAATTTTAGAAAAAATGAGTTGTAAATACTATGAACAGGTAAACTGGAGCAGAATTTGGGGGTGTACGGGTACAGTGGAAATATCACTGAACTAGTAATCCAAAGATCTAGGTTATTGCTCTAGATATATGATGCCATTGATGATTCTGGTAAACACCCAACTGGCTCAAAGATTTCCTTTAGAAAGGAAATATGCTGTCCTTACTAGGTCTGCAGTCAAGACTCACGGCTTTTCAGTTGGCCTTAATCCCCTTTGAAATAGTCTAACAAGGCACTCGTTACAAAGTCCAAAGAAAGAAATAAAAAGCCATCCAACATTGACAAAGGCAGCAAACCCATCCTTGTTCACCATGTGAAGTCCTTCTTACAATCTTCTGGAGGTTTGTGCTGAAATTAGGAAGGGTTACCCCACACAAATGAAGCAACAAACTGACAGTCATACCAATGGAATGATAATTTTCAGAGAATGGTCCAGGCACCAATAGCCCCAAGTATGTCCTGCCCTAACAGCAGGACAGATCATCACTTGCAGTAAACAGTTATGAAGAAGCTCTCCTGGGACTTGTTAATATTGATTCCAAACCTCATGAAATCTTACCACACTAAGTCAAACAAGGGCAAATAAACCTGATGCTGGTTACCACCTACCAAACTGCACCACCTCCCCCAAACTCCTCAGCTGATCAAACAGTACTCCATCAAGTTTAAATCAGAGATCATGGGAACTGCAGATGCTGGAGAATCCAAGATAACAAAGTGTGTAGCTGGATGAACACAGCAGGCCAAGCAGCATCTCAGGAGCACAAAAGCTGACGTTTCGGGCCTCTCTGATGAAGGGCCTAGGCCCGAAACGTCAGTTTTTGTGCTCTTGAGATGCTGCTTGGCCTGCTGTGTTCATCCAACTACATACTTTGTTATCCATCAAGTTGAACACCATTTTGAAAAAACACTGAGAATGACAAGGGCACAGAATATACTCTAAATGGAGGTTTCAATATCCATCACCAAAAGTGGCTCAATCCTGGCCAAGCAAGTTGAATTCTAGATAACTTTGCTGCAAAACTCAGTCTGTGTAAGGTGATAAGGTGACCAACAAGAGGGAATAATGATGTCAGGGAAGTTGCCATTGGAAGTGAGAACAGTAGTGTACTTCTGGAATGAAGAGGAAAAAGTGCATGAATCATTGGGGAATCAACCAAATTTGTAATAGGGATTATAGTTCCTTTCATGAATCAAAGAGATGAATGGATTTGCTCATCAGCACACAAAGTCATAGAGATATACAGCACGGAAACAGGCCCTTCGGTCTAACTCATTCATGCCAACCAGATACCCTAAATCACTCCAGTCCCATTTGCCAGCATTTGGTTCATACCCCTTTAAACCATTCCTATTCATGTACCCATCCAAGTGGCTTTTAAAAGTTGCAATTGTACCAGTCTCTACCACTTCCTCTGGCAGTTTATTCCATATACATAGGACCCTCTGCATGAAAAAGGTGCCCCTTAGATCCCTTTTAAATCTTTCCCCTCTCACCTTAAGCCTATGCCCTCTTGTTTTGAATTCCCCTACCCTGGGATAAAGACCTTGATAATTCACCCTATCCATGCTCCTCATGATTTAAAAACTTCTACAAGATCATGCCTCAGCCTCCAACACTACAGGGAAAATAGCACCAGCCATTTAGCCTCCTCCTATAGCTCAAACCCTACAACCCTGCCAACATACTTGTAAATCTTTACTGAACAATTTCAAGTTTCACAACATCCTTCCCATAGCAGAGAGACCAGAATTGAATACAATATTCCAAAACTGGCCTAATCAATGTCACATTCAGTCACAGCATGTCCTCCCAACTCCGATACTCAATGCATTCATGCTTTTGTAAAAGGAAAATCAGTGGACAGCATTTAATTCATTAAACTCATATGCTAAGGTAAATCTATTTGAATTAATGTTAGACTATTGCTTCATGCTGTAATAACTGTCCTTAAAAAGAGCAAACCTGCTAATAGCATTTTCAATGATAAAGAAATAAGGGAAACCATGAAATAAATAAAGCATACTTTAAGTAGAAATACAGCTAATGTTTTGAAAGAAGTCAAAAGAGAATTGAGGGGAAGTGTAGTTACAAAACTAAATAATCCAAGAATATAAGAATAATACTAAAAATGCTAATAATACTAAAAATGCTAATAATACTAAAAATGCTAATAATACTAAAAATGCTAATAATACTAAAAAGATTCATGAGTATTGAAAGGACCATTGGCGTAAAGGTCAGGTGAGTGAAGAATATACAGGATAATCACACAGGCAAAAAGCACAAAAAATAAATAATTACTTGGACTCTATTTAGCAGGAAGATAAACACAATGGACATAACGTCAGAAGAAGAGATCAAAGAATAAAGACATTTAAGACAGGAGAGAGAAAAATCTTTTATAAACAAATCAAACTTGGGAAAAAAATTATTACTGATATAGAGAAATACAAATCTTCTCAAACATTTCAAATGTATTACAAATGAGGAAAATGTCCAAAACACTGGCGGTCAGCTGATGTGATACCTTTGTTTTAAAAAGGTGTTAGAACAAGTGCAGAGAACTAAAAATTAGATTGCTCAACATCAGGCAGGCAACAAAGTGTTTACTGGAAGATTAACAGATTAAATACTCGAAATTGAAACTATAATGAAGAATAGTCAACATAGATTTAAAAACAAAAAATCCTGTTTAACTGATGTTATAAGTCACTTTTGAAAAGCTATTGGAAAAAGTCGAGAAGGGAATGAATGCGATTCAATACTTTGGATTTTCTAGAGGTCATCGCTGGGTTACTGCAAAACATTCTCATGGCTAAAGTCAGAACATGTGAAGCCATGGAACAAATAGTGGAATGAAATACCAGCTTGGTTTCAAAACTGAGAACAGATAATACTGGACAAATGTAGTTAGTCAGACTGATAATAATGGAGAATGGCATTCCAAAATGAGTAGCACTGAGACCACAGTTATATGACCAATTTGGGTACTGGAACTGAAAAAACAATTGCAAAATTTTAGGGCAACAGTTAATGCAGAGGAGGGCAGGGGGTGGCACTCAACAGGAACATCTTTTCTATTGCCATGTCCCTCAATCACACAGAATGCCTTTTGAGCAAGAAACCACCAATCACTGGGAGACCACAGGCAGCCAGCAAAGATTTGTTTGTTGTGTTCTCGCACCGGCAACAGGCCTGCCAGAGAGGTAATATTAGTGCGGTTGCTGAAGTCTTCAAGTACCAATTAATGGCCTCAATTGGTGGATTTAATTTTAGAGGGGGGAGGGCGTGTTCAAATGTCATCCTCCATCCTGATTAAATTCCCTCCCTGCATCTAACATGCCACGAGATAGAAATAAAATTTCCCTAATACCTCTTTCAAGTCCGGCGTCTCCTCCTCCACATTATGTCTGCATTTTAATATATGGAGTTTAACTGCAATTTAACAGCTGATAACAATTGCAGGTAAACATACTAATAATCCAATCATATGTATCTTTTTGCTAGAAAGGCAATTAGAAAAATACACCCAGATGTGTTAAACATTTATTGAGATAAACACCACCCCATCCCCCAATTGTTTCAATCATAACAAATGTGTCTTTCTGAGAGAAAGCCAGCTTTTTGGTCAAAAATTGCTGCAGATGAATTAACTTTGAAACCAGAGTAGAGTAAAAGATCATGAACATGGCAGATTATGAAAATCACAGTGACTTGTAGCACAACTTTTGATTCTGACCTGACTAGAAATGGAAGTCACGAGGGAACTCAAAGCCATATAACTTAGTTATAGCAAATTTCTTTACTCACATTTATTATAATAAACTCATCCCAATGCTACTCAAGGGAAAGTAAAGAACATGGCCTTGTATTAAAAACCTACATCTTGTGATCACAAGAATCACTTTTGCAATCGCCTTGAAGAAAGCAGACCATTAAGATCTGCTGAGTTCACTGGAATGGATTTCACCATAGCTAATGTTAATATCTAGCTTCAATGATGCTACTTTGCATTAACTAGTTGAGACAGACAAATGTCTATCTGCAGCAAACCATCCAGATAGATCTTTTCACAATGTCCAGGACAGTATGAGTACAGACTACATTATATTGACCAACTCTTCCAAAGTGGAAACTGGCTACTTCATTTGAAAAAAAGTACTGGTTTAATCAATCTATTTGGCAATGTTATGACACACTTTCATGGCAGATGAAAACTGAACCCAGAACTCTGACCTAGAGATAGGGGCAGTAACATGCACCACAAGGTCCCAAATATGCCCAAATGTTTGTCCAATTGGTATCATCTGCTGTTAATCACTCTTGGAACATGCACATAAATATATTCAATAAACACTGGATTCATAACACTTACAAACCAAGGCAAACACTGCTCCATCACTCTGGGATAGTGTCTGGAAATCCAGCCCAACTGTTCCTGGAATCACCACAAAAGTTAAACATTCTAAAAATTATGAATTCCCCAATTAGTCTTATATTTTTGACTCAGGTTGACAGAGAAAACTGGCCAAGTTTCTGTCCTTAACAAGAATTATTATAACTAAATGGATTCTGGCTACAAGTAACCACTGCTGACATATAACTCTATTAGTTAAAATTCTAACCTCCTTATACACGCCACAGCCACTAACAGGAAAGCAAAAGGGTGCTATGTGCCACAAGAAAACTGAGAAAGCAGCTCATTGGCTTCTGCTGAAAAAGGGACATAAGACTCTAAAGTGAACTCTATTTTCTCTCTACAAATACCAGCAAAATTGCTGAGTTCTCCAGTTATTTCCATTTTAAGATGAGGGCATATACATGTATGAAAACAGAAAATGAAATAACAGTGTACTTTTTTCCCTCAAAGAATGGAAGATCCAAAGTTCTACAAATATTTAATTAATTTATCAAAACCAGCAGGGTTGTTTCAAAGTAATTATGTCTTAATACATTATTAAAGACCCAATTAAACATCAATAGGCATAACAATTTTACAGATTTTTGAAGTAACTAATCACATAAAGTCACAAATGCACATCAATTCGATGACTTCTAATCAATGACTTCAGCAGTGTACTCTCTGTACAGAATCACTGTCAATAAATTATAGATTTCATGCTTTACTGTGAACATACAGATCACAGAAACCCACACTGACAAAGAACATCCAACCCAGTCTCACCACTCCCCCACCCTATCCCTGTGACCTTGCATTTCCCATGGCTAATCCATCTAGCATACACATCCCTGAATACTATTGGCAATTTAGCATGGATAATCCACTTAACCTGCACACCTGTGGACTATGGGAGGAGACTAGAGCTCCCAGTGGAGACCCACGCAGATGTGAGGTAGCAATGCTAACCACTGAGCCACTGTGCTGCCCAGATGTCAGAAGTTGCTGTCAGATTTACACAGTAATAATGGAAAACCCAGAAGAGACATTAATATTTAAGGAACAAAAACAAAGTTGCTGGAAAAGCTCAGCAGTTCTGACGAAGGGTCACCGGACCCGAAACGTTAACTCTGTTTTATCCTCCACAGATGCCGACAGATCTGCTGAGCTTTTCCAGCAACTTTGTTTTTGATCCTGATTTACAGCATCCGCAGTTCCTTTGGTTCTACATTAATGTTTAAAATTATGTTCTAGTTAAGTGACAGCAATTCACTTTGGTCAAATGTGAGACTTGGTTCGTTATTTATACACAAACAGCTCTTAGAAATCTTGATCAAAGTGTTTTATTTCTTGACAGAATATGCGCAACTATTATGCATAATAGTTGTGCAATCACATTGTGCACATTTACTACATCAATTAGGCGAAAAAACTCAGTTGTGCTTGAATAGTTGAAGATTTTTTAGAAATCAAGATACATTGAATGTACTGTGAAATTTTCTTTTATAAAACTTCTACATTTATGAAGTAACACAGATTATGAATCTCCTTACTGGAAATATCATTTTCTCAGTCAAAGCATTTAATCTTTGACTGTCGATCAGTCAAAACATCCCATCTGCTTCAATATGCAGGCACAGTAAGCAGTAGTTTAATGATTCGTTTCAGCCACCTCAAAAAAAAGTGCTTTATCAACACTACTACACTTCTTTCAATATCAACCAAGACATAAGGGCACCATATATAATGTAAGCTGATTTATTAAAATGACAAGCAACGTTATTCTGCTATTAAAAGCTGTTGGCACAAAACTAAGTAACTGGAAATATTCCACTCAGACATAATATTTACCTGAAATTGATGATATTTAGACTTCTAAGTGATTTTTAGACTTTTTAAGCCTATGAAACTTCCCATTCATAGGAACAGCAGAGCAGGAATAAGCTATTTTGCCCTTTTTTGCTCTGCTATTCTGGTTGTGGCCTCCTCTCCACCATACTGTCTGCATGACAAAACTTTTGACTCTCTTGTCTATTTGTCTCAGCCGCAGGGTTTACTAAGCCTTGAATAAGTTTAAAAAACCAGCCTCCACTACCCTCTGAGAAAGCAAACACTATACTCAAACAACCCTTTGAGAGAATCTTTGCGTCTTGAAAGGGACAATGTTTGCCAGTTTTATTCTGCCTACAAGTGGAAACATCCCTTTGTCACGACCAGGTCCAGTCCTCTCAAGTTGTTATACATTTCAATAAGAACATCTCTTATTTTTCTGAATTGTATTGGATATAGGACAAATCTGCTCAAACTTTCTTGATAAAATGAGCCCCCAGCCCCATGAATGACTGACCCTCTCTGAACTGCTTCTAAGGCAACCATTTGCTTTTCCAAAAATACTGAGACCACAAAATGATCAAATGAGGAAGAACTATGGGATTTTCATCTCCCCAACTAACTTCTTTCTACTTATGCCACTTTTCTTGTGAAGACAGTTTACAAAACCTTATAAGATTGCTACACTTGGTAGAAACAACCTATTTATTCATGGAGGCTACAGCACTGTAATTAACAGTTCACCCTTGTCATCCACCTTGTAAGGTTTGCAAAACAAGTTGCTCAGCAATGATAAAGAAATCGGAGATAACTGTCACTCTCCCACCCATGCAAATCAATACTCTTGCACATACTCCTTTATTAATTGGAGATAATGGGGACTGCAGATGCTGGAGATTCCAAGATAATAAAATGTGAGGCTGGATGAACACAGAAGGCCAAGCAGCATCTCAGGAGCACAAAAGCTGACGTTTCGGGCCTAGACCCTTCATCAGAGAGGGGGATGGGGGGAGGGAACTGGAATAAATAGGGAGAGAGGGGGAGGCGGACCGAAGATGGAGAGTAAAGAAGATAGGTGGAGAGAGTGTAGGTGGGGAGGTAGGGAGGGGATAGGTCAGTCCAGGGAAGACCTGTCCGTCTTCCCTGGACTGACCTATCCCCTCCCTACCTCCCCACCTACACTCTCTCCACCTATCTTCTTTACTCTCCATCTTCGGTCCGCCTCCCCCTCTCTCCCTATTTATTCCAGTTCCCTCCCCCCATCCCCCTCTCTGATGAAGGGTCTAGGCCCGAAACGTCAGCTTTTGTGCTCCTGAGATGCTGCTTGGCCTGCTGTGTTCATCCAGCCTCACATTTTATTATCTCCTTTATTAATTGCCTTCTTGATGAAGCCTCCAAGGATCCAAAGCACATTGTATTAGGATTTCCGAATGTTAAAAGGAAGGTCTTCATGGTTGTTTATTTTGATAATCTTATTGTCCTTCTGAAGTGAATTACTGTAGTAAAATCTTAGGACTGTGAATGAAAAAACCATAATGGCCTAATGCATTTTCTTAAAAAAAAGAGGAAATGCAGTATTAAGAACTAAATGCTGAATAATAATGCCGCCACCTCCAATTTGCATTTATGCAAACACAGAATAAATGGAGCAACAAAGAATTAATTTTACAACACAGTCTGAAATTGAACTGAATACTCAATTTATTTCATGTGGTAATAATATGGTACCTTTTCTTGAGTTAGGCAAAAGAAAGATTTGCATCCACACAGTGCTTTGCATGACCAATTAACATTCGAATGCATCTTTTAACATATCAGATATTTTGAAATCCAATCATTGTTGCAATGAGGTAACTCAAGATCCAAGATTATATCAAAAGATTAGAATTTGTTTCCATGCTGTATAACTCTATGACTCTGAATTAGCAATGTGGACAGGATTCCATCACACACCAACTTGCCTGACAAACCTTACAAGGATGATGATTAGGGAGAACATTTAAATACAGTGTGGCCTCCATGAATAATCAGGTTGCTTTCACAAAATAGTTACAGTAAGTCACAGCACTTTGAAATATCTAAATATACAGTATGGTCCTCCAACAACACAACACAATCTTATATTAATACAGTGCACAGAACTTGTGCATCAAAGCAATAGATTTTCAAAGCTGACTCACTGCACCAGCCTATTCAGATCACGGCACCATTTTACTTATGCCCACTACTCGGAGCCAAATTGATAATATTAGCCAAAAATAACATGTTGTTTCTCATTGCAGGATCATTGTTATTGTGCTCAACATGCAGATTCTGAGCTTTATGCCCACACTGTCCAGGGATGCACAAGCTAGGTGGATTAGCCATGGCAAATACAGAGTTACAGGGATAGGGTAGGAGGTGGGTCTGTGTGGGATACTCTTTGGACGAGCAGTGTGGACTTGATGGGCTGAACGGCCTACTTCCACACTGTAGGGATTCTATGATTTTAAAACTTGAGGGTTCTTGCAATTAACATAAGTCTTCTCCAAGTCCTCTATCCTGTAATTTTTTAAAAGATTATTATTGAGCTTGTATACTTCAAATTTCTGTTGTAAAAATCATAATCACCATTTGTTAAGAAGTAAACAGGTGGTAGTATTTGTACAGACTCTTTTGGGAAGAAGCAGTTCTGAAGTGTTTCACATGAGATTTGATATACCAAAGAGCAAACTGGGGAGCTAAGACCCTTTCAAGAGAAAAGGTTTGAGAATTCTGAAGGCAGAAGTCGCGAATCCGAGGAAGAAAAGGTTTCATCAAATGTATAATGAAGGTTAAAATTTTAACAGCTAAAGGATTACATAAAATTGATAAAACAAGAGCGTTCTATGGAGCACTTCGACTGATTTGTAACAGCTGGTGCACTGGTGTGTGAATTAGCTCTATGAAACATGACATTAGTTTGCAGATGAAATATTTTTAACCAATCATCAAAGGAAATAGATTCAGTGAGGTATGTTCACTTTCATCTGTAAGATATGGTAGGGGGACACTGAAGAGTTTTTGGCAGCCAATCCCTCCCAACATAGGTGAAGTTGATTGATTATATTATGGTCTAATAAGTTTATTTCCCTTTTGGCACATGTAGAGTTAGACGTAACTCAAAAATCAGAATTTTTAACATCTGAAAACACAATAGGCCCCATACTATGCTGAAGGGATCCAGCTTCAAGTTATCGCCTCAAAAATCTCTTTCAAACCCTTCACTTGGCATGCTGCCTGCCTGACATCCAGTATTGGACCAGCTGAAATTTCCTCCAATTAAATATCAGGTGAAAGCAGTCATTGTCTTTGAATCCCATCACAAACTTGATTCCCAAGTCATTGTTTAAGGATGATGCTGACCATTGACAACCATGACTGAACTGAGCTTTCAAACACATATGCTTTCCAGGTCCATAAATCACCTGTATCTGCAGGTACCTCAATCTACTTGAATCTTCACCCAGACCTTTGACTATTCCAATGCATATGTGGCAACTGTCTCAAATTGCTCTCTCCTTAAACTTAAGCTAGCCCAAAACTGTGTTGTCTATATCTTATTTTGTGCTAAACCTGTTCAGCCTTCAACCCTATGCTTGCTGACCCAAACTGGGTCATTGACCAGCAATGCCTTAGTTTTAAAATCACTCTTCTAATTTTAAAATCCTTTCACTATCTCTCCACTTCCCATCTCAACAAGTTCTTCTAGCCCTATAATCTTCAAAAATCTCTGCATTCCTCCAATTCTTGATTTTTATTGCTCCACAATTATGCTGCTATGCTTTGAGTTACCCAAGGTAATAAGCTTTGGCATTCACTCTCAAAAAGTCTTTTTACGTCTTTAACATCTTAATTTTTGAACGCTAACATCATGAACCAAACCTTTAGGCTTTTCTACTATCTCAACATCACTTGTTATCAAATTTTGTTTAACAATCCTGCTGTGAAATACTTTGGGACATGTTACTACACCAAAGTCACTAAATAAATGCAGCTGTTATTGTTAATACAGCACAGATACCAGAAAGGGTAACACATTTCCCAGTAGCAACAGAAGCTTGCAATATTATGTATTCAAGTGCAGAATAATTTTGATTCATTTTTCCAATCTTGTGTATTATCAAGAGCTTTGCAGTTTTAGTCTTGTGTAATTAAATTTCACTAGGCAAGTTAGGGAATAATGCTTCATACAAATAAAAGTCTCTGTAGAGTTAATGGATATGTAGACTTCAAAATGTTATACAGCCAACATCCAAGTCTAATTTCCACAGATTAAGATTTCTGATGGCAAGAATTCAGCTTTAGAGAAGCTACAAATTGGCCATTTTATCTCCATCTCATGTTCCTATAAGAAAACTGCACCAACATCTACAGATTTGCATCAAAAACCACTACATTCCTTTTTGCACCATCCCACTTGAATTAATTCTTGTACTATGGCACCATGCTGGTTAGATTATTCATGTGCTCCCCTCACACTCATCCAAATAAGCAGGGTGGCTACAAGGCCACAAGCTCCTTCATTCTTGCCCTCTGGGTCCCTTAACTGCCCTCACTCACAATCAGACCCCCCTTTCCCTGACTATTAACTGAATCAGAAGACTCCACCCTTACGGGATGTAGTAGAAAATATCCAGCTGTCATTCTATCTCCCTGATTTGTCAAAGTGTTTGTAGTTCAGTGTCCAGCTCATAAACTCTGAGCTAAAGCTACTTTATCTACAAACACATACTGCAAGTGTGTATTACCCGAATCTCACGGAAATCCATGACCTGTCCTTACTTCCTTTTCCTTCAATTAACTAATCATTTATTCTAATGTTTATTTCCATTTTTATATATTGTATCAACACTGCCACCAGTTCCTTCATTATTTTAAACCTTCAGAATAGCATGGACCTTAACCACTTACCACAACTGCCCAAACAAATTTCTTCCCTATAAACAAGAAAGAATCAATTCCAAAAAGTGATACTCTGTCACCAGGTCTTCCTTTCACTCTCAATGTTTTAACAGACAGGGAGTGTCACTGCATCTTCCTTTCACTTATTTCTATTCTATATAATAACCTCTTATGTGGCATCACATCAACTATCTTCTTGGAAGTATGTCTACAGTTGCCCCTGGACGACAACACATTATTCCTCACAGAACTCCAATAAATTGGTTTAACACAATTTCTCTTTCCAAAAACTATGACGACTCTTCCCATTACTTTCAGTTTTACAAAACATGAGCTACAACCGGTATTTTCCCTGATCTATTTATCTGAATCAACTGAGCAGTCTGTATTAGCTATCCCAAGTCACCTTAATAATTTTCTGGAAGCCAGCATAATAAGAGAACAAACATTTTAAGAACACCCACATGATTCAATCTGATGACTGGAGGATCAGTTTTAGAATTTTCAATCTCTTATTCATTCTGAATCACTCTGATATTTTTGTGTCATTTTCTACTGCTTTCACCACTGTAAAGACGCTCTTCTTTTGATTATCCTCCCTGTCATAATATCACTTTGCCATATTAACATGACACATTCGCAGATTTTAACATGTGTCTTAAGTACTGTTACATAAATTCACACCAGTGAGTTTCTTTGTGATTTGATAAGGTCCTTTGTGCCCTGCTTTCCAGTGCTGGTCAGAAATAGATACTATACTAACACCACCTCCTTAATAACAAAATTTCAAGCTTTAGCATTATTATCTGTTCTAGCTTTCATTGTTTTTGTGCAATTTTCAATTTCTTTTCGCACAACTCCCATGATTTAGCTAATATTTCTTGGAAACCTGACAGCATAGATTCATGGCATGCAGGTTATGCCGGACAGATTTCATTGAATTTTCTGAAGAGGTGACTAAAATACCAGGCAGGGCAATGTCTTCCGATGTTGTTTATTTGGACTTCCAGAAGTCATGTGACAAAGTCTCACATAAAAGAGTATTAACTAAAGGAGAAGACCAAAGAACTGAGGGGTAACTTACTAACATGATTGAAAAATTGGTCGTGTGGCAGAAAATGCAAAGTAAGGTTAATAGGAAGTACGGACTCAAATCGGTAGCATGTAACTAGCGGTGGCCCCATCTGTGTTATGGCCTCAATTATTCACATTATTTATTAACAACTTAGATAATGGCACACAAAGTCACAATTTGTAATATGTATATTGATTTACACAGCTTTTACCTCTCAGTTTCCCACTTTCAAGGATTTTAAAAAAACATGTTACTGCAGTTTGTCCTTCTGACCAAGTCTTCATATGAAGAGATCACTTTGATACCGCTTTGCTTCTTACATTCATCAGAACAACATGCTAGAACACACTGTGGATTCCAGAGGGTCTACAAGTGGACTCTGACAGATCGAGGCATTGTCATGGAGAATGAACCAGTTAATTACCTTTGATGTTAACTGCTGGAATTTATCTAACTTTTAAACAAGACAGGTTGACCGTGATTGGTCAGAGTATTATGCTAAGAAAGGTACCAGCAAATGACTGTCCCCTATTTCGTACTTACTAAACAACTCTGAGCATTTCTGAATGCAGGTTGATGGTGTAAAATAGCCTCAACTGTGTTTATTATACATGGTGACTTCTGTTGACTTGTCTTTGATGTCAATAACTTGTTTACTAGAGTTTGTAAACTTGAACTGCATAATTAAGAGATAGCAAGAACTGTAGATGCTGGAGTCAAAGATAACACAATATACAGCTAGACAAGCACAGCAGGCTGGGCAGCATCAGAGGCAGACGCTGCCTGGCATGTTGTGCTTCTCCAGCTCCATACTGGCATAATTAATCTTGTGTTGGATCTCCTTGCCTTCGGTGGCCTTTTGAGAGAGGTGGTTGCCCCAAGTATGGGAATTACTCAATATTCTCTTTTTTTATTCTCTATTCATTTGAGTGTGTCACTAGTGGCATTTCTTGCCCATCCCTAGTTGCCCTTGAGAAGGTGATGGTGGTGAGCTGCTTTCTTGAACCACTGCTGTGGGTTACCCCAAAATGGTAGTAGGGAGGGAATATGAGGATTTTGGCCCAGTGACAGTGAAGGAACGGCAAGTACATTTCCAAGTCAGGATGGTGAGTGACCACTTCTAGGGGCAGGGGGGGTGTGGTTCCCACACTCTTTTGGAGGAAAAGCTCATTGAAGTAGCAGCTCATGGTGGATGGATCTAGGTCAATGTTCTAGGAATGAGATGATTGGTTATCAACAGCCTACAACCTGTGACTCCAACTCGTGAAGATCCCTGCCTTTTCTTCATTGACTTGAATTTGGCAAATAAATTTGGCTCCTTGAAGCCAGGCTTAGTCAAATGATCTCTTGGTGCCAAAGATAGACAAGCAGATAGAAAAGCATCTTATTTCTGAAATGTGGCACTTCTATCCACGCATGGACAACATATGTAATGAGGTCTGAAGCTTGGAATCCGTCCAAAATCCAAAATGAGTATTACTGAGTGACTGTCATGTAAGAACATTTTAAAAAATAGTAATGCACCATACATTGTTTTCAGTCTTTTCTGCCATTCACCCAAATCATTTTTGGCCTCAACCAAATTTTACCATTTGTTCCCAATTGCTATTGATGCCCTCAGACTGCAAACATTTATCTATCCTGGCGTAAACATATTCATCTATGACACAGACATCATGTTCTAGGATGGAGGAGTTCAAAAGATTCCTAATCCATTGAGTGAAGAGTTTTTTTGAGGATCTTAGAATAACTCCCTGCTCTCTTTTTTTTTAAGATGCCCTAGCCAGGGAAAAACCTCTCATCTCTACTTCATCAAGCCACTTCAGAATACAGTATAAATAAACTAATCTCTCATCTTCCCAAACTCAAGAGAACAGAGATATAATTCAAACAGATTTTCATCATATGACAACCCTATCATCCTAAGAACTAACCCACTGAACCTTTGCAGTACCTCTTCCAAAGTACTGAAGAGTGAGAGGTACGCCAAGCAATATTCCTTCTGAGTTATTTTTTGCTGTGTGAACTGCTGAGATCTCTGCATGGCAGTGACTTCCAAAACTACAAGTCAATGTACCAGTGTCCAATCATGCCAATCAGTCTGTGCAAAACCTTGGAGATACCTCATAATGACTGTGTGGCCACGCCAGGTCCTGATCCACTGGCATGGCAAGCCCAGTAAACTTGGTGGCACAGTGGTACTTGTGTCTACCAGACTAGTTCCTGAGATTAGGATTAATAGGATTAGACAGGCTAAATGCAGGAGGGATGTACCCTACAACAAGGAAATCCAGAACATGAGGTCACAGTTTAAGTATATGGAGGAGGACATTTCGGGCTGAGATAAGGAGAAATTTCATCACCCAGAGAGGCTGAGCTGTGGAATTCATTTTTTAAAATTAATTCATGGCATGGGGCATCACAGGTGAGGCCAGCATTATTGCCAATCCCTGATTGCCCATGGGGCAGCTAAGAATCAACCACTGCTGTGGGTCTGGAGTCACATGTAGGTCAGACCAAGTAAGGATGACAATTACCTTCCCTAAAGGAACTAGTGAACCAGATGAGTTTTTCCCCCAACAATCAACAATGGATTCATGGTCATCCTTGATTCTTAATTCCAGATTATTATTGAATTCAGATTCCACCATCTGCCACAGCAACATTTGACCCTAGGTCTCCAGGACATTACCTTGACATCCATATGAACAGCAGTAGCAGTAACAGCACAAAGTGGTTAAGACCAAAACATTGAATGCTTTCAAGGAGGTAGATATAGTTCCTAGGGATAAAAGGATCAAAGAGTATTGAGTAAAAGTGGGAACAGCATAGTGAAAAGCATGACCAGCCATGATACTAACTGACAGGGCAGGCTCAAAGGGTCGAATGGCCTCCTCCTGTTCCTATTCTCTATATCTGTATGCAATTCTACTGCTCGTGCTCATGATGGCCCACAGCATATCATAGATGCCCAGTTTCGAACTGATACATCCATTGAGTCTATAAAACGTAGCAAGAGTGGTCATGCCACATAGCATGATATGATCACAATGAACAAAAGGGACTTTATTTTTACAAGGACTGCACAGCACTAACAATAACAGATGCATCTTTGAGAAGTTAATTTGCAAGAACGAAAGTATGTTCTCTCATTTCAGCACCAGATCTAGTCTGGCAGTTAGGACTCGGTCAGCTCAGTCATCTGTAATACTGTTGAGCTACTTGGATAACAAATATCGACAATGTGATAGACAATGAAGTTTAGAACATACTCAGCAATGACGTTGGTGCATTGTGGGACACTGGCTGCAAGGTATGATCTGATTAGCATGAATATGTCAGACCTTTGCTGGGTCGGACAGCTCTCTCAAGTTTGATGGCAGTCTTCAAATGTTACTAAGACGCATTCTGTAGCAACTTGGTAAAGTATATCTTTTACATTTCTGCTTCATGTATCAAAGTTGGGTTGTCCATTTGGTTTTATTCAAGTTTCCTGTTGCAATTTCATACAAATGGCTAGCTTGCTAGGCCATTTCAAAGAGCAGTAACTACACTGCCCTAGGTCTGTGGATAGAATTAATGCATAAAATAGACTGAATGCGTATATTTATAATTTGGTAGCCTCATTCTTTAATGTACCAAACAAAGCTATCTGATTTCCATAGGAGCTTGCAATATATATTTGTAAGTACTAAGTTAAATCATTTGCTCCACCTACACACCCTGTGCTTCCAAATACGGGAATAATACAAGTGGCAAATTGCTACACTTATCGCTTTTAAAACCATAAACACATCACCATAGTTGGGAAAGAACAGCCTTTTGCCATATCTTAGGAAAAACATGTAAAAACTGCACAAATGCGTCCTAGCTTAAAATTTACCTTGAAACGACTGTATGGCTCTGTCTACTAGTTCTGCAACTGAGTAACTGGCCAGGTCTCCTCTTGCATGCTTGGTTTTACAGTAAGTGCAAGCATTCAGGCACCTGTAATAGAAAGAACAATTCAAATTTACTTCAAAAGGGTCACTAAAATTCACTGTAAACTGGCAGGAAATTAGGACCGGGAAGAAGGAAAATTTGAAGGTGAAGTATAATTAAAACACTTTTTAGCAATTAAGTGAATTGTCACCTTTTAACACATCATATATGTTCCAGTTTATTATAAAATGATAGCTCTAACTCAATGTTTTATTAATAAACTTAACTAGGTAAACTGGCTTTATCGAAAAACCAAAAGAACTGCAGGGGCTAGAAATCTGAAATAAAAACAGAAACTGTTTGAAATGTTCAGTATCTGTGGAGAGAAGTTGGAGTTAATGTTTTGGGTGCAGTGACACTCCTTCAAAACTGGTAGAAAAGGATAGTTTTTATACAGAAGATGGGATGAGGAGAGGGGAGGAGAGTACATGACAGGTGAAGACAGGCCCCAAACGGAGAGAGAAAAACAGTTGAACAAAGGAGTTATCAAAGGTCAGTCTGGGGGAACAAACAGTTGTTAATGGGGATTTTTAGTGGTTGACATTGGTAGTGTGTGGCAGCCACCCAGTAATGACAAGGCATGGTGTGCGCAGGTTAGGGAAAGCAGTGGGCAAGGTCCTAATGTCCTGAAGTTGTTGAACTCAATACGAAAATCCAGAAGGCTGCAGGGTTCCCAAGCCGAAAATGAGGTAAAATTCTTCCAAATTTGCTGACCTTCACTGAAGTAAGGCAGCAAGCCTGAGACAAAGATGTTAGCCACAGAACATCACGGTGTCTTGAAGAGAATTACAATCAAGATAACAGGAGGAATCATTGGCTTTGTAGTGGATATTATTGGTCAGCCCATCCCCAGAAATGGAAATAGAGATATCAAGGAAGGGAAGGGACCAGGTGAAGGTGAGAGGAGATGGAAATTGAAAGCAGACACCACCACTGCCTGGGATATGTCCTGTTCCACCGGCGAGACAGGCCTAGCAGAAATGGTTTCACAGTAGTATACAGTCATGATGGTGTTGCCCTGAGAGCTCAGATGTCATGAAGTCTCATGGCATCAGGTCAAATAGGGCCAGGAAACCTCCTGCTGTGCCATTCTCATTCAACTGACAAATCAGTGCTCCTCCAACAAAACAAAGAAAGACCGAGCATGGCAAGGACACTGAATTTCAACGTCCAACACCAAGTGACTCAGCAGCAACACTATTAAATCTTAGCAGTTCAAGCCAGGTCCTAAAGGATACTGTTGCAACACAGGTGTGGGTTCTTTACTCAGAGTGGTAGGGACGTGGAATGCATTGTTGCAGAAGTTAGTGGAGTCGGCCTCGTTTGGGGCATTTAAGTGGCTAATAGATAGGCATATGAATGATAGTATAAGGTAGGGATGGAGGTTAAGTAGACGTTAGATGTAGGGTAAAAGTTCAGCACAACATCGTGGGCCAAAGGGCCTGCGTTGTGCTGTACTATGTTCTATGTTCTAAAACTGGGCCTGTGGAAGGTGATGAGGTAACCAACAAGATGGAAAAACATGCTAGATCTCACCCTCAATCTGCCTGTTACAGATGTGTCCATCCATAACAGATTCATGAAGAGTAACCACTGCACAGTCAAGAGGAAGATGCACCTTACACTGATCATACCTTATGTCACATTGCGTGGCACTACTACAGTGCTAAATGGGACACATTTCGAGCAAATCTAGCAACTCAAAACCAGGAATCCATGAGGCTTTCTGGGCCATCATTAGCAACAGGATCATACTCCTGTATGGACACAATCTGCAAACTCATGGTATGGCATATCCCCACTTTACAACCAAGGGACCAACTTGTTCAATGGAGAGTAGAAGGGCATGCCAGGAGCGGCACCAGGTATACCTCAGAATGATGTGTCAACCTGGTGAAGCCACCAAATAAAACTACTTGTATACCAAGCAATAGAAATAGCAAGTGATAGACAAAACTAAGCAATCCCCACAACAAGTGGATCAGATCTAATCTCTAGAGTCCTCCCACATCCAGTCGCGACTGATGGAAGTAGCTGCACAATTATCCCTATCCTCAATGACAGGAGAGAGCAACACATCAGCACGGAAGATAAGGCTGAAGCATTCACAGTGATCAGCCAGAACTGCTGAGTAGATGATCTACCTCAACCTCCTCCAGAGGTCTTCAGCATTACAAATGCAAGTATTCAGCCAATTTGACTCACTCCACCTGATATTAAAAAAAATCATTGAAGGCACTGAATGTGATAAAAGCCAAGGACTCTGGCAACAGTTCAGCAAGAACTTTGAAGACTTATACTCCAGAACTTGCTGAACCCCAAGCCAAGCTTTTCCAGTAAAACTAGAAAACTACTCAACAATGAGCAAATTTGCCCAAGTATGTCGTGTACACAAAAGGCAAGACAAATCCAACTCAGCCACTTACCATGATCATCAGTAAAGTGACAAAAGGTGTTATCAACAGTGCTACCAAGAAGTACCCGCTCAGCAATAATCGCCTTCCTGACACCAAGTTCAGGTTCTGCTAGGGCTTTCCAAGTTATTTCTGTTGGCCAAAATTATCAGTCATCATTTTGTTCATGATTTTTGGAATGAATTTAAGCTTCCAGCTGTCTATGTAGAGTTTGCCGCTTCTCCCTATGTCTGCATGGGTTTCCGCTGGCTGCTTCAGTTTCGACCCACATCCAAAGATGAGCAGGTTAGGTAGATTGGCCATGCTAAGTTTCCCTGTCGTGCCCAGGGATGTGTAGGGTAGGTGAAGTCGCCATGACAAATGCCGCATTATGGGAATAGGGTAGAGCACTGGGTCGGAGTGGAATGCTCAACAGAGCATCAGTGTATACTTGATGGGCCAAATAGAATCCATAAAATATGGAAAGAGGCTATGATTCATTTATTTGATGGAAATCAGCTCCTGGCTTTATGACAGCCTTGATTCAAACATGGACAAAAGAATTGAATTCCAGAGGAGAGGTGAGGTGAGAGCAACTGCTCTTCATATCAAGGCCATGTTTGGCCAAGTGTGGTATCAAGGAGCCCTAGCAAAACTGGGGTCGGTGGGAATCAGGGATAAACTCTGCTATGGTTGGAGTCAAACCTGGCATATAGAAAGATGGTTTTGGTTGTTGGAGGGCAGATATCTCAGCTCCAGGACATCACTGCAGGAGTTCTCAGTGTACTGCGCCAGACCTAATCATCTTCAGCTGTTTCAATGACTGAATTTCCCACTACCAGTAACATGGTAGTGCTTGTTGGCTAGGAACAGAACTGGACTAACTATATAAATACAATGGTTCGACTAGCCAGTCAAAGGCTAGGATTTTGCAGGAGTAACTTACATGCTGACTCCCCAAAGACTGCCCACAAGCACATGTCAGGAGTAGGATAGAAAACTCCCCACTTGCATGGATAACTGCAGCTCCAGAAACAGTCAATAAGGTTTTGGAGTAGATTTGTAGCTCAGGTTGTAGGTGTTGAGGTTGATTGGCCTGCCGAGCTGGTTTGGCGTTCTGCAGACATTTCGTTACCATGCTTGGTAACATCCACAGTGCGGCCTCTGTTGAAGCGTCGGTGTGTTTTTTCCGCCTGGTTTTTAAACTCTGGAGACCGTTGCAATGGTTTGCCTCACTTCCGAGTTTCCTCTGTCATGGAATGTATTTGGGGTCAAGTTCAATGTGTTTATTAATAGCATGCTTTGTGGAGTGCCATGCTTCCAGGAATTCCCGTGCTTGTCTCTACCTAGCCTGTCCCAGGATCTTGGTGTTGTCCCAACTGAAGTGGTGGTTCTCCTTGTCCATGCGGATTGAGATGACACAACCAATACTCACTCATCTCAAGCAGGAAATATATCACTGTTCCTTCGCTAGTGCTAAATCAAAATTCTGGAATTCCCTCTCTCACAGCATTGTGGGTCTAACTACAGCACTGGACTGCAGCAGTTCAAGAACATAGTTCATCATCACCTTCTCAAGCGCAACTGGTGACGGGCATGAAATGCTGGACCAGCTAGTTACACTCCCATCCCATGAATGAATATAAAAAAACTGCGAGAAGTCTAGAAAGCCTGTTAAACCTTAGTTAATAAAAAAGTAGCAATTATAGTCAGTAAATATATTTTATGTTGACTACATTTTCAAGGAAACACGTTATAAATTGCTTGCTTTGAATGATCATTTTGATACAATGATTGAGGACTTGTTTCACAAAGTTTCTACATTTATACAACTCCATGGCTTCTTCACTGCTTGAGAATTGTTAAAAGGACCATTATTACACGCGTTGTTGCTGGCAGAACATTTCTGGAGGCTGTCATCCCATACCATGTATTTGCACAAGTTAGAACATTTCAAAAGTGCACGCCACTGATACTGATAAACAAGTCAAAATTTTTTTCTTCAACTTGAACTGAAAAAAGATTGATTTGAATTTGGTATGCAATTTTATAACTGTACTTACAGGAAGGGTCCAATAATATATTTAAGTTTCCAGATCTGTGCTGAGTATTCAGGTATAATGTTGATTTAAGGGTTGAACCACTTGTAAAAGTAATTGGGAATGTTACACATTCTTCATGATAGGAGCTATACAGCAAGATGAAGTGTAAATGAAGAACTACTGGGGGCTTGTCAGTAAAGTACAGGTGATAATCATCTGAGATTTTAATCTAAATTTGGCCTGAAGAAAATTAGAGGTACAAAGATAGCCATGATGAAGAATTCAGGATAGTTTCTTAGATCATTATATTTTAGAACCAACAAGACAGCAGGCTATACTAGAACTGGTATTCTGCAACATAATAGGATGAATTAATAGCAAAGGTGCCTATATGAAGGAACAACCATATTTGATTGAATCTTACCTTCAGTTTGTGGGAGAAGACTGGGTCCAAAACAAATAATTTAAAAGTAAGTAAAGGCAATTAAGGGGGCATGAAAGCAGAATTAGCTAAAGTGAAATGGCAGATTAGGTTAAGGGATCAGTCAACAGAGGTACTGAGGCAGGCATTTTAAGGTGATTTTTCAGAATATAGCAGATACATTCCAATGAGAAATAAATCTTCCAAAAGGAGGAGTC
Organism: Stegostoma tigrinum; assembly: GCF_030684315.1. Taxonomy (NCBI): domain Eukaryota; kingdom Metazoa; phylum Chordata; class Chondrichthyes; order Orectolobiformes; family Stegostomatidae; genus Stegostoma; species Stegostoma tigrinum. Next base: position 31,062,980 of record NC_081355.1, read on the forward strand.
CTGCAGCATAGAAACACACCTTTCAGTCCAACCAGTCCATGCCCCCGCCCTGAACATAACCAAAAGAAAACTAGTCCAGCCTGCCTGCTCCTGACCCCTATCCCTCCAAGTCTTTCACATCCTTGTACTTATCGAAATGTCTTTTAACCATAATTGAGCTCAATCCAACACTTCCTTAGGAAGTTCATTCTACCCACAAACTGTCTTCTGTGTTAAAAAAAATTGTCCCTCATGAATTTTTTTGAAATCTTTTTCCTCTCACCTTTAAAATGCACTCCCTACTTTTGAAACCCCTGTCCTAGAGAAAAAACAACTACCATTAATCCAAGAGAGATAATGGGAACTGCAGATGCTGGAGATTCCAAGATAATAAAATGTGAGGCTGGATGAACACAGCAGGCCAAGCAGCATCTCAGGAGCACAAAAGCTGACGTTTCGGGCCTAGACCCTTCATCAGAGAGGGGGATGGGGGGAGGGAACTGGAATAAATAGGGAGAGAGGGGGAGGCGGACCGAAGATGGAGAGTAGATTCCCTGAGGTTGGTCCGGAGGGAGGAGGGTAACTTCTTCAGGTTAGGTATCCCTGGAAGAGGCTTCGCAGTGAGGTTAAAATAGTATCAGAGATAATGGGAACTGCAGATGCTGGAGATTCCAAGATAATAAAATGTGAGGCTGGATGAACACAGCAGGCCAAGCAGCATCTCAGGAGCACAAAAGCTGACGTTTCGGGCCTAGACCCTTCATCAGAGAGGGGGATGGGGGGAGGGAACTGGAATAAATAGGGAGAGAGGGGGAGGCGGACCGAAAATGGAGAGTAGATTCCCTGAGGTTGGTCCAGAGGGAGGAGGGTAACTTCTTCAGGTTAGGCATCCCTGGAAGAGGCTTCGCAGTGAGGTTAAAATAGTATCAGAGATAATGGGAACTGCAGATGCTGGAGATTCCAAGATAATAAAATGTGAGGCTGGATGAACACAGCAGGCCAAGCAGCATCTCAGGAGCACAAAAGCTGACGTTTCGGGCCTAGACCCTTCATCAGAGAGGGGGATGGGGGGAGGGAACTGGAATAAATAGGGAGAGAGGGGGAGGCGGACCGAAGATGGAGAGTAGATTCCCTGAGGTTGGTCCGGAGGGAGGAGGGTAACTTCTTCAGGTTAGGCATCCCTGGAAGAGGCTTCGCAGTGAGGTTAAAATAGTATCAGAGATAATGGGAACTGCAGATGCTGGAGATTCCAAGATAATAAAATGTGAGGCTGGATGAACACAGCAGGCCAAGCAGCATCTCAGGAGCACAAAAGCTGACGTTTCGGGCCTAGACCCTTCATCAGAGAGGGGGATGGGGGGAGGGAACTGGAATAAATAGGGAGAGAGGGGGAGGCGGACCGAAGATGGAGAGTAGATTCCCTGAGGTTGGTCCGGAGGGAGGAGGGTAACTTCTTCAGGTTAGGTATCCCTGGAAGAGGCTTCGCAGTGAGGTTAAAATAGTATCAGAGATAATGGGAACTGCAGATGCTGGAGATTCCAAGATAATAAAATGTGAGGCTGGATGAACACAGCAGGCCAAGCAGCATCTCAGGAGCACAAAAGCTGACGTTTCGGGCCTAGACCCTTCATCAGAGAGGGGGATGGGGGGAGGGAACTGGAATAAATAGGGAGAGAGGGGGAGGCGGACCGAAAATGGAGAGTAGATTCCCTGAGGTTGGTCCGGAGGGAGGAGGGTAACTTCTTCAGGTTAGGCATCCCTGGAAGAGGCTTCGCAGTGAGGTTAAAATAGTATCAGAGATAATGGGAACTGCAGATGCTGGAGATTCCAAGATAATAAAATGTGAGGCTGGATGAACACAGCAGGCCAAGCAGCATCTCAGGAGCACAAAAGCTGACGTTTCGGGCCTAGACCCTTCATCAGAGAGGGGGATGGGGGGAGGGAACTGGAATAAATAGGGAGAGAGGGGGAGGCGGACCGAAGATGGAGAGTAGATTCCCTGAGGTTGGTCCGGAGGGAGGAGGGTAACTTCTTCAGGTTAGGCATCCCTGGAAGAGGCTTCGCAGTGAGGTTAAAATAGTATTAGAGATAATGGGAACTGCAGATGCTGGAGATTCCAAGATAATAAAATGTGAGTTTATGCCCCCTTATGTTTTTGTAAATTTCTGTAGGCCACCTCTCAACCTCCAGTGCTCCAATGTGTAAGTCCCAGCCTATCCAGCTTTTCTTTATAACTCAAACCTTCCATACGTAGCGACATCCTGTTAAATCTCTCCTGAACTCTCTTCAGCTTAATAATATCCTTCCTTTAACTGGGCAACCAGAACTGGACACAGTACTCCTCAAGGGGCCTCACTAATATTCTGTACAACCAGAACATGACCTCCCAACTACTATACTCAAAGGACTGAGTAACGAAGACAAGCATGCTAAATGCTTTTTTAACTATCGTGGCTATATATGACGCAAACTTCAAGGAATTAAGTGCCTGAACCACGAAGTCCCTTTGTTCTAAGCACTACCCAAGGCCCTACCATTAACTGTGTAAGTCCTAACTCTGTTTGATGTACCAAAGTGCAAAACCTCGCACTTATCCAGATTGAAATCCGTCTGCCATTTTTCAGCCCAATGACCAATTTGGTCAAGGTTTTGTAATCTTAGGAAGCCTTCTTCACTGTCTACTGAAACAATTTTCATATCGTCCACAAACTTACCAACCACCCCTTCTATGTTCTCATCCAAATCATTTATAGAAATGACAAAACAGGACACAGAACCAATCCCAGTGGAACACTGCTGCTGACAGGCCTACTCTGAAAAGCAACCCTTCACCTCACTGTCTCTTGTTAAGCCAATTATGTATCCAATTGGCAAAATCACCCTGAATCCCACGTGACCTAACTTTACTAATTAGACTATCATGCAGAGCCTTGTGTTCAGGGTACTTATACTTTTATGTTGGTAGTCTGCAAAAATCCTTTAATGTGATAGGTTGCTTAGTCTGCTCGATGTAATCACTGATGGTATATATAGTTGGTTCTAAAATTAATACAAAAGTGAAGTGCATTCCACAGAGATCAGTCGGTCTTCGCGAGTATGTTTCTTGAAGGTTAACTCAAGCACCAGAATGTGACAGGTGGCCAAAATTCAAAGCCAATGTTTGTACAATCAAATGAATCGATCCAGTTGTAACTGAAATCATGCAAACTTTAAAACAGTGAAAGTACTTCCCTTATTCAACAAAAAGGCAACAAAACACAGAAAACTATAGACCAGAGATAGCAAGAACTGCAAGAGCCTAACACAGTCTGATGGTGGAGGAACACAGCAGACCGAGCAGCATCAGAGGAGCAGGAAAATTGATATTTTGTATCAAGACTCTTCTTCAGAAATGGGGAGTGGGGAAGGGAGCTGGGAAATATTTAGAGAAAGGAAGGGTGCGGCTAGGGCAGATAGGTGGGGTGCTGATAGGTAAGTGTAGATAGGCAGTGGTGGGTATTGGTCAGTGGGATGGGTGGGCAGATAGGTGGGAAAGATGATGGACAGGTTGTGTCAGGTTAAGGGGGCAGGGATGACAGGAGGTTGGAGTATGGGATATGGCTGGGGGTAGAGAGATTTTAAAACTAGTGAATTCCATGTTTAGGCCATCAGGCTGTAGGCTCACAAAGTGTAACATGAGGTGTTGCTCCTCCAGTTTGTGTGCACTGTCATTGTGGCACTGGAGGAGGCCCAGAATGGACATATCACTTTGGGTTGTGTTGGGTTGGGAGTTTATAATGGTTGATGACTAGAAGGTGTTGTTGTTTATTGCATACAGAGCGCAGATGCTCTACAAAATGGTCTCACCGATATAGAGGAGGCCATGTTAGGAGCAGCAGATACAGTAGACCAAGTTGACAGTTGCAGAGGTGAACCTCTCTCTGGTATGAAAGGTTTGCTTCACGCTTTGAATGGAGGTGAGGGGGGAGGTGGGGGGAGCTGTAGTACTTTCTGCGGTTTCAGAGCAAGGTGCCAGGTGTGGTGGGGTTAGTGGGGAGTGTGGAGTGGACGGGGGAGTATCAGAGTGAGCGGTCCTGACAAAAGGCAGATAGAGGTGGGGAAGGAAATAACTCTTTGATCATGGGGTCAGATTTTAGATGGCAGAGGAGATATGCAGCAGAATGATATGCTCGATGCAGAGGTTGTTGGGGTGATATGTGAGGACAAGGGGGATTCTGTTTTATTTTTGTTGAGTAGAGGGAGTTTGAGGGCAGAAGTGCCAGAAATGCAAGACATGCAGTTAAGGGCATTTTTGATCACCAGATGGGGGAAAGTTGTGGTCCTTGAAATAGGAGGATATCTGGGATGTCCAGCAGTGGAAAACTCCATTTTGGGAGCAGATGTGGCACAGGCAGAGGAATTGGGAATAAAGGATCGCATTCTTGCAAGCGGGTGGGTGAGAGTTGGTGTAGTCCAGGTAGCTGTGAGAGTCAGTAGGCTTGAAAGAGATGTCAGTTTCAAGATGATTACCGGAGATGGGGACAGAGAGGTCCAGGAAGGAGAGGGAGGTATTAGAGATGGTCCAGGTGAATTTGACATTGGAGTGAAGGTGTTAGTAAGGTTGATGCACTGTTCAAGCTCTTCATGGGGGCACGAGGCAGCACTGATAGAGTCATCAATGTAGCAGGGAAACAGGCAGGCTCATGTTCATCCTGGGCCTCCTCCAATGTCACAATGACACCACATGCAAACTGGAGGAGCAACACCTTATATGCTGCCTCGGGAGCCTACAGCCCTATGGCCTGAACACAGAATTCAAAGTTTTAAAATCTCCCCATCCTGGGCCTCAACCCATGTCCAACCCTCCCTTTCATCCCTGCGTCCTTGATCTGACACAAACTCTCCCACCAATCCGCCCCACCCATCCCACTGACCAATCGCCACAACTCACAACCTATATTCACCTATCACCATCCCAACTATCTTCCCCAGCCCCATCCTCCACTCCCTACTTATTTCCCAGTTCTCAGCTCCCTTGCCCATTTCTGAAGAAGGGTCCTGACTCGAATCATCAACTTTCCTGCTCCTCTGATGCTACTTAGCCTGCGGTGTTCCTCCAGCTCCACACTGATGCAGTGGGGGAGGGGGAGGAATCGGTTCGCAATAAACAACTGCAACTCCCAGTCGCAAACCATTTTAACTCCCTCTCCCATTCCTTAGACGACATGTCCATCATGGACCTCCTGAAGTGCCACAATGTTGCCACTCGAAGGTTGCAGGAACAGCAACTCATGTTCCGTTTGGGAAGCCTGCAGCCCAATGGTATCAACGTGGAGCTTCAAAATCTGCCCCTTCCCCACTGCATCCCAAAACCAGCCCAGCTCATCCCCTCCCCCCACTGCATCACAAAATCAGCCCAGCTCGTCCCCGCCTCCCTAACCTGTTCTTCCTCTCACCTCTCCCCTCCTCCCACCTCAAGCCGCACCTCCATTTCCCACCTACTAACCTCATCCCGCCTCCTTGCTCTGTCCATCCTCCCTGGACTGACCTATCCCCTCCCGACCTATACTCTCCTCTCCACCTATCTTCTCCTGTATCCATCTTATGTCCACCTCCCCTTCTCTCCCCATTTATTTCAGAACCCTCTCTCCATCCCCCTCTCTGATGAAGGGTCTAGGCCCGAAACGTCAGCTTTTGTGCTCCTGAGAAGCTGCTTGGCCTGCTGTGTTCATCCAACTTCACATTTTGTTATCTCTCTCTCTCTCTCTCTCTCACCACACAAAAGGGTTGGTTTGCTTAATAAATAGCTCAAAATAATACTGATTAACAGATTCATTTGAATAAACTAATACAAATTGTTTGCTATGGTTTACAGTTCATAAATATATATGATATTGCACTAGTTATGCACTCAGTTTTACGCTATTTGTACTTCCTGATCTCAACTGTTGCTTAAGTTTTTTGAATAGATAGAACGTGGCTGAATTTACAAGACCATTTGATGCACTTTACTATACAGAATAATGTATTAGCTGTAATGATCGCAGCTAGATCTTACATACAAAAATACTAACTTGAAGCAGAGTGGCAAAACAATCATAAAAAAATTGAAAGGTTCACTATTTGTAAACTTTTCTGAGTGAGCAAGTCACAAAAAAGTGGCAACGAAATATGACAACAGTAATAAATGAATACAAAATTGTTTAAGTGACAGGTAACAAGGGCAGTGGTCAAGAGATGTTCTTCATAACAGTGCAATTTCCAGGGGATGGTACTGGGACCTTTCATCTTCCTGATAGGTAACCTGGTGTACAGGACACAATTTCAAAATTTTCCAATGATACAAAACCTGGGAATACCGTAACTAAAATAATTATAGTATAGATTAGACTGGATTCCCTACAGTGTGGAAACAGGCCCTTCGGCCCAACAAGTCCACACCGCCCCTTGAAGAATCCCGCCCAGACCCATACCCCATAACCCACCAACCCCTGAACACAACGGGCAATTTAGCACGGCCGATCCACCTAACCTGCACATCTTTGGACTGTGGAAGGAAACCGAAGCACCCGGAGGAAACCCACGCAGACAAGGGGAGAATGTGCAAACTCCACACAGACAGTCGCCCGAGGCTGGAATTGAACCCAAGTCCCTGGTGCTGCGAGGTTGCAGTGCTAACCACTGAGCCACCGTGCCACTCACAATTATTTTAAAGGAAGTAATAGAGAGCATTTAGAAATGCACGGTATTATCAAGAAGAAAACAAAGAATTTCAGATGCTGGAAATCTGAAACAAAAACAGAAACTACAGGAGAAATTCAGCAGGTCAACGTTTCAGATGTGACCTTCCTTCAGAATCCAGAAATTTTGACTCATCTTTTTACCCACAGATGCTGCCAGGTCTGCTAAGTTTTGTCTGCAAAAGAACACAGACGCGTTGGTGGAATGGGTGGACAGGTGGCAAATGAAATCTATTACAGGGAAGTATGAACTGATTAACGTTGCTGGGAAGAAAATGACAAGACAACATTTTTAAAAAGTACAATTCTACTAGGGGTGTAGAAAGACATCTATACATGTAGGCATAAATCACTGAAGATAGCAAGCTAGACTGAGGGAGCATTTCATAAGGTAATTAAGACGTAGAAGCACCCATGTTGGGCTCGGCCGGACAAGGTCAAAAATCACACAACACCAGGTTACAGTCCCAACAGGTTTATTTGAAATCACAAGCTTTCAGAGTGCTGCCCTGGTAAAGGAGCAGTACTCTGAAAGTTTGAGATTTCAAATAAACCTGTTGGACTATGGTTTGGTGTCACCTGACATGTGACCTTTTTGTAAGGCACACAGCATTCTAAGCTTTACTATTAGGGGAACAGACGACAGAGCCAAGGAAGTTACATTAAACTTGTTCATGACATTGCTTGGAGTATTGCACCCATTTCTCAGTTTCCTGCTTTAGGAAGGATATGAGGAGATTAGAGAGTGTAAAAATGATTCATAAGAATATTTCCGGGGATGACAAGCTTGAGGTATAACAATTGATTGGCTAAATTAGAACCAATTTCCTTGGAGAAGAGAGAGTTTTATTTAAATCATGTGGGGTCCTAACAGTGCAGATAAAGGAAAAAAAAAGTTCCCACTAGTTTAAGGATCAAGGACAAGAAGGTATGAATTTAAGATATGTAATTAGCAACAGAAGTACGAGAGATAGAAGGAAAAGGATTTTCAGGTAGTGGGTGATTATCATCTAAAACGCATTGCCTGAAAGTGCAGTGGAGACAGGGGCAATGGAGCATTCAGGAAAGGATGGTACCTCAGTGGTTAGCACTGCTGTCTCACAGCACCAGGGACCCAGATTCAATTCCACCCTCGGGTGACTCTCTGTGTGGAGATTGCATGTTCTCCCTGTGCCTGCATGGGTTTCCTCCATGTGCTCTGGTTTTCTCCTACTGTTCAAAGATGTGCAGGTTTAGGTGGATTAGCCATGTTACAGGGATAGGCTTGGGGGCGTGGATCCCGGTAGGATGCCATTTGGAGGTTCAGTGTGAATTCAATGGGCTGAATGGCCTGCTTCCACACTTCGCGATTCCGTGATTCTAATTCGTCTTTTTTCCGGAAAGAAAAAAAACCTAAAGGGCTCCATGAAGACAGGGAGTCGTATGAAGTAAGAAGATCCCAGGAGAGACAGCACAAACACAATGGGCCAAATGCTTCTTCTGCCCTGCAAAAATTCTGATATTTCATGATACATCAGCAGTTTCTAAACAGAAGAAAAAAATCTCTCGGGTCTCAAATATTTCTACTTAAAAGTAAAGAGGCTCTCAAAGGACAGATCGCAGTTGGTTCCAAAATAGGCCATAGAAAAGTGAATTCATTTCAGGTATATCTCCCCGAATTTACCTAGTACATGTAGTTTTCAGATTTCATTGTTCAGAAATAGAATAGAACAATTTAGTTAACTTTACCAGCTTCAACAGTAGATAATGATTTATAAATAGGGATTCACTTAATGATTGCGAACATATAGGACAAGGCTTCGTGCAGTAGCTGTGATTGTCTCAGGATGATTGCTTACAGAAGTGTAAAGGTTTCAGCTTTTCTATGGAGATTTTAGTTACAACTTGCAAACTGTCTTGGAGTTACATTGCTTGTATAACTGAACAATGCCAGAAAATACAATTTGACTTTCACACAAGGAAAAATAAATTTTGGACCTCACAGATAAAGAAAGATAGGTATAAGTATGCAATCAACACATTGTCAGGTATGAATTATAACTTCATCTCTTCTCTTATATCAACCTTTGTTGCAGATAAAACAATGAAGATTAGTTTTACTTACATGAGACAATTTAACCTTGACCTTTCTCCCAATAAAGTGTAAAAACAAATGCATACAACAAAACCAACATTGAGATGAAAATTCTACATGTGCATTTTGAAAAAGTCATATAACATTTTCAGAATAAATAATCCTGCTCGTGTAGAGTTCGAACTTATCAGAAAACATCAAGTCTGGCTTTCAAGTGAAACACATATTTAGGTTTCTTCATTTCATAGTAATGTATGCAATTACATAAGCTTTAATAAGTTTAGAGTCAGTTTTTAGGACTGCAGTTGAGACACTGCTAAAAAGTGACAATTTCTTCCTAAGTACAGTAAAATAATAACACGGATCATATGGGGATGTACACAAATGCGTTAAGCATCACTTTCAGATAGCTGAGGAAACCTTGACATAACCCAAATTGCCTACAAATATATTCTTAAAAAAAGCCCCATGAAGTGTCCAGATCTCATACAGTAGCAGGCACTGAAAAACACAGGGGGTTAGCTCTGCATAACACAGTACTCTTTCTCTGCTTAGTGCATTGCCTTGGAGAGTCTTCCATATCATCAATGCAGTTAAATATTAACAGTGATAGTAGGAACTGCAGATGCTGGAGAATCTGAGATAACAAGGTGTACAGCTGGACAACACAGCAGGCCAAGCAGCATCAGAGGAGCAGGAAAACTAATGTTTCGGGCCTAGATCCTTCTTCAACGTCAGCTTTCCTGCTCTTCTGATGCTGTTTGGCCTTCCATGTTCATCCAGCTCTACACCTTGTTATCACCAAGTATTAACAGTTTTGTGTTTTAAAGCAACAGTGCAAAAGACTGAAACATCTTGTTAGCCTTTATTGTTATCTCTTCATGGGATCTGAGTATCACTGGCTGGGCCAGCATTTATTGCACATTTGTAATTTTTCTGGAGGTGCTGAGCTCTCATCTTTGGATGTAGGGATAGCCTCAGCACCATTAGTAAGGGAGTTCCAAGCTTTTGACCAACAACAATGATGATATAGTTTATAGTCAGGATGGTGTGCGATTTGAAGGGGAACTTGCAGTTGGTGGAGTTCCTCTGCCTCTGCTGCCCTCATCTTTTGAGATTTTAGGAATCAACTGTATGGAAGGGGCTACTGCACCTTATAAAAGGCATGCTCCTGCTACTGTGCGGTCGGTGGTGAAGGGAATGAACACTGAAGGTAGTGGATGGAGTAATGATCAAGTAGACGGCTTTGTCCTGCGTGGTGTTAAGCTTCCTGAGTGTTGATGGAGCTGTGTTCATCCAGCTAAGTGCAGCATATTCCATCTCCCTCCTAACCTGTTACTTATAGATGCTTAGAAAGGCATTGGGAAAACAGGTAATAAATTACCTGTCAAAGAATTCGGAGACTCTGATTTTTTAACTTAATTCAAATTCCACAGGTTGCCATAGTTAATATCAATATGAAATCTGTGCAACAACTATACTCACTGATGTCCCATTGTGGAGCAGAGAAAAAGTAGACAGAAGTTTTCTGAAGTATTGTATCTGCATATATAGTCAGTCACATTTATCAGCTCAAAGTTCTGCTTTACACTAGAAGATATGTGAACTACTGGAAAACAAAAGAATAATTCAAATTCCAACCTACGTGAGCTCAAAGGAAATAAACTTAAAAGAGAAATACTGATGAAAAACTGGATTCCACAGTACATTGCTACTAATTTGTTTATATTTTTGGAATGTCTTTTGTCAAATTCCATGCAGCCGCTTTTAACATGAATGACACAAACACATTAAAATCTTACTACAACATTTTACCGTCACTGAGCATGGAAACAGGCCCTTCGGTCCAAACAGTCCATGCTGACCATTAGCCCAAACAAAACTAGTCCCACCTGCCTGCTCTTGGCCCACATCCATCCAAACATTTCTTATTCATGTGCTTATCTAAACATCATTTAAATGTTGCAGCTGTACCTGCATCCACCATTTCCTCAAAGTTCATTCAAAACAAACCACTCTCTGTGTAAAAAGGTTGCCCCCATCATCTTTTTTAAAATCTTTCTCTTCTCACCATAAAAATACGCCCCTAGTCTTGAAATCTCCCACCCTAGGGAAAAGATACCTAACATTCACCTTATCTATACCCCTCATGGCTTTACAAACCACGAAAAGGTCACTTTTCAATCCCCTATGCTGCAGTGAGAAAAGTCCCAGCCTATCTAGTCTCTTCTCAACTCAAATCCTCCATTCCCAGCAACATCCTGGTGAGCCTTTCCTGAACCCTCTCCAGCTTAATAATATGCTTCCTACAACAGGACAACCAGAACTGGACACAGTATTCAAGAGCAGGCCTCACCAACATCCTGTACAAGCTCAACACAACACCCATCCCCTATATTTACAGATCTGAACAATGAAGGTAGGCATGCTAAATGTGTTTGTAACCACCCTGTCTATATGTGATGCAAACTTTAAAGAATTATGTACTTGAATCCCTTGGTCTCAGTTCTGGAGCACTATCCCAAGGCCCTACTTTTAATTGTCTAAGTCCTGCACTTACTCCTTTTGCCAAAATACAATATTGTGCATTTATCCAAATTAAATTCCTTCTGTCACTCTCCATCCCATTGACCCAGCTGATTAAAATCTTGTTGTAATCATAGGTAGCCTTCTTCACTGCCCACTATACCACCAATTTGGTGTCCACCATAAACTTTCAAACCATGCTTTCTATATTCTAATCTAAATCATTTACATAAATGACAAACAGGTGGACCTAACACAAATCTTTATGGAACACTAGCCAATTAAAGAAGAAAAGCAAATGATTTTACGTAAGTGATCAGAGTTCCATAACAAATGCTTTCAAATCTTGAGGTGTGTTGCCGACTTAATTCTTCAGTCAGGTTCACTAAAATTGTTATCAAATTGAGCAGAGTGTTTTAATCACCTTGAAATGTATTACTTCATGGTTGAAAATTGGTATTGACATCATCTTTTATGAATTAAAAAAATTATGGAAGAAAATTCACTAATGGCTTAAACCCATTGTACAATTTCAAACACAACACATGCTTCATGGAGTATTTCACACTGCAAACTGGTGTGCCAGAGCACTGGCAAATAAAATTGCATCTTTAAGTACCATGAATGTACTGGCAAATAAAATTGCGTCTTTAAGTACTATGAATGTACAAAAAGTTTGTGTTAAAGAAACTTACCCAGTGTTCACAGAAATTATTTCTATCAATGGGTTTTTTCTTATCTTTGGCAAATCTAGTCGAGCTCCGCCGAGTCGTTTACCCTTATCCTTCTTCTGGCCCAATAGTCTCACAGAGTGACCTTTAAACAAAATTTTTTAAAATGGTTACCACGCGTTTTTTCAGCAAGTTCAAATTAAAATCACAATTGTTACTTGTGAAAAACAGGTCAAGAAATCTCTAAATTATGTTAAAACATCAACACCACTTGTATTCCTATTTTTGTATTTCTATTTAAAATAGCCAAATTTAGTAATTATTCTCTCAAAGTTAAATTTACTGGTTTACTAATAGTTGGATATCATAGAACAAGTAAATACATCAAAATGTTCCAACTTGTTAGTTTTCAGTTGTATATCGCTTAATAACAACTCTTTGGAGGGCAAGTCATTGTGGATTTATAGGTTTGGCTTTTTTTTTGAAAACTTAATTACATGACTTGTAAGAACACTAAACTTTTATGAAAAAATCTGACTGTTTTACAAAAAAGTAATTATTGAAAGTAATATGATGCTGAATAAAATCCGAGGGAATATGAATAAAATTTCAGTGATATTACATGGCATGAAAAGATTAGTTTCTTCTATTTTATGCCATTTTATCTTTGTAAAATATATCTTAGAGGTGTAGATCCAGATTGTAGAATTACATTTTGGAAAATTATCCTCTAACTGACCCCAAGTACAAATCAGCAGCAAAGATAATGAATATTCATTTGTTTGATAGTCCCTTTTGAGCAAGTTACAGTGATTAGTCCATTTCAAGCACAACAAGTAAAGTCATAGAAATGTAATTTTTGGATGCTACTTTGGAAGAGCAGACAGCATTCCCTTCACAAATGTTGCATTCAACACCAGATCAACCTCATCACCTTTCAACTTCTAATAGATGCCTTGAACCTCTCTGCCTATACTTCATCTTGCACGACTTAGCCAGGCTTGATAAATGTCAAGGTGACCTTTGAGGCTTTCTAAATGTTGTAAGAATTTTCACCTCTATTATGACACTTCTTTTATTTCTTTCTTTTTGTCTTATACGTTACTTCCACCACCCATTATGTTTAGATTCCACAGATGAAATCATTCACAGGCAGGGGGCCCACGTCAACTTCCAAAATAATGACTAAGTCCACCTCTGCGTGACAGTGAAGTCATAAGCTGATTTTATGTCTGGCTCTGCAATAAGTAGTTCAAAGCGCTCAGCCAAACAAAAGGCAATTCTTCAACCTCAGCAACCGGGAATGATAGCTACAGCAGGCACTGCAGACATTTCCCAAAGACTATCATCTAGTATATTTTTAAGGTGGGGATCAGGAGGCCAGCATAGGACATTCAGAGGTAGGTACAACCATGAGGAAAGGAGGTCCTTTTTCCTCAACAAGCTGGACTTTTCTCTCAGCTCCAAGGGTTTAATTGGTGGCCTCACCACATTGCTTGGGCCTAGGCTGCTGCATGGAAAAGGCCCATAAACGGCCATTGATTGACCAGATTCGGGCCTCTTTCTACTCAAGTGCAGGAAAACTGCCTGGTAAAACCCCAGCAGCATGTAGCTGACAGGCATGGTATCACTGCCATGTCACCAAATTTTACACTGTGTATCTCATGGAATGTAAATGAGTTATCAAGAGAACTGCAACTGCAAGGAGCAAAACTTCAATATCAGTCTAGAGTGGCTGTTTTCTAGTCTACAACAGTTCCAAAAATGAAAATGCTGGCTGTTTATCCAACTTCCTCTTATACGTTTAGGCATATCGAGGGGTATATTAAAATTAGAAAATGTTCATGAATGCACTGTGTTCTCACTTGTTTCAGACAGACTTTACTGGTTTGATGCATCATAAATATTCACTTCAAAAAAATGTCAACTTTTCAAATTTAAAGATTCATTTGTAAGAATTGGGAAATTTTGTTAAGTTTCTTTCACAACTCAAAACCAGTACTGTGAGCAAAGATGCAGTGTACAGCCAACTTTGTACACTTCATACTGTAGCCCATATTTCCAAACAACAGTGGTATTTCAAACTATTAAGGAATTTTTGGACGGAAATAACCTTATCTTATGTAGCATGAAAAGTATACTCTCAAACTGCAGTGAACAATTGCGATGAACTCGCAGGTTGCATTTGAATGAACTCGTGCTCATACTCAAGACGCAATTAGTCATGTGCTTAATCATCAGATTTTATTCATTCATTCACAGAATATAGGCACTCCAATATTTGTTGTCCATCCCTAGTTACCCTTGAGTAAATAATGGTGAGACATCTTCTTGGACTGCAGTACATGTGGTCAGCCACACAAACAATGCTATTAAGAAAAGATTTGCAGAACTGTGGGTCAGCAATACTGAAGGAATGGCCAAGTCAGGATGATGTGTAGCTTGGAGGGGAATGTGCAAGTGGTGGCATTCCCATACATTAATTACGCTTGTATTTCTGAAGATAGGAGTTGCTGTCAAAGACGACTGACATGTTGCTAAAATGCATCTTGTAGGTGGTATACACTGTAGTCAAGAAGTTGCAGTTGACTATAGTCAAGAAATGTACAGTTGCAGTCATCCAGGCAAGTCGGGAACATACTGTCACACTTCTAACCTGGACTTTGCAGATGGTAGACAAACGTTAAGGAATCAAAGAGGAAGAGGTGTGTCACTTGTTCCAGCATTCCCAGCTTCTGGCCTGCTCTTGTAGCCATAACACATACAAGTTTTTGAACATTGTAAAAAAGTTAAAGACCTGTTACACTCAAAGATTACAGTTTCAATTTAATGAATCAAATGTTGCCCTTTAGACAGCATAAAAATACTAAAAAAAAACAGAATTTGCTGGAAAAGCTCAGCAGATCTCACAGTATTTGTGGAGAGAAATCAAAGTTAACATTTTGGGTCCAGTGACCCTTCCTCAGAACTGAAGTTAGGTAGAAAAGTGTTTGTTTTATGCAGAAGATAGGGTTGGGGAAAGAGGGTAAAGAGTTTAAAAAAAGGGTAGAGATAGAGCCCAAACTAAGAGAAGAATGGTTGGACAGATGAAAGAGTGGATAATGGTCAGGCTAGGAGGAGGAATAGCTATTGCCTAGGTCTGTTACTGGCTGACAATGGCTTATATCTAGTAGCAGACATTGTGATAACAAGACCTGGAATGGGGTAAGGTCATGGACAAGCTCAAGCCCTAAAATTGTTGGCTATTAATGGGGTTAAAATTGTATCAGTGATAATGGGAACCGCAGATGCTGGAGAATCCAATATAATAAAATGTGAGGCTGGATGAACACAGCAGGCCCAGCAGCATCTCAGGAGCACAAAAGCTGATGTTTCGGGCCTAGACCCTTCATCAGAGAGGGGGATGGGGTGAGGGTTCTGGAATAAATAGGGAGAGAGGGGGAGGCGGACCGAAGATGGAGAGAAAAGAAGATAGGTGGGGAGGAGAGTATAGGTGGGGAGGTAGGGAGGGGACAGGTCAGTCCAGGGAAGACAGACAGGTCAAGGAGGTGGGATGAGGTTAGTAGGTAGGAGATGGAGGTGCGGCTTGGGGTGGGAGGAAGGGATGGGTGAGAGGAAGAACAGGTTAGGGAGGCAGAGACAGGTTGGACTGGTTTTGGGATGCAGTGGGTGGAGGGGAAGAGCTAGGATGGTTGTGTGGTGCAGTGGGGGGAGGGGACGAACTGGGCTGGTTTTTGGATGCGGTGGGGGAAGGGGAGATTTTGAAGCTGGTGAAGTCCACATTGATACCATTGGGCTGCAGGGTTCCCAAGCGGAATATGAGTTGCTGTTCCTGCAACCTTCGGGCCCAGGCCCCAAGGTGACTTTTCACATTAAGCACAGGTTCACCTGCACATCTGCCAATGTGGTATACTGCATCCACTGTACCCGGTGTGGCTTCCTCTACATTGGGGAAACCAAGCGGAGGCTTGGGGACCGCTTTGCAGAACACCTCCGCTCGGTTCGTAATAAACAACTGCACCTCCCAGTCGCAAACCATTTCCACTCCCCCTCCCATTCTTTAGATGACACGTCCATCATGGGCCTCCTGCAGTGCCACAATGATGCCACCCGAAGGTTGCAGGAACAGCAACTCATATTCCGCTTCCCCTCCACCCACTGCATCCCAAAACCAGTCCAACCAGTCTCTGCCTCCCTAACCTGTTCTTCCTCTCACCTATCCCTTCCTCCCACCCCAAGCCGCACCTCCATCTCCTACCTACTAACCTCATCCCACCTCCTTGACCTGTCCGTCTTCCCTGGACTGCCCTATCCCCTCCCTACTTCCCCACCTATACTCTCCTCCCCACCTATCTTCTTTTCTCTCCATCTTCGGTCCGCCTCCCCCTCTCTCCCTATTTATTCCAGAACCTTCACCCCATCCCCCTCTCTGATGAAGGATCTAGGCCCGAAACGTCAGCTTTTGTGCTCCTGAGATGCTGCTGGGCCTGCTGTGTTCATCCAGCCTCACATTTTATTATCTTGGCTATTAATGGGGACTGTCAGTGGCTAACAATGGATTGTCGGTAACAGCAGACAATGCACTATGCAGAAGTACTAATTGAAATGAGTAACAAGTAATCTAAGATTGCAAAGACTTTTACCTGAATCACTCTCAATGTGTTATTCCTACAACTTAAGGTGATCAGTCTATCACTTAATTTGTGGACAGAAATCTCCACAATAACATGTAACTTCAGTTGTGGCTCTATGAAATTGCATAAAGGTTAATTAAACTGAGGATCCAACAATGGAGGCTGGCTACACAAGGGCCCTGGCTTGTCCTGACCCAGTTTAGCAAGAAGCCCCCTTTAACTTGGTGGATCAAAGCCTGACATTCAACAGTTGATGTTTGTCATAAGGAACTTGTTGGTAACTTCTAGTGTTTTCCATTCATTTAACCAAAAGATGTTTGTCAGTGTGTATTTCTCAAGAAAATTGCACTATTATGGAGTTCTAAGAAGGAAGGCCGTCAGTGGGTGGCCTTACGAGGCTGTCAAGGAGTGATTTAGCAAGATACAGCATGGATGGTTTAAACCAGCTGTTTCCTTTTATCGGTCAGCAGATGTGTAGGGGAGTGATGCTTTTGAGGACATAAAGCCAGGCAAGGGGTTTTACAGAGAGGGTTCCAGTTATTTTTGGAATTACTGCACGCATTTGAATGTCAACAAGATTCGTGCATGATTACCTACCAGACAGGTGCTCGGTATTCTGCTGCAGGGTATGATAGGGCAAGTCCTGTGATTCAGAGTGTTACGGCAGCAACAACTCATTCAGCCCAGCAACAATATTTAACGTTTCTGGTTTTGACCTTCCAAATATTTTCTCCAAATGCTCCTTTCAGAATAAAGCCCTATCTAGAGTCACTGCCAAGTATGCTGGATTTGCCTGAAGTTCCCAGCTTTGATATTCTTGCAACCATGTCTCTGCAATGGCTAAAAGGTCATACCCATTAACCTTAATTTGTGCTATTCATTCATTTATTACGAATTTAATCTGAAAAAAATATTGTCTGGCTTCATTATGAGTCAGCCTCTGCTGTGGAAAGGCAAACTCTCACTTCTGTCAATTCCAGACTTTATTAAATCAATCTACACTTTGCTTCAAGTAAAACTTCCAAAAACATAATCCCCTAGATCACCTATCATTTCTACACTGATCGCTTTTCATATTCAATTTTACAAAAGAATAAATTTAAAATACTTACCTTTCAAGTCCTCCACATCAACACCCATCCTATTATTGCTACAGTATATCCTGCAAAGTATTTCTTCCTTCACACTCTTGAAGCCAAGAGTGTAATAATCTAAATACTAGCCTGTAGTGCCAGCCTGAACCATGTTCTATGTGAGGTGTAAACACGTGATCTTATGGTTTGAATCTGACAATACCACTGTACCAAAATTACATTTTACATAAAATTGAGAAACAACCTAACTTCCCTAGTTATACAGAGAGGAGTATGGTTTGGTTACTAGCAATAAAGTTAATTACTGACACAAAAGCAAAACATAACACTGAAGGTATGTTCATAAAGGAGAAAAAAAAACTATGATGGCAAAAGGTTTATTCAGCTTGGTATGTAAAGCTTCCTTCATTATGGGAATCATAGAATCCATTATGTGGAAACAGGTCCTTTGGTCCAACAAGTCCACACCAAACCTCAGAGCATTCTACCCAGACTCATCCCCCTATAACCTACCTAATTGACACATCCCTGAACACTACTGGCAATTTATTTGTTGAGCCCTGTTGTGAGAAAAGGTTGACAACTACTGTTCAGTGGCAGAGAAACAACTTTAGCAATACGCACAATTTTAACTGTAGAAAAACTAAAAAACTGTAAGTTGCTGTTTCTAAGTACTTGTACTACCTTGCCAGCATCTCCTGAAGACACTAATGTACAAGTGCGGGTTCACGGGTGCCAACAGTTCTCCATTACTTAGATATGGAGGCATAATTCATATGTGAACCTAAATTATGATTACTAGTTGCACATTTGTCCATTGTAATAACAGATACTCCTGTATCTAGACTGTGGTTTAGTTTTATGCTGCCCCAAAATTCTATTACTTGTGATTACTTTACCGAACACAGACTTAGCTCCAGGTCAAGCAATTCTATTGTGCAATTTGAAGATTTTGCAAATACAACAATCAAATCCTGACATTCGAACACAAAAAATTTCTACCAATGCGATGCCTAGGATTTCAATACTCTTCTTTTATTTTGTCAACTTGGTATTAAACATAACCTTAAGAGAAATCTGTGACCTTGACTGACCGACGTTAGACTTCTCTCTGGAACAGGAAAGGTTTGAAACATTTTCTGTATTCAGACAGATTTAGGGTAAAAAGGAACACCAAATTTTAATGAGCTGGAAATTCAGCAGATAAGGCAATAACATTAGCCAACATCTTCTATTGCTGCAAAAACATATACATGGCAGATTTAGGTATGGTAATGGTCACAATGACACACAAACAGTCCCGGGAAAACAAATGCATTGTCCCTATCCAGAAATCACACTTTATTTTGTTTAGTAATAATGTTCTATAGGGCCTTTCCAAATAAACAAACAAATATCAATTTATTGTAAATAATGAGCAGTTTTTTGTGGCGAATATGCAAACATGTATAACTGAATGGAGGTCATCCCAACTCAATTCAAAATCCTATAGACAACAAGAAATGGAAGTCAAGACCCAGTCAGGCTGAATTCTACTGGGCCACTGACAGTGCAATCTCATAATTTTCCATAACAAGCAAATAAAATCCCACTGTATCTCAATAGATCTGGCACATCAAGCCTGCTCTGCCTTTCGGTATGACCATGACCAATGTGCCTATGGTCTTATCTCCACTTTCCTGCCTGTTTCGCATGTCAGTCAACTCCTCAGTGATTAAAATGTCAGTCTTCCAGGTTTAAATATATTAAATGACCTAGTCTCCATTGCTCTCTGTGGGAGAATTTCAAATCCTGGGCAGCGGCCGATGTGGTGGAGGCAGTCCTGGGCAGCAGCCAGTCCAAACAATGAGACCTGGTTGGAGGCCAGCGTGAGAGATGCAGTCCTGGAACTTACCTTAGAGTGGATTCTTAATTCAGCTACAAGTTTAGTGTAATACCAATATCTCCCAGTGCCAGTTAGGATTCCAGGCTGTATTTACAGCAATTCAATCTGAAAAATTAACCATTACTTTTCTGCATACCTAATTAAAGGCTCGACTGTTCACCAGCTTCTGAAGGCGAAAAAAGGGAGAGTTTTAAAGTAACACCTTCTCCTCTGTACCAAATTCCCCAGCTAACATTCGCACCTCATCACATTTAAGCTTCGTCTCACTCCCATATTTCTGCATCGAGGCTATCTGCATACTATCAATATTCAGCATCCCTTCTATCAAAACAAGCTTTTTTTTTAAATTATTTGTTTCAGCAGGACTCCTTAATATTGAGACCTTATTTGGAATTAAAAGTGAACAATGCACAGAAACGGGTCATTTGGTCCAAGTGGTTTTGGAATATGCTATAATCTCACATGCCACCTTTGTTCTGCCTGACTCATTCACTTAAAAACTGTTTGAGCCAATAACGTAAGCAGCATTTTCACCAGTATTTTTGGTTTCTCAGGTCACCCAACTTCAGATTAGTTTACTGACAAGTCTCAAACTGCCCTCTCCCTCTTATTAAAAGGACTAGTCGGATTCTAGCTCACAGGTCACTTTACCAGTAATACCATCGAAGAACTTCACTACGAATTAGCATTTTGAACAAAAATAATTTCTCAGTCTTTCCTTTCAGTTTCAAATATTCCAGCACCCATGCAGAATAGCCACCAACAAAGTAAATGAAAAATTTAGGCAGGATTTCTTTGTTGAGTGTGGCAAGACTGTGGAATGCACTGCCACCAATAATTAATGTCAAAATAATTTACAGGTGGCCGAACACCAAAAGGACTGGGAAGGAAGGAAAATGTGAGCAAGACGGAAAGAGCTAATTCGTATTTGGGAATATTTTTATTATGTGTAAATACCAACATGAAGCCATGCCTGCTCATCTGCTGTCAATTATAAGTACAGAACTGAGCCAGGATTGTCCCTCATTTGCTCAGTCTTTGCTCAACTAATTTACCTCATTTGGAGCTGTAGATAGTATAGTTTAATTGTCCCCTGCAAACATGGACTAAATGAATGGAGTTGGGGCTGCGTATCAGGCAGTTTTCCTTCTTTTAGTTCTGAGTCAACGAATCTTCTGGATTAGCATAGTTATACTCCAACTGAGAGCAGATTCAAGATCAACTGACATACCTCCATTATAACATGGCCAGCTACCGCACAAGGTCATTGATTGAGAGGGGTGGTTAGCTCAGAGGGTTGGACAGCTAGTGTGTATATCAATTTAACACCAACAGCCTGGGGGTTGATACCCATGCTAGTTGGGGCATACAACAGACCTGCTTCTTCACACTCCCCGTCCCAAAAAATCCTGTCAGCACTTAGCCATGGCTCTTTTCAAACTGCATTTTAACATAATGGTTTTAGTATTTGAACCAACTGCTCAGTGATGTTCCAACACACCTCTGGTACAGATGGGATGTGAATCAGGCCTCCTGGTCCAGAGTGGGGATGCCACCATTGCACCACAATAGCCATAACATAACGGTTTTAGGTATTTTCTAATCACTATGTTCAGAGGTGTTATTTCACATCTCTGGAACATGTAGGGTTATCACCCAAGTCTCCTGGCTCAGAGTTGGAACAATACCAAAGAATGATAAGAGCCCTCGAATACCAGGTATTAGATGTTACATATCTTAAAATCAAACTGTGTTATGACAAACCTCTGGAAAAGGTGCGGCCTGAACGTAAGCTTCTGCTTCAAAGACAGGGACAAAGCCCAGATATGAACATGTTTGCTCTGTTACACAGTAGCTACTCTCCATTATCTTTCCATCATGTTGTGAGCATCTGTTGATTCAGTTGCCTGGCTATCATGTTGCAATATGGAGGGATGTCAACTAAGCATGTTCAGTTCCCTCAATGGCTGACGTTGCCATGTGGGACTCTCTTTCTCAATGTCTGCCCTCGCTTCAGGTGTGATGACCTTCGGGTTAAACTACCACCAGTCGTCTCTCCCTAACAAGAAAGCATCTGTATGATCAGGTAGGACAAGACATCTTTAGCTTTATCTTTTAAAGGGACTATTCTTTTACAACAGTATCATCCAAACTCTGCTGGTCAATCTGTCTTAAATCATTCTAATAGAAGGACAAATTTCAAATATAAGACCTCTTTAGATAAAGCTATTAAAAATAACTTTGAAGCAACCTCTCTTCTTCTTTCACATGTTGAATTTACAAGGCAGATTTAAGAAGAAAACGAAAATAACATTTTCTGAACGATTGATTCATCAAGTCAAAAAGGCATCTTAATACTTAATGTTATGTCGTGGGATTTCCTATTTATGAACATATGTTTTAATAGGCTTAATAAGATAACAATTTGTATATCATGAAATATCATTTGTCCCTGGCAAGCAGGGAAGATGCGGTCGCATGAAGGAGCCTTGGTTCTTAAGAGAGGTCGAACAACTGGTTAAGAGGAAGAAGGATGCTTATGGTTTAGGAAACAAAGAACGGAAAAGGGTCCAGAGGAATACAAGTTATCCAGGAAGGAGCTGAAGAAAGAGGTTAAGAGAGCTATATGGGGGTGTCAGAAAATCTTGGCAGACAGGATCAAGGACAACTCCAAGGCCTCTTACACGTACATGAGGAATAAGAGAATGACCAGAGAAAGGGTAGGGCCGATCAAGGATTGTAAAGGGAATTTGTGCACACAGCCTAAGGTGATAGCAGAGGTTCTTAATGAATATTTTTCTTCAGTATTCACAACTGAGAGGGACCTAGTTGTAGACGAGGCCAGCGTGAAACAGGCTGGTAGGCTAGAGAAGGTGGATATTAGTAAGGAAAAAGTGCTAGGAATTCTGAGGAAGTTAAATCTAAAATGATCATCACTCTCTCAATGTAAAGGTAAGCATTGTTACCAGGCATCAACAATTAGAAAGAGAAATTGAGTGAACAAAGTCAAACCCTAACTTCAAATTCAAGTTTTGCTTGGGAGCATAAAACTTGTATTATGCAAAATTTAATTCAGAACATATTAACACATATTTACATCTTCATTTTCTGAAACAAAATGTAAAAAAACCCTATTTCACCATGTTTCAAGAAAAACTCACCTTTAATTGTTTCTTCAACAACTTCAACTACACGATCTATTTGCTGAACCTGACAAGGGAAAAACAGTTTTATTACATTTCCGATGAGAATTGACAACAATGTTCTATCCTAAAAAGGCAGTGTTCCAAAAGATTTAAGCCACGTATTAGACATTGTAACTTGAAAATGAAAAATAACATACTTGTTTAGTGGAACCAACTTCATGAAAAGGTTATTGCTTACTCCTCCTGTAGTCACCAACAGAATTTGCCTCTTTCAACTGTTAAGGTGTGGGTGACTGAAACGGTTTAATCCTTTTAAACAGAAACCAGTGCATTGGACTTACAACTGATGCCTTTAAGCATGAAGTTGAAGATATACAAAAGTGGCACATGTTGATTCTCTCTCAGTTTTTATCTCACTTCTCTTGGGTTAACCTCACTGTTTGATTGGGGTCTGCAGTAGATACATCAAGAGAGTGTATTACTGGGCCATGTGTTCTTTTTAAATCCCTAAGCTGATGAGCTGTCAACCCAATTTTTGATGTTTGGGAATCAGGAATTTTATAAATTCAAGTTACATGTTTTCAAATGCTATAGAGACTTTACAAATTCCAAGCAGCATAAGTCATCATTATCTCTCACCAGTTTTAGATACTTGTTACTAATGATTATGCAACCTCCAACATTCTTTTTCTCTCCAAAGTTTCTGAATATGGTGAACAAACATTACAAGTTTGCTGATGACACTATATTGGTAGGACAGATATCAAATAACAATGAGTCAGAATACAAAAAGGAGATAGAGGGTTTGGTTTGTGTCGTGCAATGACAACGACCTCTCTCTCAATGTTGGCAAAACTAAAGAACTGATCACTGACTTCAGAAAAAAAGGAAGAGAACACGTCCCAACCAACATCAATGGAGAGGAGGTTAAGAGGATTGAGAACGTCAAATTCCTAACAGTGACGATAACCGACAACCTGTCCTAGACTTCCTACGTGGCTGTGATGGTCGAGAAAGCACAACAATGCATCTTCTTCCTCAGGCAGCTCTGAAAATTCAGCATGTCCATAAGGACCCTCACCAACTTTTACAGATGCACCACTGACACCATTTGGGTGCCTAATAGCCTGGTACGGCAACTGTTCTTCCCAGGACCATTAAGAAACACAGAAAGTTGTGTGCACAGCCCAGACCATCACAGAAGGCAAACTTCCATCCATGGACTCTATTTATACTTGTTGCTACAGAAAGGCTGCCAACATCAAAGGCCCCTCCCGCCTCAGTAATGTTCTCCTATAACCTAGAAGAAACAGAAACTTGAACACACGCAACAGGTTGAAGAACAGCTTCTTCCCTGCCA
Organism: Stegostoma tigrinum; assembly: GCF_030684315.1. Taxonomy (NCBI): domain Eukaryota; kingdom Metazoa; phylum Chordata; class Chondrichthyes; order Orectolobiformes; family Stegostomatidae; genus Stegostoma; species Stegostoma tigrinum. Next base: position 31,087,068 of record NC_081355.1, read on the forward strand.
TTCCAACTTCAAATAATGTTGATCATGCTAATGCTGATCTTGCTTCACGCACCTCCTGTGCAATGTAACCTGTATGCCTCACCCTGTCCAAGCACCCTATGACCTCTGTGTCCATGCTTACTGTGACCTGCCTGAACCGTTTGTAAAAACTTCTCTCTATACTTAGGTGCGCATGACAATAAATCAAATCAAATCAAATATGCTATTTCATCAGAACAGTGAGGTTTTTGCAAGCCATGAGAATGGAATGAGTGACAAGAAGAATAAAAGCAAAGGTTTGTGGTAGGGTAAAGCGGGGAGGAGAATAACTGACCAAAGATTTCATCATACAAATGCCAAAGGCATTGGTAAAGAATAATAAAGAGATGTCAACTGTGTCCAGAAAAGGCGTGAATGGTTTCATTGCCAGCTAAAGCAACATGTCGAAATACAGAAAGGAAAAGACAGCAAGACAAAACAATAAGTACAAGATGGAGACAGTGGTTATGAGCTAAAGTTGCTGAACTTTGTGGTAAATCCAGAAATCTGCACAGAGCTAGACAAGACATGAGGTGTTGCCTTACAAGCTTCACTGTAGGAGACATAGACACAGACAGCAAAGAAGGAGCAAGATGGAGAATTAAAATAACAAGTAACCAAAAGCTCAGGAGTACGCTTGCAGAATTAACAGGTTTATTTCGCAAAGTGGTCACCCAATCTACATTTGAGGGATTGTGAACAGCAAATACAGTGTACTAAATTGCAAGTAGTAACAAAAAAAGTTTCATTTGGAAGGAGCATTGTGCTTAAATGATGTAAAAGAACAAGTGTTGTACTCCTGCAATTGGACAAGTTGACACAGTAGTGAGTGCGAAAGGGAAGGGTTAGGAAAGTGGTAAATGTTCTGTCATAGTGCTGAAGTTTGGAAAAATGTTGGAGGATGATCTGATGAGTACACAGGGTGATGAAGTGGAAAGTGGGCATGAAAGTGATTCTACCTGAGCATGTCTGCTTCATTTCATTCATGTCAATAAATTTTCAGCCTTCGACCCCGTATTATGTGTAACCTTCTTCTCACTCACTCTCAAAGAAATGGCTTACTTCTCTCTGCTGAAAAATGTTTTTATTTCCCATCCTCATCAGGCATCTGACTTCAGGTTTTTTTTCCTCTACTCTCAATAGTTTGCTTTCCATTACCCTTCACCTATGAATAAGAAGCCATAAGACCATAAAACAAAGGAGCAGAAGTTAGGCCATTCAGCCCATCGAGTCTGCTCTGCCATTCAATAGCGGCTGATATGCTTCTCAGCCCCATTCTCCCGCTTTCTCTCCATAACCTTAGATCCCCGAGACAATCAAGAACCTATTTATCTCTGGGTTGAATATACTCAATGACCTGGACTAGGAATCCTCCATAGATTCACCACTCTCTGACTAAAGACATTTCACCTTATCTCTATTCTAAAAGGTTTTCCCTTTACTTGAAGGCTGTGCCTTCAGGTCCTAGTCTCTCCTACCAATGGAAACATCTTCCCAACATCCACTCTGTCCAGGCCACTCAGTATTCTAAGTTTCAATTAGATCCCCCCTCATCTTTCTAAACTCCAACAAGTATAAACCCAGAGTCCTCAATTTTTCCTCATATGTTAAGCTTTTCATTCCCGGGACCATTCTCATGAATCTCCTCTGAACCCACTCCAGGGCCAGTACATCTTTCCTGAAATATGGAGCTCAAAACTGCACACAATACTCCAAATGTGGCCTGGCCTGAGCCTTATAGAGCCTCAGAAGTACATCCCTGCTTTTATATTCAAGTCTTCTCAAAATAAGTGCCAAAGTTGCATTTGCCTTCCTGACTACTGACTCAACCTGCAAGCTTACGCTGAGAGAATCCTGGACTAGAACTCCCAAGTCTCTTTGCACTTCAGATTTATGAATTTTTTCCCCATTCAGAAAATAGTCCATGCTTATATTCTTCTTACCAAATTGCACAACCTCACATTTTTCCACGTAGTTCTCCATCTGCCACTTCTTTGCCCACTCTCCTAGCCTGTCTAAATCCTTCTGCAGCCTCCCCTCATTTTCAATACTACCCGTCCCTCTACCTATCTTTGTATCGTCTGCAAACTGAGCCAGAACACCCTCAGTTCCTTCATCTAGATCATAAAGTGAAAAGCTGTGGTCCCAACACTGACCCTTGTGGAAAACCACGAGTCACCAGCTGCCATCCAGAGAAGGATCCTTTTAACCCTACTCTCTGCATTCTTCATTGAGATTTTGCAATGGCTGCATTTCATAGTCTTTCATTTTAGTGAAATGTGATTAGGGACCAAATTGAAATTAGATAAAAATAGTTATTGTAGGATACTAAAACAAGGAAAATGCAAATTATCAACCAAATGCAAAGGAGAAAAACAATGTAACTGAGAATGTGAGAAAAAGCATGCAACTAACGAAGAACAAATTAACCGATGGCTCAATGAACAGAATATAGGGTAAAGACCGTACCTTTTCACTTTTCCATACTTTTGACCGTGAACCAAGGTGGGAAAAGGACTGTTTTAAAAATGAAGAATTGCAGAAGGGATTACAGCTCTTTTTAAGAGCAGGTTGCCAATACATTGTAAGTACTGTTTACACTGTTGATCGTCCAAGCAGAGGGGATTTTTGCGAGTTCCACTGGTGAGGTTTTAAACTAGTAATGGTAGAGGGATGGGAACCAAAGGATTGGCTTAGACAGGTCAGATTCAGTAGAACATTAACTGGTGATGCAGTCAGTGACTTGGAAACACAAGAGAAACAAAGATTAAAAAGCAACCAGCAAAGCAAATTGACAGGGTTGAGCTGTTCATACTTCAATGTAAGGAGTATTACACACAAACCAGATGAACCAAGGGCACAGATAGGTACTTGGCAGCACGATGTTGTTGCCAATAATGGACACCTGGCTAACAGAGAGACAAAACCGGCAGCTCAATATGTCTGGGTATGAAGTTTTCAGGGAGGATAGAGTGGGTAATAAAAAAGGGAACTGGTACCAGTATTGATTAAAAAGTATCAATTGCAGTTAGGAAGGGATAATATACTAAATGTGTTAACAAATGAGGCTTTTTGGGTTGAGCTTAGATATAAACAAAGGGGCAATCACTCTATCAGGCATATACTATAGACCCCCAAATGACAACAAAGAGATAGAAGAACATGTATGTATACAAACTTCTGCCTGTACGAATAAGAGGGCAATAACAGTAGAAGACTTTAACTATCCCAATGTCAGCTGGGTTTCAAACAAGACAGGGGGCATAGAAGGTGAAAATATGCTGTGTCCAGGAATTTTTTTTTAAAACAATATGTGACAAATCCAATGAGTTTATACAATTCTGGGTTTAGCATTGAGAAATAAAGATGGGCAAGTGGGTGAAGTTGTTTGGGCAACTATATCAGGGATAGTGACACAATTTGGTTATATTTAGCGTCATTATGGAAAGGGACAGAGACGCATCAGGAGTAAAAGCTTTCAACTCCAGGTTAGTGGAAGAGACACCAATATTGCAAACCTGCAAAATGATTTGACTGAGGTGGACTAGAAAGTACTGCCGAAGGATAAATCAACGGTAATGCAATGGGAGACAAAGCTGACATGTTCTCTCCAAGAAGACACTACCAAATCTAGACACCAATGGCTGTTTTGAAAAACAAAGGGGAAGATTAAATAGAAAAAAACACACATTATAGCTATAAAAAAACTCAACACGGCAGGTAGCCTCAAGGAGCATAGAAAATACAGGTATCAAATAGAAAATAAATAAGGAAATCAAAGAGAGGGCATGAAATTGTATTAGCAAGTAAATTGGAAGAAGTCCCAAAGATGTTTTACCGGTATATAAAGAGCAACAGTAGTTAAGGAAAAAGTGGGGCCTGTCAGAAATGAAGGAGGGAACTTGGGTGAAGATGCAGAACATATGGGAAGAATTTCAAATGAATTTTTGGTTTCTGTTTTCACAAAGAAACGGAATGATGCAGAAACAATATTCCAAGAACGGCAATGAGAAAAACAGGACAAAATAATCATAGCAAGAGAGAAATTGTTAGAGGAGTTGGAATCCTTGAAAGTAGATAAGTAGACAGAGCCAAATGGATTGTTTCCAACGATCTTGAAAGTGGTCAAGAAGGAAACAGCAGATGCTCTGAGGATTACTTCCCAATTTTCACTAGACACAGGTGAGATGCCAGAGGACTGGAGAAATACAAATGTAGTTCTGTTGTTTAACAAGGGTTTTTTAAATTCATTTATGGGATGCGGGCATCATTGGCTGGCCAACATTTCTTGCGCATCCCTAGTTGCCTATGAGAAGGTGGTGGTGAGCCGCCTTTTGAACCGCTGCAGTCCTCCTGCTATGGATTGACCCACAATGCCACGAGGGAGGGAATCCCAAGTTTTTGACCCAGCGACAATGAAGGAACAGCAATATATTTCCAAGTCAAGATGGTGAGTGACTTGGAGAGGAACTTGGAGGTGATGGTGTTGCCATATATCTGCTGCCCTTGTCCTTCTAGATGGAAGTGGTTGTGTGTGTGGAAGGTGCTGTCTGAGAATCTTTGGTGAATTTTTGCAGCGCATCTTGTAGATAGTAAACACTGCTGCTATTAAGTGTCAGTGGTGGAGGGAGTGAATGCTAGTAGATGTAGTGCCAGTCAAGCCGGCTGCTTTGTCCTGAATGGTGTCAGGCTTCTTGAGTGTTGTTGGGGCTGTACTCATCCAAGTAAGTATTTCAGCATACCCTTGACTTGTGCCTTGTAGACAGTGGACAGGAGTCAGGAGGCGAGTTACTCGCCGCAGTATTCCCAGCTTCTGGCCTGCTCTTGTAGCCACTGTGTTAATGTGGTGAGTCCAGCTGAGTTTCTGGTCAATGATAACACTCAGGATGTTGATAGTGGGGGATTCAGTGATGGTAACACCACTGAATGTCAAGGGGCAGTGGTTAGGTTCTCTCTTATCGGTGATGGTCATAGCATGGCATTTGTGTGGCGTGAATGTCACTTGCCATTTGTCTGCCCAAGCCTGGATATGTCCAGATCTTGTTGCAGGTGAACATGGACTGCTTCAGTATCTGAGGAGTCATGAATAGTGCTGAACATTGTGCAATCATCAGTGAGCATCCCCACTTCTGACCTTATGATGAAGGGAAGGTCATTGATGAAGCAGTTGAAGATGGTTGGGCCCAGGACACTACCCTGAGGAACTCCTGCAGAGATGTCCTGAAGCTGGGGTGATTGGCCTCCAACAACTGCTTGCTCAGCTTTTCCCTCCATCCATTATACCAATTTTTAAAATTTATCTGCATGCATTTGCAGGGTGAGTTTTACAAGGAGGTTAGAGATTTAAATATTAGAGTTATACATGAATAGTCCATGGTTATTTACTTGTAACAAGAATCTATCTATTTGTAATAAATAGCAGTTCTTTTTAAGTACAGAAACCTGATTCATGCCGTCACCCTTGGTCAAGAAAGACAGGTAAATTGGAGAATTTTGTAGACTTTGACAAATTCTTCAACTTATGTAATGACTCCTAAAATAACGGAGATTGATTTCCAGGTGTGCTACCCTATTGAGGTATGGCTGTCAATAATAGGGTTGATAGTTACAGCACAAATAGCAGGCCCTTCCCACTCAGCTCAGGAATTATATTATACATTTTAAAGGTAATAGCCCAATCATACCTTTCCTGAATTATCAATAACATTAAACTTTTCAAAATATAATGTCAATCATTAGTATTATTTTTTGAAACAGAGAAATTTGGTTTGATGACAATGGCTTATCGGAAGTATTTATAGCATACCGCAACTCAATGGTGGCTGGTTGAAAGCTTAAGTTCATGATACAAAACTTTAGCCAGCAGAACCGACCAAGGAGTGCAAGCATTGAGGTTTTACTCATATTGGACAACCTGAACCCTAAACACTCTATGACAAACCACCTTTTCACTGGCAAGTTTCCCAGAGATCTCAGGAAGTTGTGCTAGAGGCAGTAATGTAATACGCCTGTTTAAAGCAATATAAAGAAGCTGAATTTTCACATACTAATTATGTAAATAGCTGTACTAAATACTGATCTGCTTGTCCAACATTATTCCATCACCTCTAGTGACCAGGATACTTGCATGCAGTCAAGTACTTTTTCATTAAGTCCATAAGGGAAGGCAGTAATAGTCATGCTTGAAATTTCAGAATATTGCATTTCCTCCACGATTTCCATCCACTTAAGGATTTAAGACTCTCCTCAAAATATTTAATGATCTTAAAAAGGAGCAAAACACAAACCAGAGATTTTTTTTTAAAAGTGGTAGAAAACTATTAAGGAGAAACTATGGACTTCATATAATACTGCAAGAATCCATCTCCTTCCAAACACAACATTCAATTTGCCAATCTTCTAGATTTTAACACTCTGAGATCCTCAAGACAAGGCATTTGCCAAATCCAAACTAGGCATACACAAAGATCAAAGAGTTACAGGTGTAACAGTGGCTCAGTGGTTAGCATTGCTAAGGCACAGTGCCAGGGGTCTGAGTGTGATTCCAGCGTTAGGCGACTATCTGGGTGGAGTCTGCACATTTTCCCTTTGTCTGAGTAGGGTTCCACTGAGTGCTCCGGTTTCCTCCCACAGTCCAAAGGTGGTTGGGTGGATTGGCCATGCTAAATTGTCTTGCAGAGTCCAGGGATGTGCAGATTAGACGGATTAGCCATGGCAAATGGGGGTTACGAGGGGAGCTGGGTGTGGGTAGCTGCAGACTCGACGGCCTCTTTCCGCACTACAGGGATTCTACACTTCTATGAACTAATGTAAACTTTTTGAAAAGCTGAATTTTTTAGGTGACTTATTAGAAAAATATTCTTACCCCAATAATGCTCAAGCCTTTAATGTAGTCCATCCGTGGTTGGGCTTGAGGAACACATCCAGCAACTACTACCTTTTTATTCTGTTCTTGAGCTTTCCTGAAGTAGAAATAATGTGATATGAAATTACATGATTTTACATACAGTAACTAATAAAGTCAAGAAAATTGTAACTACAATTATTAATTTGGCACCTCTAAAATTCTGAAAGTACATTTACTTCTTAAGTCTCTTTAAACGTCAGAACTGAAGTGATCCATGTTTACTACAAATCAAATTAAAGCAGACCCTTTATCAAGTTTTTCCATAGTTATTACTACCTACTCCTCAATTATAAGTTTGATTTGCAAATATTTCCAATGCAGAACATACGTTTAATACAATGGAACTCTCATGAATACAAGTATTCACACCCTCAATTTAACATCACTACAAATCTGATCCACAAAATTCAATCAAAATACCGATTTTTCCAATTTAATTGTTATGAACTGCAATAATCTGGTAAATGATACAATTAAATCTGGTCAAGTTTACAGCATGGTTCTTTAACATTTTGAAAAACACACCAGACTGACAAAGCCCACACAGATGTTGCAGGGTCACAAGCTGGAAAAGTTGAAGAAGCTGACCAACTGCAAACTGGTACTAACAACAGAAATAGCAACTCAAAAACAGACCACATATAGATCACTAGCTACAGTCATTTTAGTTTATTTGAATTGGAGTTACCGATACATTGCAAACACTTTCACTGAAAAAGTATTGAAAAAATGTGGGACATCCCTTCATTCGAAGTAGTGTAATGTACAGGTTTCCAAATATGAGAATGAATTTGTTATAAGATTTCTCAAACAGTTGCGGCATCTGTAGAAATGCTACGTGTGTCTCCCTTGTCTTCGGTTTATGTTGCCATTTTCCTGTGTTTCATTGAACAACATGGCAAAATTGGTAGAACACATCTCTGAATCAAAAAGGTTGTCGGGTTCACACAGCAGACTGAGCACTTTTGTGAAAATCAGTCATCCAGTCTTCATTTTGGTCTCCATTGTAAAGCAAATCACATTGTGAGCAACAAGTACACTAAACTAAAGGAAAGAAGCACAAGATAACTGCTGTTTCATTTGGTTGGAGTGTTTGGCAGCTTGTAAAGTTACAACAAAAGAGGTAAAAGAGCGATTGTTACATTTCCTGCAATTGCACGGCAAGATGCAATGGCAGGCCTTCCAATTTTTTGCCATTTTAATTCACCATAATGCTCTTACACTCACATATCTGTCATCAGCCTCCCAGAATGTTACACTGAAGGTCAGTGAAAGCATGTCAAATAGCACATCACATTGTGATTGGGTATTGATCTTGACACGGAGTTCAACATATTCAGATCACAAATTCTGCCCTCCAGCTTGACTTCTTTTTGACCAGATGTATTTTTTTTAAAATCTTGTTTTCATGTATTTAGTTTAACAGGTCTATCCTTTATTCTTTACTTCATCACAGCACAGTGGCTGTGGTTAGCACCGCTGCCTCACAGCGCCAGGGACCTGGGTTCGCTTCCACCCTCAGGCGACTGCCTGTGTGGAGTTTGCACATTCTCCCCAAGTCTGCATGGGTTTCCTCCGGGTGCTGCAGTTTCCTCCCACAGTCCAAAGATGTAATAGCTAAGTGGATTGGCCATGCTAAATTGCCTGTAGTGTTCAGGGATGTGTAGGTTAGGTGGATTATAGGAGGATGGGTCTTGATGGGATGTGCTGAGGGTCATTGTGGACTTGTTGGGCTGAAGGGCCTGTTTCCACACTGTCGGGACTCTATGATTGACTTAAAATCTGTTTCTAATCCACCTCAAAGGATTCATTGTGAAAAGCCATATTTTTTAGTATCTCTATACCTGATTCTCACCAGAGAGCTCATTAAGATATAGCTATTCTCACAAAATACGATATTTACTAAACATTGCTGATCAGGTGCATTATCTTGTGTTAAGAAGTTAAAGGACAAAGAATCAGCCATCATGATGACCACAGAGGTAAAAGACAAATTCAAGTAAATGTTCAGATGTTGCATTGCTTGGATTTCAAGGACCTAAAGTTTGTAAAAGGACAGAAAACTAACTCAGTTTTCTATAAAAAATTAACCACCTTAGAAGTTGGAGGAAAACACAAACATTACAATGATCATTAACAAAATCTGGTGGTTATAGGAAATGTCAGAATTTTCATGCTGTAGAATAATTCATTGTATATTGTGAAATGCAGAGATTAGACAATATATAAAAAAAAACAGAAGGTTAAAAGGAAAATATGGAATCATTTGCCCTTGGAAAAGGAAACATACACAAATGCCCAAGGGCAAAAAGGGACTCAAAGCAAAAAAAAAATCAAGACATGAAAAGCGTAGAATTAAGTTTAGAGGTGGGCAGATGCCTGGGTACAACGGGAATAATACCAACAGAATCTGTTGTCTTTTGACAAACTATATGGCAGGAGGAAAGTGAGCTAAGTGTGAAAATGTAAAGCTGTTTACTTTAGCAGGAAGGATAAAGTAGTTCTGGCTAAGTCCAGAACTAAGGAACACTGTTAGGGATCAGAGATAATGGGAACTGCAGATGCTGGAGAATTCCAAGATAATAAAATGTGAGGTTGGATGAACACAGCAGGCCAAGCAGCATCTCAGGAGCACCGTTTTTAGGACAGAAATTAGGGGACTTTTCTTCTCTCTGTGGGTTGACAGACATTGGAACTCTGTCTCTGAAGGCAGCACAAGCAGAATTATCGAGTATGTTTAAGGCCCATGATAAATACTGCTGATTCCTGTTAGATAATAATTGAAGGTAGATCAAAGGTTATAGGGTTTACATGAGAATGTGGAATTTAGAACACAAACAGATCAGCCATGATGTTACTGAATGGCAAACAAGCTGGATGGGCAAAATTGAGTTCATTGTTTCATTAATGCCATTAAGGGAAGGAAATCTACTAGGGCCATCAACTCCTGTTCAATGAAGGGGGCAGGGGTGCATGCCAGAAGTAGCATCAGGCATATCTAAAATTGAAGCATGTAGCTGTACCACCTACATGCCAAACAGCCCAAGCAACACACAACAATCAAACCTAAGAAACTTAGATCTGATGCAAATAAGCAATCCCACAATCAATGGATCAGATCTAAGTTTCTCAGTCCTACCACACCATCATGAATGATTGTAGACAATTAAGCAAATAACAGGAGATAGAAGCTCCTCAAATATCTTCACTCTCAATGATGGGGGAGTCCCCAGGACATCAGAACAACAAACAAATCCGAAAAACTTGTATCCATCTTCACCAAGAAGTGCTGAGTTGATGATCCATTTCTGACTCCTCCTGAATCACAGTATCAGAAATGCCAATCTTCAACCGATTCAACTCACTCCACAAAAAGAATAGAATAAAATAGCCTTCATTGTCACGTGTACTCCATTGCAGATGTCCGGTGAAAAGCTTTTACAATGTCTGCCTCTTATGGCATTATCTTAGTTGCAAGTACCTAGGTACAAATCATGAGAACAAAAGAGGAATAAAAAGTATTGCATGACTTTACATCAAGCAATGGCTGATGACACCGGGCTCTACAAAGGTTATGGGCCCGGACAATATTCTATTAATAGAACTGAAGAATTGGGCTCCAGAACTAGTCATTAACATTGACAGGACAGCTCCAATAGTCATCTACCTAACAAAGTGAAAATTTGCCCATTTATGCCTTGTGCAAAAAAGCAGGACAAATCCAATTCCACCAATGACCAACCGAACAGTTTGTTCTCCAACTATTAGCAAAGGAATGGAAAGGAAAACTAACAATGCCACCATGCAGCACCTATTAAGAAGATGACTGATGCTCAGCTTGAGTTCTGCAGAACCAGTTATTGTCCTCAAAATGGATTTGGTCCAAAAAAAAAGGTTGAGTTCAGAGACGAGGCAAGGATGAGTTGAAAAGCAATGTTTGAATAATTTTGGCATCAAGGAGCTCAGACAAAACTGGAATCAATTGAAATTGGGAGAAAACTCTCTGCTGGTTGGAGTCATATCTAGCACCAAGAGAGATGCTTGCAGTTGTTGGAGTTCAATCATCTCCACCACAGGACATCAGTGCAAGGTTTCCTCAGGGTACGGACCTCGGGACAAGTATCTTAATCTCCTTCATCAATGACTTTCCCTCCATCATAAAGTTAGAAGCAGGGATAATTGCTGATGATGGCACAACACTCAGCACCATTTGCGGTGCCTCAGATACTGAAGCAATCCATGGTCCAAATATTGCAAGCCCTGGACAAGTAACATTGGTGCTACACAAGTGCTGAGCAATGATTATCTTTAACAAGAGAAAATCTAACAACTGTCCTTGACATTCAATGGCATGACAGTTTCTGAATGCTCCACTATTAATATCATAGTGTGTACCATTGGCAGGATGTTGAACTGGAGTAAACAATTAAAGATGCCTACAAAGGCAGGTCAGACGCTAGGAATTGTGCAGTGAGTTACTCACCTCTCTAACAGCTACAAGAGGCAAGTGAGCTGTACAATGGAATACACTCCACTTGCCTGATGGATACAGCTCCAACAACACTAAAGCAGCTCATCCAGGCCAAAATAGTCTGCTTAACATCTTTCCATCACCTTAACCATTCACACTCAATTGCACAAGTGCATTGTAACTGCATTGTGAACAATCTACAAGATGAAATAACCATCAATAATACCTTCTAAACCCACCATCTCGACTCCGAAAAAATCAAAGAGAGCAGACGCATAGGAACACCATCACCTGTAAGTTCTCCTCCAAGGTACACACCATCCTGACTTGGAACTTCAGAACTACTGCTTTATCATTACTGGATTAAAGTCATGGAACTTCCCTCATAACTGTACTCAGAGTGTCCCTAAATCACGCAGACTGCAACAATTCAAGAAGTCAGTTCATCATCTTAGAGGCTATTAGGTAAGGCAATAAATGCTGAAATTGCCAGCTACATGCATTGTTCCATGAAAGAAAATGTCACAGAAAAGGCAATTCAACTCAACCAGTTTATGCCTATGTGTTTATGCTCCATTTGAGCCTTTTTAACATACTTTATCTAAATTGAACATAAGCATTTATTGTTCTTCTTTAGTTTAGTCTTTATGCTCACCTGCCCTATATTTACGTTTCTTGATACACATTGATTTATACATTTAAGAAAGAAGGGATGTAAGGAGAAGCCAAGGAACTACAGACCTCAGAGTCTGACTTCAGTGGTGGGTAGACTGTTGGAAGTGATTCTGAAAGATAGGATATATAAGCATGTACAGAGACAAAGCAAGATTAGGATAATCAGCATGGTTCAGCATGAGGGAAGTTGTATCTCACAAACTTAATTCAGTTTTTTGAGGAAGTAACCAAGAAGATTGATGAGGGTAGAATGGTAGACATTGTTTATTTGGGCTTTAGTAAAGTCCTTGACAAGGTTCCACACAGTAATTAGTAAAGTTAGATCACATGGTATTCAGGGAGTGCTTGCCAGTTGGATACAAAATTGGCATAACAGCAGAAGACAAAGAGTGATGGTGGAGGGTTTTTTTTTGAACTGGAGGCCCGAGACCAGCAGTGTTTAATTGGCATTGGTGCAGGTGCATTTTTGTTTGGCATGTATATGAGTAATTTAGATTAAAATACAAAAGGCATGGTTTGTAAATTTGACACCAAGTTGAGATGACACCAAAGTTGGTGGTAGAGTGGACAGTGAAGGTGGTCATCTATGATTAGATAGAGATCTTAATCAATTAGGTCAACGGGCTGAGGAGTGGCAGATGGAGTTTAATTTGGATAAATGTGAGGTATCACATTTATCACATTTTAGTAAAACACACAAGGGCAGGACTTGCACAATTAAACGTAGGCCCTTAGATAGTGTTGTAGAACAGAGACACTCAGGGGTTCAGGTACGTCGCTTCGAAGTTTGCATCATGTATAGATACCATGGTTAAGAAGGTGTTTAACATGTTTGCCTTCACTGCTCAGACTTTTCAGTATAGGATTGGGACATTACGTTGAGGTTGTATAAGACGTTGCTGAGACCTCTTCTGGAATACTCTGTTCAGCTCTGGTCACCCTGTAATAGGGAGAATATTATTAAGCTGGAGATGGTTCAGAAGAGTTTTACTGGGATGTTGCTGGGAATGGAGGGTTTGAGTTATAAAGCGAGGCTGGACAGGCTGGGACATTTTTGACTGGAGCATAGGAGATTGAGAAATGATGTTTTCGAAGTTTATAAAGTCATGAGAGGTATAGATAAGTTGAATGGCAGGTGTCTTTTCCCAAGGGTGGGGAAATTTCAAGAATGGGGGCATAATTTTAAGTTACAAGGTTTAAAAGACACCTAGATTAGTACATGAATAAGAAATGTTTAGAGGGTTATGGGCCAAGCACAGGTAGGTGAAACTAGTTTAGTTTTTAATTATGGTCCGTATGGACTGGTTCGACCAAAGGGCCTGTTTCTGTGCTGAAAGACTGTCTTACCCCATTCTCACCTATTTATGCCCCCTTTTACTCTCTCCACATGGACCTGAAGCCCATCCTGATTCATGCAGAGTCCACCCCAATGGTAACACCTTAGCCCCAAAAAATTGAGAATCCTTCCAATAGCCCACCAACTCTGTGTGAATGTTCCTGACCATTCTGTTCCTATGACAATTTACATATGGCTCATTGAATAAACCAGAGCTTATTAACCAAGCATGCTAAGCGCCTTCTTAAGCACCCTAAGTTTACGTGAGCAAACTTCAAAGAATAATGCACCTGAACCCGAGTCTCTCCATTCTGCAACACTACCCAAGGCCCTATGTCTTAACTGTACAAGTTCTGCCCTTGTTTGTTTTACCAAAATGTGATACCTCACATTTATTCAAATTAAACTCCATCTGCCACTTACCAACCCATTGACCCAACTGATCAAAATCCCTCTGTAATCAGAGATCGCCTTCTTCACTGTCCACTATAATACCAATTTTGGTGTCATGTACAAAATCATTACCAATGGATTCTGCATTTTAACATGGATTGAGGATTGATTAACGGTCAGAAAATAGAATACAGGAACAAAGAGGCAGTTTTTGGGTTGGCAGAGAAACCAGGAGGATATGTTAAAGAGATAATGGGAACTGCAGATGCTGGAGATTCCAAGCTAATAAAATGTGAGGCTGGACGAACACAGCAGGCCAAGCAGCATCTCAGGAGCACAAAAGCTGACGTTTCGGGCCTAGACCCTTCATCAGAGAGGGGGATGGGGGGAGGGAACTGGAATAAATAGGGAGAGAGGGGGAGGCGGACCGAAGATGGAGAGTAAAGAAGATAGGTGGAGAGAGTGTAGGTGGGGAGGTAGGGAGGGGATATGTTAAAGATTCAGGTTTGAACTTCAGTTATTTATTCAGTGATTTAGATGAGGGGACTGAAGCTAGTGCTTCCAAGTTTGCTGACAATACAAAGTTAAGCAGAAAATCTTAAAGAGGATGCAATGCAATACGAACAAATCTTAAGTTAGTGAGCAAGAACATGGCATGGCAGATGGGATAATAATATTGCAAAGTGGGAAGTTACCTTCTCCAGAAGAAAGATAATTTGTTTATAATGAGGGACTGGTAAACACTGGTGTTGATAGGGACCTGTTTGTTCATGTGCATGATTCACAAAGTTAATATGTTGCTGCATCCAGCGGTGGAATCCTGTTACAACTTCACAGGCCTCTGCTGAGACTGCATCTTGAGTAGTGCGCTCATTTCTACGGAAGGAAAGATATAGTGGGGTTGGAGTGAGTGCTAAGATGGTTCACAAGACTGTCACTTGTGACGAGATGACGGACCTATGGAAAATAAAGGAGCCAGGGTAATATTCCCTGAAATTTAGAACATATTTCTATACCAACTATGGAGTGATGAAGAGATCAGAAGAAGACTACTCACAAGTGATATTAAAAAACATAATTTGGTTAAAAATTAGAGTCTCGAACAAGCGGGACAGGCGGAGTTCCTTCCTTAGAACTGAATATTCACTGAAAGTGCCAGAGCCAGACAGAAAGAAGAAAGCAGTGATGGTCAAAGACACGTTCCAATACTGCAATATGACTTCCAGAAAAATTTTCTGGACACATCTATGCAACTACAAAAGGGCAAAGCCATTGAAGTGCAAGTAGGACACTTTCTCAATAGTCATTTGCTGAAAACTGAAAGAGAAATTGAAGATAAAAACGTGTAAGGAAGAAAAAAAATTAAATGGGGCAAGTAACACCGATACGGACTCCAGGTGGCTTGAAATAACCTGGAGAAGAAGCACAATAATGCCAAAGGCATCCAATAAGAATATGGTGACAAATGGCAGCCTTGTCATCGCCAATTACCTGAAGATCCATTGGCACAAATATTCAGTATAGAAACAGTAAGTGTTCAGTCTGCACCCTGGGGTTTTCAAACCAGCAGAGAAACCTTACGGTCTGGCAGAGCATGTATTTGGATAGGAGGCTATACAAAGTACCTAGTCTGCGCCCAGTTTGTGTCTTCCAACATGCTGGCCCTGCACCAAAAACAGGAACTCTTCAGAAGAGTTTTGTCATGTGCTACTTCATCATAAAAAAAGCATCATGTTATTCATGTTATGAGGCTGCTCAGATACAGACGGGAAAGGGGGTTGCTCTGCCTAGCAGCTTTAAAGGAGATCGCTAACAAAAATTTTGCCTCCACATTCCAGAGGTGCAAGTTCCTACTGGTTCGTATGGGTCCTACTAGTGTTGGCTAATTTCGGTGACTTCAATCAAGTGCGCACTCTTTCCTACTAGGCCTAAGACCAAGAGTTTAACTAGGCCATTCAACTGTAAGGTACCTCATCGATCAACTCAAACACGACCTTATTTGACACGTGTATTCAATAATAGTAACCGCAACAGGTGAGGAAGTTGCAGTTCAAGTCCCAGTTGAGAAACTGCTGCATAAAATCTACAGTAACATTTCTGTTCAATAATGAACATAGTATGTCAGAGGTGCAATCTTTTGATGATACGTGAAACTGCTCTCTTAGACAATTCCCCAAGACTACTGAATTCTCCTGGAGTCTTGACAGACTTTTATGCCTCATCCACCATTTAAATTATCATAAGACAATTTACCTCATCATATTTACTGTAAATTACTGTGCACGAAATAGTGGTTGCATTTCCTATAAGAGTGTCTTTAAGTACTTTGAGACATTTGAAATCATAAGAAACACAAGAGAAATGTAAGGCTGCCTTTCAATGTACCCTCTCTCAAACACATGCACAAAGGTAAAATTAGGAGAAGTGGTTTCTGGCAAGTTCTTTCTTGAATGCAATCCAATTAATAAATCTTTTAGAAGGCAGTTTTTTGGTATCAACTGGCACCTAACACTGTTCAGTTACACATGCTAAACACAAAATATTGTACATGTCAACACTCAAGAAAGCATAAAATGTTCACTGGCAACCAGTCACCACCCAACTATTCTGTTTGTTCTCAATACAAAAGCTAAACTGTCTGAACAATACCAACACAAACAAACTGGAAATCTGGAAAAAAAATGGCAGGCACTAGAAATACACAACAAGTCTGTTAGTATCTAAAAATAATACAGGTCTTGGATGTAGGCCTTTTGGCAGAATCATAAACTGGTGGGTAAATTAACCTTGGAATAAAACTAAAGGCCAAAGGAAGGCTGAAAAGAGGCTAAAAAGAAATGCTGGAAATACTCAGGTCTGAAAATATCTTTGAAAAGGAGGTAAAAACAGAGTTCAACTTTCAGGTTAATAAACTTCTGCCAGAAATGTCAGAAGCATGTAGATAGTAAGGGCAATTAAGACAATTAAAAGTAGGTGACAGATAAGGGATGTTAAATTAGACAATGCAAAAAAGAGACAAAGGGCTACATCTTATTTTTTCTGGTAGGTACCAATTGCAACGGGTATTTTGGGAGGTTTCATGCCATAAGGCTTAGCAAAATTTCTTGCTGCATAATAACAAACTTACCTCATTAGTTGCCCACTCACCCCACACCATCCCTTTCATCGAGTCTAGCTCAACATTACCATGTGCTGTTTCCAGAATAACTTGCACTCAACAGGTATCTTCTAGAAAACTGGAATCCTTTGCTTTAAAAAGGCTAATCAGCACACAGAGAAGCATTGGCAATTTGCTGTTACCCCTCACTGGTGGCATAATGACACAGCAGACAGAACGCTCAGCTATCACTGAGGCAGTTACTCAGCTTGTCACTGACCATAAGGGACAGCATCAGATAAAGACAGGCAATCAGAAAATTTCAAAAGTGAGCTGTTATTCACAGCCAGCAAAAGTGAACACAAACACAATGAATAGAGGATGTCAACTGCCACCACAATCCAAACCAAATGACAGCATTACAACCAATAATTACAACCCATGACGATCTGCTGCAGCCAACTCTTATCTACACTACTCTGTCCTCTAGTCAACTTCTCTATCTCCAGCTTGCTGCAGTGTTCCAGAGGAGCTCGACGCAAGCTGGAAGAACACCTCATTAATTTTAGGGCCTAAACTCTCCCAAGTTCCAGCACCCTACCCCACACACGAAACTTTGTTACCACATAGCCTGTCCGTTACATACCACCTATTGTTAATCACTAACAGTCCCCATTAACAGCCCCTCACCCTCCTAGCCAGATCGTTACCAACTCCTTTATCTATCCAAGTCAACTGCTCTTTGTCTTCGGACTCTATCCTTTGTTGGCACTGCCAAAGAGGGTAGTGGAGTCAGCTTCATTAGGGGCATTTAGGCGGCTAATGAATAGGCAGATGGATGACAGTATAAAGTAAGGATTGAGGTTAAACGGACTTTAGGTTTAGGGCAAAAGTTCAGTGCAACATTGTGGGCTGAAGGGCCTGTACTGTGCTATGTTCTATGTTATCATAACCTTTACTCCCTATCCCAACTCCTCCCCTATTTTCTGCCTATAAACCGGCTTTTCCCAGCTACCATCAGTTCTGAGGAAGGGTCACTGGATCCCACATGTTAATTCTGATGTTTTCTTCACTGATGCTGCCAGACCTGCTGAGATTTTCCAGCAACTTCTGTTCTGGTTATCATTTACTGAAACTAGGTATGAAAAAAGTTCTGTTTTAACTTCAATGTCCAATGTAGCTGAAGTCTGTCATGGAGAAGGACAGCTTTCTCTTCCCCAAAATCCTCCTCCTCCTCAGAAGGCTGCTTCCATTCTCCCAATTCCTCAGCATCAGCATATTGTCTCTGTACCAATGCTTCTGTAACATTGATCTCAATACAGTTTTCAACATAAGTAGTAATAGTGCTCTTTTGTTTCAATGTTTCAAGAGTCTCAATGAATGTAGTACTCTGTGCCTGTGAACATAACACAAGTCAACATAATAGCTTGCAAATGACATCTTTAAATACATGCTGATCTTCCTGGCAGAAAAGAAGTGTTGCTCCGAAATCAGAAACATACTGACGTGTGTTCCCTTTTTTGGGATGTTAAGCAATTGAAAATATGCGAAGTTATTTTAGAACACAAAACACAGAACAGTACAGTACAGGCCCTTCAGCCCACAATGTTGCACCGAACTATTATCCTACTCAGATCAAACCACCCTGCATATCCTATGTTTTACTATCCTCCATGAGCCTATCCAAGAGTCACTCAAAAGTCTCTAATATATTTGACTCCACTACCACTACTGGCAGCGCATTCCACAAGCCCACCTCTTTTTGTGTAAAGAACCTACCTTCCTCCAATCACCTTAAAATTATGCCCCCTCATTATAGTCATTTTTGCCCTGGGGAAAAGTCTCTAGCTATCCATTCTATCTATGCTTCTCATCATCTTGTACGTCCGTCAAGTCACCTCTCATCCTTCTTCGCTCCAATGCAAAAAGCAATAGCACCCTCAACCTCTCCTCATAAGACCTGCCTTCCAGTCTAGGCAGCATCCTAGTAAATCTCCTCTGCACCCTCTCTAAAGCTTCCACATCTTTCCAATAATGAAGTGACCAGAACTGAACAGAATATTCCGAGTGTGGTCGAACCAGAGTTTTATAGAGCTGCAGCATAACCTCACGGCTCTTAAACTCAATTCCCCTGCAAATGAAAAGCCAGCACACCACACGCCTTCTTTACAACTCTTATCAACTTGAGTAGCAACTTTGAGGGGTCTATGGATGTGGACCCAAAGATGTCTCCATTCCTCTACATTGCTAAGGTACCTGTCATTAACCCTGTATTCTGCATTCAAATTCGATCTTCCAAAATGAATCACTTCACACTTTTCTGGCTTGAATTCCATCTGCCACTTCTTCAGCCAGCTCTGCATCCTGTCAATGTCCCGCTGTAACCTACAACAGCCCTCCACGCTGTCCACAAATCCAAAGTTCGTGTCATCAGCAAACTGACTAATCCACCCTTCCACTTCCTCATCCAAGTCATTTATAAAAATCACAAAAAGCAGAGGTCCCAGAACAGATACCTGAAGAACACCATTGGTCACCGAGCTCCAGGCTGAATACTTTCCATCTACTACCATCCTTTGTCTTCTATTGGACAGCCAGTTTTATATCCAGACAGACAAATTTCCCTGAATCCCATGCCTCCTTACTTTCTGAGTGGGCCTACCATGTGAAGCCTTATCAAATTCCTTGCTAAAATCCATGTACAGTACCCGCACTGCTCTGCCTTCACCAATGTGTTTTGTCACGTCCTCAAAGAATTTAATGAGGCCTGTGAGGCATGACCTCACAAAGCCATGCTGACTATTGCTAATCAAACTGTGCTTTTCCAAATAATCATAAATACTATCTCGCAGAATCCTCTCCACAGAAGATAGACTGACTGTCTCTAATTCCCAGGATTATACCTATTCCCTTTCTTGAACAAGGAAATGATGTTAGCCAACCTCCAATCATCTGGTACTACTCCAGTGGACGGTGAGGAGACACAGATCATTGCCAAAGGGGCAGCAATCTCTTCCCTCACTTCCCGTAGCAGCCTTGGGTATATCTTGTCTGGCCCAGGGGACTTATCTATCCTCATATTTTTTGAAATTTCCTCCTTCCTAACATCACATAAGCATAGAACGCCTTGGGGTTTTCCTTCATCCTATTCGCTAAGTTTTTTGCATACTCCCTTCTAGCTCTCCTAAGTCCATTCTTCAGTTCCTTCTTGGCTACCTTGTGGACCTCTAGAGCCCTGTCCAATCCTTGCTTCCTCAACCTTAAGTAAGCTTCCTTCTTCCTCTTGACTAGGTGTTCCACATGTCTTGTCATCCAAGATTTCTTCACCTTACCATCCGTTCCTTGCCTCAGTGGGACAAACCTATCGAGTACTTGTAGCAACTGCTCCGTAAACAACCTCCACATTTCTGTCATGTATTTCCCTGAGAATATCTGATCCCAATTTGTGCTCCACAGTTCTTACTTAATAGCTCTGTAATTTATCCTCTCCCAATTAAACACCTTCCCATACCATCTGCTCCTATCCCTCTCCATGACACGAGTAAAGGTCAGAGAGTGGTGATCACTATCACTGAAATGCTCTCCCACCGACAGATCTGACATCTGGCCTGGTTTGCTGCCAAGCACTAAATCCAATAAGGCCTCCCCTCTAATCAGCCTGTTGACATATTGAGTCAGGAATCCTTCCTAGACACGCCTGGCAAAATCTGCTCCATCCAAACTATTTGCACTTAGGACGTTCCAGTCTATATTAGGGAAGTTGAAGTCACCCATGACAACAACCCCACAAATTCTGCATCTTTCCAAATCTGCCTCCCAACCTGTTCCTCAGTGTCTCTGTTGATATTTCTTTTGAAACATCAAATCCCCAGAACATCCAACAACTATTCCTGCCCCCGTGTTATCCAAGTCTCTGTAGTGGACAAAATATCGTAGCTCCAAGTACTGATCCACGTTCTAAGTTCGTCACCCTTACTCCTGACACTTCTTGCATTGATAACAAAGTGTGGAGCTGGATGAACACAGCAGGCGAAGCAGCATCTTAGCAGCACAAAAGCTGACGTTGCGGGCCTAGATCCTGAAATAGACACAGCTCAAAGCATCGCACTGACTGCCACTTTGCCCTATCAACTGCTTATCCTTCCTCATAGATTGTCTGCTTGCTGTACTCCAGCGATCCCATCCTCTGACCTGTAGATCCAGTTCTCATGCCCCTGCCAAACTAGTTTAAACCCTCCCAACATGCTCTAGCAAACCTCCCATCCAGGATATTGGTGCCCCTCCAGTTCAGGTGCAACCCGTCCTTCCTATACAGGGCCCACCTTCCCCAGAAGGTATTCCAATGATCCACATATCTGAAGCTCTCCCTCCTACACCAGCTCTGTAGCCATGTGTTCAGCTGCACTCATTCTCTATTTCTGGCCTCACTCGCCCATAGCATCAGTATTAATCCTGAGATTACTACTCTGCTCGTTCTGGCTTTTACCTTCTGTCTTAACTCCCTATATTCACTTTTAAGGTCCTCATCCCGTTTCCTACTTATGTCATTGGTACCAATGTGTACCACAACTTCTGGCTGCTCTCCCTCGCCCTTAAGAATCCTGAAGACTCAATCCGAGACATCCCTGACCTTGGCACCCGAGAGGCAACATACTATCCAGGAGTCTTGCTCGGTACCACAGAATCTCCTCTCTGTTCCCCTAACTATTGAATCTCCTTTTACTATCACTCTCCTATTCTCCCCCATTCCTTTCTGAGCCACAGAGCCAGGCTCGTTGCCAGGGACCTGGTCACAAAGGCTTTCCTCTGGTAGGTGATCATCACCAACAGTATCCAATGTATACTTATTATTGAGGGGAACGGCCACAGGGGATCCCTGCACTGTCTGCCTATTCCCTTTCCCCCTCCTGAGTCACCCAGCTACCTTTGTCCTGTAACTTGGGTGTAACAACCTCCCTATAACTCCTATCTATCACTGTCTCGGCCTCCCAAAAGATCCAGTTTTCATTCAGCTCCAGCTCCAGTTCCAGTTCCAGTACCAATTCCCTAACGAAGTCTGTGAGGAGCTGTCGTTGGGTGCCCTTCTCGCAGGTGTAGTCAGAAGAGACACTCATAGTAACCCTTACCTCCCACATCCTACAAGAGGAGCATGCAACTGCCCTAGCTTCCATTCCCTCTACTCTAGATTGTCAAAAGAATAAAAGGGAAAAAAGCCTTACCTTTCCAACCCTCCATAGTCTTTTCTCTTGGAGACTATACCATAATGATGACACTATTACTATTTTTCTTTTACTTTGTCCAATCTTAGTTTGGAACTGAGACCTGAAGTCGAGAATTGAACTTTTAAATTTGGACAGGAACTTGTTTTAAAAAGAAGGAGAAAACAAAAGACTACAAAGCATGGGGCTGGATAAACACAGCAGGCCAAGCAGCACCTTAGGAGCACAAAAGCTGATTTTTCAGGCCTGGACCATTCATCAGAAAAGGGGGATGAGAAGAGGATTCTGAAATAGATAGGGAGAGAGGGGGAGGCGGACTGAAGATGGATAGAGAAGAAGATGGGTGGAGAGGAGAGTATAGGTGGGGAGGTAGGGAGGGGATAGGTCAGTCCAGGGAGGACAGACAGGTCAAGGGGGCGGGATGAGATTGGTAGGTAGGAAATGGAGGTGCGGCATGAGGTGGGAGGAGGGGATAGGTGACAGGAAGAACAGGTTAGGCAGGCTGGGGCGAGCTGGGCTGGTTTTGGGATGCAGTGGGGGGGAGGGGAGATTTTGAAGCTGGTGAAATCCACATTGATACCATTGGGCTGCAGGGCTCCCAAGCGGAACATGAGTTGCTGTTCCTGCAACCTACGGGTGGCATCATTACGGCACTGCAGAAGGCCCAGAATGGACATGCCGTCTAAGGAATGGAAGGGGAAGTTGAAACGGTTCGCGACTGGGAGGTGCAGTTGTTTACTGCGAACCGAGCATAAGTGTTCTGCAAAGCGGTCCCCAAGCCTCCGCTTGGTTTTCCCAATGTAGAAGAGGCCACACCGTGTACAGCAGATGCAGTATACCACATTGGCGGATGTGCAGGTGAACATCTGCTTGATGTGGAAAGTCATACTGGGGCCTGGGATGGGGGTGAGGGAGGTGGTGTGGGGGCAGGTGTAGCACTTCCTGCGGTTGCAGGGAAAAGTGCCGGGTGTGGTGGGGTTGGAGGTGTGTGTGGAGCCGTCAAGGGAGTCACAGAGAGAGTGCCCTCTCCAGAAGGCAGACAAGGGTAGTGTGGGAAAAATGTCTTCAGTGGTGGGGTCGAATTGCAGATGGCGGAAGTGTCGGAGGATGATGCGTTGTATCCGGAGGTATATGTGAAAAGCTTGGGTGAATTACAGCAAAGACTTTAAAGTCATATAGAATAGCAACAGATGCTTTGGTCCAACTAATCCATGCTGACCATAATCCCAAGCTAAACTTGTCCCACTTGACTACGCTTGGCTCACGTTCCTCCAAACATTTCTTATTCTCAGTTCTTATTGCCTCATCCTGGGAGCAACTTCTCTTTCGATTCCTCCCACTTCCTACAGATAAAGGGGGTGGCCATGGGCATCTGCATGGGCCCAAGCTATGCCTGCCTCTTTGTAGGCTCTGTGAAACAGTCCCTCTTTCGCATCTACACTGACCCCAAACCCCACCTCTTCCTCCGTTACATTGATGACTGTATCAGCACCGCCGCATGCTCCCAAGAGGAGCTCGAACAGTTCATCCATTTCACTTAAACCTTCCACCCCAACCTCAAGTTCACTTGGACCATCTCCAACACATCCCTTACCTTCCTGGACCTTTCTGTCACCATCTCAGGCAACCACCTACAAACCGATGTCCATTTCAAGCCCACCGATTCCAATAGCTACCTGGAGTACACCTCCTCCCACCCACCTTCCTACAAAAATTCCATCTCCTATTCCCAATTCCTTCGCCTCCATTGCATCTGCTCCCAGGATGAGGCATTCCACTCCCGCACATCCCAAATGTCCTCGTTCTTCAAGGGCCGCAACATCCACCCGCAGTGGTCGAGAACGCCCTTGACCGTGTCTCCCACATTTCCTGCACCTCATCCCTCACACCCCGCCCTCGCAATAATCGCCCCAAGAAAACCCCCCTAGTCCTCACATACCACCCCACCAACCTCAGGATACAGTATGGTTAGCTCAATATGCCGCTATGCTGTCCAGTTGTGTTTTGTACTTTAATACACCATGTTCTTCATAATACACCTTGAAAACCTTTAATACGCATTGAAAAATCAATATAAAAGCTTCTTAAAATTTTTCTGAGGATTTAGCTACAATTCCATTGACACTTGCATTGTGTGCCAGGAATAACTACTGCAGGTGGGGAAGCTTGTAGGCTGCGTGTTAATTTTCCTCATTCATACTTAGGCAACTGCCTGGCCTGCACTTTTACATGCTTGTTAATACGTCAGAAAATTCTGACTATGGCCATTGATCTCTGTAAACAGAGGCTCACACTGATGTAAGACATTTGAATTTCTCTTTGATCACTGTTGCTGATGCGTTTCCACTGCATCAAATAAGTCTTTACAGTATCTTACACTCTGAACTTCAACATCAGCAGGAATATGAATGGAGTATGTTCTAATTTTGCTTGCCAGCTATGTACCTATGGTCTCTCCAGATGCCGCAACAATTCAAAAGCAATCTGCAAGCAAGAAAACTACACTAGATACTCACAAATGTCTGAACTGCTATAAATCTAATGCAGGAAGGCAGGGGATGTTCAACTCAGGAATATTTTGCTGCAATCTCAGCAATCGGAGGCTGTAAAAGCTGCCGAGTTATTGCACAATCTTTATCAATGACTAGAAAGCAGATAAATGTTTCGAGCCAACTGGAATACTGTCTATGATGCACCTTTGGCTATATACAACTTAATGATATTCAAGTGAAATCAGCTACGCATATTAAGCCACACTATATAGGTCGTTAGGTTTTCTGGATAAATCTACAACAGAATAGACAACAATGTTCAAAATAGAATTTGCAACAGTACAGACCCAACATGTCCCCGACAGGGTGAAATGTAGGAGCAACAAGCCTAGAGAACCTAGGATATCAGGGCTAGAAGTAAAACAGAGGCTTTTTACAGATACAAAAAGAGAAAATTAACATACAGCCTAGTAGAAAATGTAGGGAGTTCTCAAGAAAGCAATTAGGAGAGCAAATAGAGGGCATGATAATGCACTAGCGGGCAAGACTAGGGACAACGCTAAGATATTCTGTATGTATACCAAGGGCAAGATGATAACCAGGGCACATGTAGGGCCCACTGAGGACCAAGAGGGCAATCCACATGTGAGGCCAGAGGTCATTCGTACGGTGTTTTTAATAGGGTATTATGACAAAAACTCTGCATCTGTCTTCACTTTGGAGTTGGATTTAAGTACAGAACTCCAGAAGAGGAGCTGTGAGGATCTTGAACAGCTTGACGTAGGGAGTGAGGTGACTTTGGAGATTTTCGCAGGCTTTAAAGTGAACAAACCTGGAAGCAAAAATGAGTTGCATCTCAAGCTTTTATGGAAGAAAGGGAAGAAATCTTTGGGCTTTGATCCAAATTTTTAATGCTTCTCTAACCACAGGGGAGGTGCTACAGGACTGGAGGATAGTCAATGTGAGTACATTTTTCAAGGAGGCAGAGTAGAGATACACCACAGAATTACAGACCAGTGAATCTCTCATGAATGATCAAGAAACTATTGGAGAAAATTCTAAACAGCAAGAGTAATACCTACTTGAAGAAAGGTTTGATCAGGGATCGTCAGCATGGCCTTTGTCACATGGAGGTCATGCCTAACAAATTTGATTGAACTTTTCAAGGTGGTGACCAGGTGTTTACAAGAGGGTAGTACAGTTGCCGTAGCTTGGGCGAATTACAGCAAAGACTTTAAAGTCATATGGAATAGCAACAGATGCTTTGGTCCAACAAATCCATGCTGACCATAATCCCAAGCTAAACTCGTCCCACCTGCCTACGTTTGGCTCACATTCCTCCAAACATTTCTTATTCATGTACTTGTTCAAATGTCATTTAGATATTGTAAATGTAACCCATATTCTCCACTTCCTCTGGAAGTTCATCCCACACATGAACTGACATTAGCAAACTCAGCAGAACAGGGAGATCTTGGGGTGTTTGTCCGCAAGTCCCTGAACATGACAGGTAAATACCATGATTAGGGCAGCATACAGGACTTTGCCTTTTTTCAATCGAGGCATTAATAATAAGAGAGAGTGTTATTTTGGAGCTGTACAACACATTGGTTTGGCCACAACTAGAGTACTGCTTGCGGTTCTGGTCGCCGTTCTATAGGATGTGATTGCAGTGGAAGGACGGCAGAGGGAATTCACCAGGATGTTGTCAGAATAAATCAGTTCAGCTATGAAGAGAAGCTGGATAAGCTCAGGTTGTTTTCTTTAGAGGACACCCAACTGAGGTGTATAAAATTGTAAAGGGGCTTGAACAGTGGAGTGATTTTAATGAGGTTAGTCAAGTGGACGTCATAGAATTGGAGTTCGCTGATTGTCTATTAATCTGATCCAATCAAGGAATTCTGGTCAATGGATAAGAACAGGAGCATCAGACAGCCTGTTTATGCTAGAGGTTCAGAGTGAGCTGTATCAGTGTCAAGGACTTTCCACGTGTAAACACAGGGAGACTTGATGATGGGATGCCAGCCTCTGTGGAGTTATTTCAGTGGCAATAAGAGAAAAGCATGCTCCTAAAGAAATTCACTTACAACGGTCATTTTTGATTTGGGATGAGCATTGCTGGTATCATGCCATTATGTGGGAAACTTGACTTGTTTGATCCTGCTGTCGAAGACTAGGCCCAGTAAGGGAAAAGAACATATTATTCTTTCCAGCCAAATGACATCGGGGCGAATGAAAAGCAATTAGTAATTCTCCTGACAGCATGCGAATCCACAGCTTCTTTGGTTTTTAGGAGCCAACTTTCCCTGAGGCACCAGGCACCAAAAACCTTCCAAGAGTTGATGAGGAATATTACAAGCCCAGGCCTCTCAAATTCTGAGATGCTACCGGTTTACTCAGCAATTCGAAAACCAGGGGAATCTGTATCAGGATTTTTGATGAGGTTAAGACGATTGGCAGAGGCATGTGCTTTGATGTAACTTTTAACAAGACGCTGAGACACTGTTTGGTATGTGGGATTAATGATGTAATGGTGTAACCATGCAAACATGCCTCTGAAGTTCAAATGGACTTTAACCAGGCTCTGCAACTAGCTTTATCATTGGAAAATGCAGCAAGTGGAGCATGAGTTGCAGGGATTTCCAATGGACGCAGACACCCTCAAGAGTCTGACTAACCTTGGGGACACTACTTGAGTTAAGGCAATTACAAAACCTCACACAGGACATATCCTGAACAGAGGGTTTCTCGGTCAGCTCACTGCAAAACCCAACAAAGCCAAGCCTTGGCCAAACAGTTAATATTTTCTTCAGAATCCTGGCTGGCAAGCCATTGTAGTCGCTGCCAATATGTGGACATGAGACAACAAAAGAATCCCACTAGACCTACACTCAGTAAGAGAACTCGAAGGCCAGTATCTAGGCAAGTGCATACTCTGGAAAATACATTGCTTAGCAATGTTCAAATCAGAGCCAATCAAAATAAATGTGTGGTTAAATGGTCATCTGCTTCTAATAGAGATCGATTGCAGAACGAGCCTTTGACACAATTCACTCTGGACTCTCAGCCATTAAAGTTTATGCAAGACCTGAGCTAGATTGAGAACCTATACCAAGGAATCTTTATAGATTAAGAGTACAATATCTGTCCTGTTCCTTTAGGAGAAGCAGCTGATTTAGTTACTACTGACTGGAATAAAAGGTTCAGGCCCAAGCTTGATGGGGTAAAATTGGTCAACAAACATTTACCTAGACCAGCTCAATGTTTTTCGATAAGAAAATGGCTGCCTCAGTGAAGTCCTAACTAAATTCATTGAAGTTTTTCAGTAAGACCGAGGTAAGATCTACAAAAGGAACCCAGGCCACCTTACACGTTGACCAGGAAGCAAGTCAACAATTCTTCAAGAC
Source organism: Stegostoma tigrinum (assembly GCF_030684315.1). Classification (NCBI taxonomy): domain Eukaryota; kingdom Metazoa; phylum Chordata; class Chondrichthyes; order Orectolobiformes; family Stegostomatidae; genus Stegostoma; species Stegostoma tigrinum. The sequence continues at coordinate 31,115,083 of NC_081355.1, forward strand.
CCACCCAGTGCCATTTGCCTTATGGGCAAAAGTACAGGCAGAAATCAGAAGGCTGGAAAGCAAAGAGATCATCAAACCAGTACAGTTTGCACAATGGGTAGCACCAGTCATACCAATTTGAAGCCTGATGAGTCGGTTTGCTTTTGTGGGGATTTTAAACAAATGGTAAACTGTTTTTCATGGCTGAACAAATACCAAATCCCAAATCCCTTGCATAGAGGTTTTATATGCAAAGCTGGCAGTGGCTGGACATGAGCCATGCATACTTGCAACTGCAATTAGATGAGGATTCCCAGAAGTATGCTATGATTAATCTTCATAAGGGTTCATACCAATATACAAGATTTTTATCTGGGCTATCAGCCTGCGCAATTTTTCAGCAGATGATGGAGAACATTTCACAAGATCTATCCCAGGTTACTACTTATCCAGATGATGTGCTAACAATAGGGAGACCAATAAGTGCGTTTACAGCAATTGGACACAGTCCTTAGGCATTTCTCTCAGGCGGGCCTTAGAAGGGAAATGTGTGTCTTCCGGGCACCAAAAGTGACCTTCTTGAGTTACATGATTAATAAGATCGGTTACACCCATTGGAAGATAAAGTGAGGGTGATCAAAGGTGTCCTGGCTCCAACATTTGTACCAGAGATTAGGTCTTTCCCTGGGCTGGTGAATTATTATGGAACGTTTATACATAACCTGGCCTCCATCCTGGGATCTTCGCATCAACTTTCAAAGGGTCAGCTTTGGAAATGGTCACGAAGCCTAACCGTAACATTCAGAAAAAAGTGAATAACCAGCTATCATCCTCTAAGGTATTGGCACACTATGATCACAAGCGAGATCTGGCATTGGCATGAGATGCTTCCCTGTACAGCATCAGGTGATATTAGCTCATCAGTGGCCAAAAGAGGAATGCCCGATAGCGTCTGTATCCAGGACTTTAGCTAATGCAGAGCAGAACTATGCCCAGATAGAGAAAGAAAGTTTGGCGGTCATATTTGTAATCAGGAAATTCCACCAATATCTTTACAGATATAAGTCTGTAATAATAATGGACAACAAATACCTGGTAGGTCTACTCAGACAGGACAACGCTGTGTCGCCCATGGCTTCAGACTGAATTCAGCAATAGACACTAATACTAAGTCTGTATAATTACTAATTGAAACACTGTCTGGGATGCCAAATAGCAAACTCGGATGCATTGAGTCGCCTCATTCTAGCAGAGGCACTGCCGGTCGTACTACCACTGGAACAGTCCATTATGGCTTTAAATTTTCTTGGCATGCTTCCAGTCACAGCTGACAATATCAGACTTTGGATGCAGAAAGATCTGGTACTGGCAAAATTGAAAAGCTGGTGGTGATGGAGGAATCCAAAGGGTGTCACAATCAGAACTGGAAACTTTCTGGAGCCGAAAAGACTAGATCACTGTACAGGATGGCAAATTATTATGGGGAGCAAGAGCAACTGTCCTGAGCAAAAGGTCATCCTGGAGTTTCTGAAGTGAAGGTGCTGGTGATAAATTATGTCTGGTTGCTAGGAGTGGATGTACACAGAGTCGCATTGGTGGGGCAGTGCCCAGAGTGTCAACAAGGGCAAAAATTACCACCAAAATCTCCCCACATTCATGGGAATAGCCAGGCAAACCCTGGACTCAGTAACATTCCAACTATGTCAGTCCTTTCATGTGGGAAGAGAACAGGGATGATGGAGGGAGGGTAAAACGGCACCAGGATCACCAGAACCAGACACAAAACTCCACTAAGCAAGTGAAACAGTTTACGTCAGGTGATGAAGTTTGGAATAGGAACCACAGGAATGGCCCTGCATGGGTAAGAGGATACACGGGTGACGTGAAGTCAGGTTCAGTGACATATAAAGTTTGGGTAGGTGCAACGGTCCTGAACAAGCATATGGACCATATGAAAGCTGTAAACTCGCACATGGTGTGGGAGAAAAACATGCCCGGCTCCTCGACACCCTATTCAACTGTTTCAGAACCTGTGGGTTCTCCCTCTCTGTTAAGCTTTGAAGACATCTGAAAATCTGAGATGGACACAGCATATGTTACCACCTTTGCCACTCTAAGACAATAATGATTCTTTTCCAAAATGCTCCAGGTGCACGAGGCAAGCTGCTGTGCTTTACATGTCCCCGTATCAGAAGTAGAGGAACCTGACTCGGCGCTGAAATGCCCCAGGAGGAGATAGTTTAAAAAAAACTAATCAGCCTTAGACTTGGGGGGGAAGGCTATAGTGATCTTGACTGTCAGTTTCTGCGTGGCGACTCTGCGTTGTGTAATCAAGGCCATGGATACTACCATCAAACCCCAGATTTGGCATGAATACTACCATGTCACATGGGAACTCCACTCATCACATACACAACAGATTCTCACAAGATTCAGCCATTGTTGTCTACCTCCTATGCTGTAGGCATGGATGCCTCGAGGCATGGTATACTGGCAAGACTATGCAGACGCTATGACAACGGAGGAATGGACATTGCACAACAATTGCCAAACAGGAACGATCCCGCCCAGTTAGGGAACACTTCAACAGTCAAGGACCTTCAGCCAAGCATCCTCCAAGGTAGACTTCGAGGTACACAACAACACAGACTCAACAAGCAGAAACTAAAAGCCAGGTTCCACATCCATGAAGGCCTGAAACTATTGCAGCCCATACTGCACATTGGTTAATTTGGTCAAACTAGATCTATATTTTTGAATTAGCATCCTACACCAGTCACTCCAGTTGATTAAGGCTGGAGGTGAGGGCTGCAGCACAAATAGTTGAATCAGAGTACCAGGTCCCTTAGCTAATAAGCAAGTTTTGTTTTATTAATTCAAAGAAGGACAATAAGTAAATTATATTAAGTGCATTAAATTTACATTAGTGCATTTAATGCTTTTACCTTTGCACAAGTAACATTTTATCTGTGGATTTAACATTCTAACATAATCATAAGATTATGCTCTCGTCAGCATCTCAAGTCAGTACGCTCATATTAGGCACCACATCACGAGTACAGATGACTGATTACAAGATGATTCAAGATTTAAAAAAAAGTAAAGTGGTCTTACTCTTCAGTTAAATATTTTGTATCTATCAAAGTTGAATGACAGTCAAGTTAAATGGCAATTCAAACTGATAGTAGACATTTGTTCTGGGCACTGAAAAGCAGGATTTTTTTCCTCGTTAGGAGCAAAACTTATGAGATATTGTTTCCTAGTAAATAAAAATACAATGTCATAATCAATCATGACAGAACAATGCCAGCTGTTTTACATTTGAAAAGCAGCTTAAAATATAAAAGCACAAATCACAATGAAAACTCACAAGGCAAACAACATCTGCCGCTGTGCCAACTTTGTGGCAACCAATATAGTTGTGGTAGAGCAAACTATTCGAAATCAACTAGTTTTATACACTGCCAAGAATCAATCATGCTCAAAATTCTCTGATGTGCAAATAACTAATCAAGTGGAAAAAAAATGAAAATAAAGCCTCAAAATAAACCATTTTAAGTACACAAAGATAGAGCATGACATTTTGTATGAAACTCAATATTGAAGCACAAATTACAAGAGGTCCCAATTCCTCCAGCTGACATTCAAGTATTTGACCAATATCAACATCACCTCCTTCAACAGATACGCACACATTATTTGTCAAATTATCATTACTGAAATGAAAATATTGGATTGTTTGATGAACAAACCAAAATGTGCAAAACAGACAGGTGCAAGAATTGTAAATAACTACAGCTTTAGATTCAGATCAGCACACCACATGGAGTGATGTTAAATACAAGTACTGCTGATGCATATGATAAATTGCTGTTAAAACGGACTTTAATGTATGTTTCTATTGTTTTCTGCAATACAAAAAGCACATTATCATTTCAGTATTCTTCAGAAATTATTTTGGGCCTTGTGCAAATCATAACAAAATCAGCTATGTCACTCTTAACTTCTGAGGCTCATATACAGGCACAAATTTAACAAATAAATTTGTAGATATTACAACAGCATTTTATTGCAGGCAAGAGACTCAAGGTAGGCAATGTCCAAAACATTAGCAATATACTGCAACTTCCACGTTGAAAAGTGGAAGTATAAATAACGCGGTACAATCAGTCAATAAGAGAAACGAGAGATGACCAAATTGTGGTCATAACTTTGGCGGTTTTCAAAGGCAGAAACAGAAAGAAAAGCAGATGGTTCTGTAGAGATTTCCAGACAGCAGATCTGAAGGAACTGAACAGTTTGCCACAAGAGCTTTTTTTTTTGGGGGGGGGGGGCGGAGAAATCGGGAAAAGAGAGGGTGGGAGGACAAAGGAAATATTTAGGGGATGCAGGTGAGAAAATAAGATTGCAGAAGTAGGAAAGTGCAAGGTTATGGTACAAGCAGATGACGTCATGCGGAATTCAAATTTCTTATATTTTAGACAGGCAGTCAATAAGGAGGTCGGCAAGTTGGTAGTAATGGTGAAACAGGGCTTGAAAACAGAAGAGAGAAGCACTCAGGTTTATAGGGGATAGTGGTCCACCATACAGGATACTGAAGCCATAAAGCCCAAAAGGAACAAAACTAAACTTTATGGATTCAGTAAGGATGAAAGTCTAGGTGGGGCTGAAAATGAATGCCGAAGTTTTAAGTTCTGCATTATCAATGTTAGAACATGTTTTTTTCAAATTCAAGTACAAGCCAAACACGGCCAGGTTTTCTCAGTTCTGATGTATTCTAAACAAATTACAAAGGAGATGTATTGCACTGACAGTGCTGGAGAAGATACCTAAAAATCAGAAAGATAAAAGTAAGAACATTTTTAAATGGCCTAAATTCAAGGAAACCAGGATAAAGGAGCAGTTTGGGCAGAGAAGGTGAATGAAAAAGGCTAGCCGTCACTTGTGGGAATTGCATACAGGCCACTTAAAAGTAACCAAATTAGAACAGAATTATTGCAGGAATTTTAACCTAAACGTACACTGGAATTACCAGTTGGGGAAAAAAGGCTTAGATGAGAAATTTGTTGGATACGTCAGATATTAGATCAGCATATTATGGCACCAATCAGAAAGCAGGGTTTACTAGACCAACAAGATAGGATTAATTATTGACCTCATAGCGAAAAAACCCCTTGGCAGCAGCGACTATACTATTACTGAATTTTACATACAATTTTAAGAGGAAAAAGTGGGGTATAAAGATTATATTTTGAATTTAAACAAGGATATTAGGAGGACATGAAAGCAGAGTTTGCAAAAGTAAATTGGCAATTTAGGTTAAAGGATAGATCAATAAAGATGCATTGGAACTATTTAAGGGAACTATCCACAAAGGGCAGAAGAGATAAATTCCAACAAGTGAAAAAAGCAGACAGACCCACCATCTGTGGTTAACTAAAAATAATCAAAGATGTTTTACTCCCAAACAAAAGATATATCATTGTGCACAGATAGGTGGAAGGACCGAACAAAGAACAAAGAAAATTACAGCACAGGAACAGGCCCTTCGGCCCTCCAAGCCTGCGCCGATCGACAGAAGACTGGACAAAATATAATAAAAAGGAAAGATTAATAAGGAAGGAAAAATTACAGCACAAGTGAAAGTTAACCAAAAATACAAAAACATTTAAAATTAAAAGGTTTACCCATTTAAAACAGGGACGAGTAAACCTTTTCTTCACCGTCGCCTCCCCCCCAAGGTTAAATTGCCTTGGAATTCCTTTCCTCAAAAGGCAACGGATGCACAACTTTTAAGTATTTTTAAGGCAGATATAATTAGATTCTTGATTACCAAAGGGGTGAAAGATTATCAGGGACATGAAGGAATGTACATTTAGGTTAAAATCAGATCAACTATGATCTTATTGAATGGCCTTCACTTGTTCCTTGTTCACACGTTAATCTTCCACTACTCAATTGACACTGTGCCTGCAAATTCAACAGCAGCATCTGCCAAAGCAAGGCTAGTGCCCTGCAATCCAGTAGGGTGAATGGTGTGTAGGCTGAATCCTGTGTATGGGATCCACCTAGTCTCAGAAGTATTGCATTCCTTAAAACACTATTGATAGCACAGTAGATACACACATTCTCTGAGACGCTGATAGAATGCCTGCCATTCTCTTGTTTGATCATATCATATCTCTCCACCTTCTGCACCCTAACACACAATTTTTAAACTTCCAATGAATGTCTCCTCCCCCTAACTTTCAGATTTCACGGGGTTAGTTGTCAGAGTGCTTTGGCCAATCTCGTTGTCTGTAACTGTTGGAAGAAAAAACAAAGTTGTATTCTGAATCTCCCACCCACCCCGTAACACTTAAGGCATATGATCTAATAACTCAGTTATGCAAACTCATACTTGTTATCCAATGTTACACCTACATTCTGGAGCACTTTCACGACTGTTCTAACTCTTTGCTCATGTTCTTCTTTTGAGCCTTCTATATTGTTAGTTTGTCCTCCATGTGTACTAATGAGATCTGGTCAGTCGATTGCTGTTTGATTTGTGAAGGTGTGGATGCCAAAGATCAACAGCCTGACAACAACGATTTGATTGGTCCTCTATAGCTGAACAGCTAATGGATGTGAATGATATTAGAAGAAGCCTTCAGGCTACTGCAAAGGTAGAAGGTGTGCATTTCTTTCCAGTAAAATACAAATTCCATAACACCATTTTTTTTTGGTCTGTGTCTGTTTTTTTTAAGTACGTGTGAGGGGCAAGGGTGTTTTAAAAGGAGTTAGAGTTTTAATTAGTAGAGTTATGAGTCAACAGACGATATTTGTTTACATGCAATTAGAATCTATTTATTTGTCGTCAGAATTAAGTGCAGAAATCTGACTGTTTTTTCTGGTAGCCTGTATCTGACTATCAAATTCCTTTAAATCCAGAATTTAACAAAGTTTTAAACTTGTCTGGCGATTCCAGAAATAATTAGGCTTGATTTTCAGCTACTGAAGCATGACAGGGTTAAATATACATTCCTGCTTAACAGAGAACACACTTGATTCTAAATGACAAAGAAATTTTAAGTTTTCTTTTCATCTACCCAACATTTCCTGTGAATTGGCTTTTTATTCTCAAATTATGTTCCTCCTGGTCCTGTTACTTCCTCTTATCGTTTAAGCCATTTTAAGGCTTGATAAACACCCTGTCACCTAGTTTAAATTCTGTGGTATGTTCATTCACACTCTACCACTCATTCAGAGAATTGCTGATTTCTCCTATAATTTGTTTTGTTTTGCTTTGCTTTAGTGATGTTTCTACTGTTTAAACCTCCCCCATTTCTTTACTTTATTTACATTAGAATTCTGCATACATTTCTGAATTCCTCATTCTCTGACAGTTTTGTCATTGTATACCCATTACTAGGCAATTGCCCCAAGTGGTATTTTTGTTTCCCCCACCTTCCCACCACTGTCCCCACCCCAGCCCCAACACTTCAGGTTGGCAGCTGACCGGTTCTTCTCCACTGTTGCAGCTACACTTTTTGTACATTTTCTCCCTCAGCCTATGAACTGAATCAGTTCAGTTACTTTTGGTTGTGATTCTTCACGATTCCATCAAATGATTACTTGGTTCTACCTCCAAATTTCAGCTTGCCAGTTTTTTGTTCACATTAAATCCTCTCTGGCTTATAAAAGTCTGATAAAGCTTCATCTGATGCTCTGACCATAACTTGATTATTTATTAATTCTACCTTCAGCTCCTCATGGTTATTTCCTGTTCTTTTTCTGAGGATGATCACCAGAGATGACATCACCAATGCAGGAAATGACATCACCGACCCAAGGAAACCTAAACAGATAAATAGAAAGCGGGACATAACACCAGTGCTTCACCAGAGGCTCACTGATGATGTTACCTAGAAAGGTGACGAAATGTCTGAAAACGAACCTTCCAGCTCAGCGAGCAAACTCACATCCAGAAACTCAACCTGAGCTACAAATCTTCTCAAAACACACTAACCCTTAATACTACTTCATGTAATACAATATTTTCATCGACATCTTGTCTTGTTCGCAGTGGACCCCATTACATACAATAGAACCTGGTCATTTCACTTTTTTTTGTAAATTCCTGCAGCTGTTTTATATCTTAAACCTTTTTGTTCCCAAACTTCATAAACCTTTTCCTCTAAACCTCCCGAAATAGAAGCCAATAGAAAATATCATTACGTAAGTAACAGATGTTAAAGGCAATATATATATACAAGTTATTGGTGTTGCTGCTGACGACTACGGATGTTGTCTAGGCTGAAAGGTTTTGCACGAACAGCAGTATTTGCAAAAAAAGCACACAGAAAATTATTTGACACAAGAATGCAGTAGGCATTTCAAGATGCTGTACTACTTTATATGACTGCTCTGCTGCTGCCAGCAAATTCATTATTGCTACAATGCATGTGAAACAATGCTTTGACTTAATAAAAACCAAATGCTCAAAAATTGAACTTTAAAGTCATTGGATAAATTTCCTTGTCAGTGTGAAACAAGTGTATCTACAGCTGATTGACAAAAGTATCAATTGTGGATGTCCTTTCTAGGTTGAGTGGAAAAGATTCAAAGGTTGCATTTCAATTCCAGTGCATACCAAAGTGTGATTTGTGTCACAATTAACACTAATGTAGTTGCATTTATTGAAGATTCTTTTTAAAGAGTCTCACATTAGCACCAGTCAGGCCTGATTACATGTCCCAAATTGGCAAGCAACGTAAGGCTCATGTAATATCATAAAAGCCAACAGGCAGGAGACCTTCATTTGGTTGGGATCAGCTGGATCTAAATTAAGACAACAGATTAAAAATGTTTGTCCGGGTCATTACGTCGTTGTTCTTCATACCATTTGCAGACAACTATTGTTTCATTGTGTAATTATGTGAATGTAGGTTGATTCATTTTGATATACATTTATGTATAGATTCAGCGCTGACTACTTTGTATTATATAACCACTTTAAGCAGAAACCATTGAAAGATCTTTCAGTCCTCCTGGAATCTGCCCATGTACATTGCATGCCTGCACTAATAACATTTGCATTCCCTCCGCAGTGGCTTACAAGTCACAGATCCAGACTTTCAGTTTTGCCTGCAGATTTCCACTCTTGGCAAGGTGGTTTATTCAGGTCAGTAATTGGCAAACTCTTACATGGTCAGAAGAGGCAAGATGAATATCTGGGAATTATTTAAAATTGATGTTTTGAACTGATCAACAGTGGCTTATTAACTCACTAATAAAATCATGTACTCAATAATCTCAAAAAGGAAGGCTTCAATGAGGAGAAAAGAATTGGAACCTGCAATTCGGCCAGTGCCTGAATATCAATGGATTCTCAAATGCTCAGTCTCTGAATGTTGCAAGAAATATACTTGCAAATAAACCATATTTCTCTTACAAGGAGTACACAAGCAGCACCTAAATGGCAAAGATGAAGGACCTCATGGTTAGCTTTATCTATAATTTGTGCAAGGTCAAAACATCAGTTTAAAATGGTAATTTATTTGCTTTCAAGGAGATCATTCCTTCCAACACTTCCCTTTGCATTATGTTTATTTTAACTAATATTCTGCACTCATTTAACTAAAATGTCTGCAACATTCCTCTTCTTTGCAATCCCACTCACATCTTCTGCACCTGTGCAGAAATTAATATGTACATCTCTGACAGCTCCTACTCTTCCCTTAGTCACCCTCTTGCTCTTAACAGTATTTAACGTATCTCTCTGCTTTCCTAGTTTCAATTTTCACTTCAATGATGTACTTTCTTTCTTCAAGTATCATAAAGATTTTTTTTGACACTGTCGTAAGTTGGTCATATGTCTGTGCCTTACCTTATACAGTATGTTTGAAGTATACCAAACAGAGACTACATTTGGCAAAACCTATCCTTTACTTTGTGGGGGACATGTCTACACTGTAGCTATAGAATCTAACTTTGAATACCTCCTCACTATTTGCCATCTATTTTCCTCAACCAGCTGTAACCAGTTCACTCAGCATTGTAAAATTTTACCTTATCTCAATTTACAACTTTACTGCTGTTCCATCTTTGTTTCTTTCCATTATGACACTAAACCTAACTGTATTGTGATTGCTATCTCCAAAATGGTCACCCAGTTATTTCATCCACCTACCCAACTTATGTTCCTCAGACTCAATCCAGAATTACACCTTCTCACATGGAGCCTGTTACATGTTGGCTAAAAAAAATTCTCTCAAACACAGTTCAAAAATGTTGCAGCTGGTTGATGTTTGGGTAGTTGAAATGCACAACTATTATTGCCCTGTAGTTTTTGTACATAGGAAGTTACCTACATCCTCTCTTTTCTGACTGGTTTCCACTATTTAGGAATCTATAATGCATGCCCAGCAGTGTGAATGCACAGTGATAATGGGAACTGCAGATGCTGGTGAATCCAAGATAACAGTGTGTGAAGCTGGATGAACACAGCAGGCCAAGCAGCATCTCAGGAGCACAAAAGCTGACGTTTCGGGCCTAGACCCTTCATCCTCTCTGATGAAGGGTCTAGGGCCGAAACGTCAGCTTTTGTGCTCCTGAGATGCTGCTTGGCCTGCTGTATTCATCCAGCTTCACACTTTGTTATCTTAGTGTGAATGCACACTTTTATTTCTGAGCTCAATGCATACAGTTGGTGGGATTCAATAGCCAGCCACTGAACGGAGCCAGGGCTTTAACACTATGGCAACTACAGCAGAAGAGAAGCTGAGAATTCTGTGGGAAATTGTGCAATGACTGACTCCCAAGAAGGTCCACCATCCACAATTCAGGAATATGATAGACGACTCACCATTTAACCAGATGAAGGCAATTGCCCCAATAAATTTTGACTTTGTCTAAAAACTATTTTATAATCTGATTGGGAAAATGTACTCAGCAAAGCATTCAGTTCTACTACACTTTGTAATTGGAAACGTTACTACAGCAATGATTGCATTTTACTTTTCAGAGTTATTAATTCTTAGTTGTAACCTACTTTGTGTGTGCAAACATTGGAAGTTGGAATTTAATGGTATTGTGACAAAAATTATAAATGGACTGAAACAATCTAGTTTCTTTGTCGGATTAAAAAAAACACTCAAGGTGAACCACAAGGTAAATAGGGCTACTGAACTTTATTCAGTTATTTCAAATTCATGAAAGAACAGTGATGCAGTGAATACCTCTACAAACTAGAAAAAATGTATATGACTTCTGATAATTGCACCTTATACTTACTTGAAAACATTTACAAGATTCCCAATAAAAACTGAGTGTTTAGTGGTCAATACATTAAGGTTTGAATTTATTTATCTAATTATTTTAGTCTAACAGCACCCTGAAAGAAAAATGTTACACCAACTCTTTGAAAGGACATCAAGAAATGCAGCACATTTTTACAAGCCATTTTCATTTTAATTGCAACAGAAAGCAGGATGCTTTTCATTCAACCATCCCATAGTGCAAACAATCCAATCCTTGAATTGCAGAGCACAGTTTAGAATTGCTGAAGCAAAACAATACTAAAGGCAAGTTCTGACATTGTTAAATCCCCTTAGTAAATGTTACCATGCAATATAAATCATATTATTTCAATTCTCACAAATCAAAAGCTCCAGTTATTATTAAAATGGCAATTTATGTTCAATTACATCAATGCTTGGCTGAATCACAGCCATCACTAACACATACATAGCAACTTTCTTATCTGCTTTACTTCAAACATATCTAAATGCAATTATATTACCCAACCAATGCCATTCTATTATAGATAAACACGATTGACAGCAAAAAGAAACAAGACCTCAAACAAAACATCAAGTAGAATGTCACAGTTTCGGAAAGAATTTCTTGGTCCCTTACTTTACATTAAAAAATAACAAAACTGTGTGTGACTATTCAAAAACAGACAAATGGCCCATCAGTTCTGGACAGCAATTTTCTTTAAGAAACAAATTATACTTAATCTAAACTCAGCGTCTTGCTTTTGTTTTGTAATTCCTCTTTTCCAAGCAACTACTTAATACTTTGAAAACAACTTATGGCCTCTACATCAACAACTTGTAGACAAGGGATTCTGTATTCTCGTTAGCTTCTAATAAGGATGATGATCACATGAAATTGATTTGTCATCTGTTTAGAACCACAGCCTTACTACCGGCAAAGATCATCAAATCAAATATTTGATTTTTTTGGAAACTGTACCAATTCACTAACTTAAGTATCCTGAGAATCACACTGGGTCAATCACACTTTTCTCCACAACCTCCCTTGACTGTCTCATCAGTCACTGTCAGCAATGACTTAAGTATCTTTCCACCTATGAAATTCCATGCTACGCCATACGTTTCAAGTGAACTTAGTGTTATGGGTAAATTACTACACAATCTACTATCTTTAATTCGACTACTTATTAATGAATCTCACATACAATCAAACACTGAAATAATTATTTAAACTTTACCGCATGCAGCAACAAAAATAAGACCTCTCAAAGAAGCAAGTTAAGCCTCATAACCAAACTTGGCTATTACCCAACTAATGGTGAATTTTAACTACAATTAGTCTGTCTTTGGATGTTCAGGTTTCAATCTTCATACAGTGTTGTTCTCCGGAGTTTTGCTACTGCAGGACCCTTGAGTTGAATTTGTACACAATTTTCTGTCCTTCACTTTTGCCCCGTGATATTATTGTTGATCCTTCAGATTCATTCATCTACAACGCGCACTACTCCTTCGGAACCATTAAGTCTGGAACTTGCTTTCTCATCCGAAGTGGCTAAAAACTGAAAGAACTGCAGATGCTTTAAATCAGGAACAAAAAGAAAGAGAACTTGCTGGAAAGGCTCAGCAGGTCTGGCAGCATCTGTGAAGAAAAAGTCAGAGTTAATATTTCGGGTCCGGTGACCGTTCTTCAGTTCTGTTTTTGAATCAGAAGTAGCTTTGTTCTTTGTTTGAAGACACAGCTTTCCTGTGACTAACTCCTTAATTTCATCTGCAGGGTAATTATTTGTTCTTTCAACTCTTGTATAACAGTTTGTCCTTGTCTCTTAACATTTTATTTCAGAAAGGGTTATTGCTACTTCTTTCAATCCATCTTACTAAAGTACTGAAGTCAAATTAAAAATAAGAATGGTCATCTTCTAACAGTTGCCAAACTTACAAAGATGACATGGTAGTTGCGAAAGATTGGCTTAATTTCAGCTGTTGCCAGACCAAGGAATAGTTTACAATTAAGGAGCAGGTTTAAAGAGAAAACTGAAAACGATTCAGTCTTTAAACTGAATTGAAGGAAATTTCTGCTCATCCAATACCATACTTTGAACATAGTCTGGTACCTTAGCAACAGTGGAGAGACAGAAGGAAATGTTGGAGAGTTACCGTGAGAGAACATCAGCATCCACGTGAAACTAAAGTCATGCATTCTGTTTAGAACAAAGAACTAATACAGGACAGAAATAGGCCCTTCGGCCCTCCAATCCTGTGCCAACACATTTTGCCCTTCCATATGAAAACTGTCTTCACATAGAGGATCCGTATCCCTCTGCTCCCTTCTTATTCATGTGATCATCCAAGTGCTTCTTGAATGCTGCGTACAGTTGGAATGACAAAACTCCTTGCACATTTTTCGTTATCAAAAAGCCAAAATGGGTTTATCAAGATAGGCCCTTATGGATATTTCTAAAACTTTTTTTTTTGCAAAAAAGGGTGACTTAAAGTTGTGCATAGCGGAATATCAGTGAACATTATTTATGTGGACTGCCACAGTACAGTCGACAAAAAATCCCTGTAATGTATTGTTAGCTAAATTTTGTGGAATTAAAGGGAAATTTTTGACCTTGTTAGTGGAACAAAACTGGCGATATAATGGATAGTGAAAAAGGTTGTCTCAGGGTACAATGGGATTTTGATCAGCTGCGCCAATGGGCCAAGGAAGATACCTAGCTATCTTCAAACTTTTTGTTTATTCTAAGCTAGGAGAGAGGAAATGTTGGTGTTTTACAGCCTGGAAGCTTTCTGTCACAGTTTTGTTCACACACAGCGTATACCTTCTGTAGCCAAAGAATTGTCATGTTGAGCAGTTCAGACTCACAAACTGGTCCTGATTATAAACTGATGTACAGTTTCTGGGTAACTGCCCTGAACACATACCCACGGTGTCAATCTGTTCAGCAAAGCTCCCCTACCTAAACAAAGCAACAGTGTAAATTCATCTCAATTAAGTCAAGTAACTGATTTTAAATCTGTAGCATCTCCTCCCAAAATTTCCCAGAAATAAAGATGTTTTGATTTCTCATTTAGGTCCTTATTCCAAAAGTGAAGGAGAAAAAAAAAGATGTGGTCTTTAAAAATGGCTCACCAGTAGGAGATGTTCTTTAAATATTTAAAATTAAAAGCTATACTGTGATGTACTCTTCTGTTACATACAATTTATCATGGTTGATGTGAACCAAAGCATTCACACTGGATTATGTTGTGTTTATATACTACAGGAGAAAACATTAATTCGCAGCATAGGTTAAAACTGACAGTATTTCATTGTAATGGCAAAATGCTTGTCATAGTATACTAAGAGAATAATTAGTCTATTAGTTTATGGGAATGTAACAATTTAAGGCTACAACGCACACATCATACACTTGTGCATTGTTGTTTTCAGTTGGCTTAACTAGGAAACAGTAAAATTACAGTAGTTCAGTATTAGAGGCTAAATCCTTTAACAGAACAAAAAGCAAGTCAATTTATTATCTATTTTATAAACTACAATATTAAAAAGAGATTTGTAATGTTGGGATTTTGTGAGCTCTCAGTGGCCAAGTAGAGAACAGCTACTCAAGAACATTGTGCAAACCTGTAGCACAATCAGGTCATTCAAGGGCCAGTGGAAATCACAACAGTAAAGCAAAAGTTGTTCAAAACATCAGCTGCCTAACTGGGAAATAGTGCAGACAAACGTGGCAGAGCCAGGGCTGGCCAACTTTGGGGCAAGGGATCAAACTCAGGATTTGGCTAATTTGAAAGGAAGAATAAGCTGGCATCTGAAGCAAAGGTTAGGCCAGCAATCAATTTGGATGCTTCAGTCAGATCGCAAAGGTTCTTGCAACAGAAAAGAACCATGTTGGCAGTCATGAATATGATTTGGAAACAGTCAGTCTCTGTTTCACCCACTGCTGTCACCACTTCAGACAACTACCTGTATGTAAATGTAGGACAAGAACAGCACAGTTCAGGTGAGGACTGACTCAACAATACAACTCCCAATTCCCATGTAATGTTGCCTCATAGATCAATAATAATATTATCTACATAGTTGATTGAGCTACACTTTATCTCGCTAATCTTCTTTACCATATGCCGATGTACTCATGGACAAGTAGTAATCTACAGATTACCTTTGTATTTCTGCTATTTCTATTTTTTTAGCCCCGACAGGTTTATAACCCCCAACAGTCACTTCTCATCCTACCCTATGTTGCTGGTAGCCATGTGAACCATGACAACTAGATTCTTCAGTGTATAAAGAAAACTACCCCCCCCCGCCCCCCGTACACCCTCAAAATTTCCCTTAGCTCTTGAAACCTTGAAGGTTCATTTATGCTTGCTAGGCCTTGAATTTACTTCGGTTCTCCTTAGTATTCCAATTATTTGAGAAGCTAACATCTATTAGGGCCTTTCCATTAGCATTGTGGCTCCATACATTCCCTCGTTTCCTTACCAACCCATGACTTTGGCGACCTGATCTCCTTGTTCGGATTGCCTGCATCTATCCAACTGCCTTCCCATAGTTTTCCAAAAAAAATCTGATTTACTTTCTAAAATAAGGTTCTCGGGGGCAAAAAAGATAGCTTTCACTAAAGCAAATCATGCTGTTTTTCCATCAAATTTAAATTGGGATTCAGCCCCACACAGGTTCCATGTGATGGCTGAAGAAGTTAGTGTTTGCTCTGTTTGAAATGCAAGCCTAACAGACCATCACATCCTAATAGGTCTCTCATTTTGGTGAGATGCACACCATCACAGCATGGCTCCAACTGTCTCCATCTATATCCAAACTGAACTTCCTCCTTTCTATCAGCCAGCACACATGGATAAATCAAACAAAGGTCCCATCCCAAATCATTATTCTATGGAAATGTGACACACGGGACTTGTTCCCACTTTCTAAAACGATGCAAAGACCATGTCTTCATAATGTTTTTTAAAGGCTGTTCACTGAAATGAGAAAAATGTGTTTTAAAACCAGTGCTTTAAAAGGATGGTTACATCGTTTGAAAGCAAGCAATGTGACACCCACTGTAAGCATAGAGCCTGTACAGCCATTTGAACAAATAGTAATTAAAGTCATTGCAGATTAATTGGAGCCAAGGGATTCTGTATACAGATGAAGCCTGGGTGGCATCAAGAAAGTGACTGGTCTATGGACTAGTGACCAGTTACTGATGGACAAGGGCACTTTGCTTGCCAACAACCATGTGATTTAAACTCAAGTGATTGAACAGCTTGGAACAAGAAATAAGTTGCAGAGAAGGGATTTGATTCCCCTCCAGCTCATGAAGTGTTTTTTGGATCTGTGCAGTCAAAAATTTACTTTTAACTGATTTCTTCAGATTTACCTTTCCTCTTGCAGTTACAATAAGCTGTAACTGTTTAGATTGATTAATCAGAGGCTTTTTATGAGTAAAACGGCCACCTTGTGCCTCATTAACCAGTGGAAACATGAGGCAAAGGGAAGCCAGAAAGAAACTTCCAGTTCAGCAAGAACCAACACAACAGAATTTGTGGAGAAAGACTAACCTGCCTTTTCAGTCTTATTCCTCTCTCCATGTTATTTCCCTATCTGTCTATATGTGTGTGTGTAAAGGTGGTTTTACAAAGAAATTTGAGCATTAATCACACAGATATAAGCTGACAGTTTGTCTCTATTTACCTCTGTAAAAGTAGGTAGAGGATATATCAAGAGGTTAAGAAATTGGTCATTTATCAGTTAAGTTTCATTTTTATAAGCTGTGAGCTTGCAAGAAAATATGGATTTTAGCTTTCAACTATAATCAACCCTAAACTTGTCTGAATTACATTCACTTCAGGGTTGCTTATAGTTTCTCAGATGCCCCTATTAATTCCTAAAACTAAGTTGCATTCTCAAACACAAAAGCCATCAGCTAAACATCTGCAACAATATCATCATTCCTTCTTAGGTCAAAATCATGGATTACCCTCCATAACTGCACAGTTGGAACCACAAAAAATTATGCGGTTCCAGAAGGCAGCTTACTACCAGGTTGTCAACAGTAATTATAGATAGGCAAATAAACATTGATCCTGCCTGTAGCACTGACATACCCAGGAACAAAAAGAGTCTTTTCTTCGCAAGTTCATGAACAAAAGTCACTAAAGCAGTCAGGCATATAGGACAGCCAATAATCAAGCAAAACCAAAATAAACTTCTAAATAATTGAGATTGATGTGGCTAGATAACAATTTTTATTTCATTTGCACAGTTCCAACAGATATATTCACTGTTAATGGCAGTCCAATGGAAACTGTTTTACGGCTGGAAACGAGCTTGTTTAATACTTGACTGAGCTGTTGGAAAGGTCACAGCACAGGTGATAGCATCTTAACATTTATTGACTTGTTTGGACAGAAAAAATTAAATAATTGTTCACATCAATTCAACATGCATAAAAAGACAGTAATTTTGAGTAGCTGTTAGGAAATCCTGAGTACAGAATACTTTTTGTGGAAAATAAAGGGCACAAACAATCTAAGGAATTTCCTACAGAAATTTCTTTCTGCCGACATTATCTAACCAATTTCAAATATAATGCAAGAAGAACAATGAGACCACATTATCCAATATATTTTATTATAAATGTGTTAAGTATGGCTAATAGTTGGTGAGCCGCAAATGCAAATAGCTGCAAGGGAATATGATATAGTGGCAATATCAGAGGCGTGGTTCCAAAAGCTAAAATTACTAAATGCTTAATTTTCTGGCATACAAACTATTCAGGAAAAAATAACAAAGGAAATATTGTAAAGAATTAGTATTGAGTTAGAGTCATGCAGTCATAGAAATGGAAACAGACCCTTCAGTCCAACTCGTCCATGCCAACCAGATATCCTGAATTAATCTAGTCCCATTTGCCAGCAATTGGCCCATATCCCTCTAAACCCTTCTTATTCATATACCCATCCGGATACCTTTCAAATGCTATAATTGCACCTCCTTCCACCATCCCCTCTGGCAGCTGATTCCCTTCATACACCAACCTCTGAATGAAAACATTGCTCTTAGGTGCCTTTTAAATCTAAGGTCAGAGAATACTACAGTGCTAAGAAGAACTAACATCTTTGTGGAGCCAAAGGCTGAACCTACTTAACTGAGATTAAGATTACACTATTATGAATTTCACAATATCAAATAGTAGGAAGGAAGTATGAGGTATGATGAATTTGAGATGCTACTTCCTGGACCTCTGTCTCCATCTCTGATGACTGCCTCGAAACCAATACCTATTTTAAGCCCACCAACTCCCAAAGTTACCTAGACTATGCCTCCTCTTACCCTCCTTCCTCAAGAATGTGATCCTCTACTCCCAATCTCTCCACCGCATCTGCACTCAAGATGGGGAATTCCGCTCCCAAACATCCCAGATGTCCTCTTACTTCAAGGACAACAACTTCCTCCCTTCAGTGGTTGAAAATGCGCTCGGCCGTATCTCTTGAGTTAACCACACCTCTGCCCTCACATCCCCTTCCCGCAACAAAAACAAAGACAGAATGCCCCTTGTCCTCACATATCACCCCACTAACCTCTGGATTCAATGTATCATTCTCCGGCATTTTTGCCACCTGAAATCTGACCCCACAACCAAGGACATATTTCCTTCCCCAACCCTATCAAATCTTCCGTAGGGACTAGTCTCTCCATAACTCCCTCATCTGCTCCACACTCACCATTAGCCCTACCACACCTGGCACCCTTCCCTGCAACTGCAGGAAGTGCTACATCTGCCACTACACCTCACCACTTACTTCCATGCAAGGAACCAAAAAAACCTTCACCTGTACATCTGCAAACATGGTCTACTGCATCCACTCCTCCCAATATAGCCTCCACTACATTGGTGAGACCAAGTAGAGACTCAAGAGATCGCTTTCTACTGCACCTACACTCTGTTCGCAACAAACAACAATACCTTCCAGTCATGGACCACTTCAACTCCCCCTCCCCCTCGCTGGATGACATGTCCATTCTGGGCCTCCTCCAATGTCACAATTATGCCACGCCGAAAATGGAGGAGCAGCACCTCATATTCTACCTTGGGAGCCTGACACCCAATGGTCTCAATGTGGACTTTACTAGTTTCAAAATTTCCCCATCCCCCCAGCCTTATCCCATGGCCAACACTCCCTCTCATCCCTGCCTCCTTGACCTTACACAACCTGTCCATTTTCTCTCCCACCTATCCACTCCTTCCACCTCACTGACCAATAGCCACCAGTGCCTACCTGCACTCACCTATCACCATCCCACCTACCTTCCCCAGTCCCACCCCACGGTCTCTGTTTATTTCAGAACTCCTCCCCCCCCTCCCATTTCTGAACAAGGGTCCAGACCTGAAATGTCCACTTTCCGGCTCCTCTGATGCCATTTGGCCTGTGTTCCTCCAGCTCCATACTGTGTTATCTCACTCACCACAATCTCTTTCAAGCCCTCCATTATCTCAGAATTACCAGATTACTGATCAGATGTCCTCAAATTAAATTTTGCAAACACTGAAGTTATTGAACTGAGTCTTTGTCATAAACTTCATTCATTAGCCAATGTGTTTATTCCTCCCCGGACAGTTTGCTGTGGTTGAACAAGGCTCCTGGTTAAGTAATGTCTGCATTTTAAAACATCAACCTCTTTCCAAACACATCCAAGGCAAAATCCCTCTGCCTCCGTCTCCATCTCCACCTCCACCCCTAGACTGCTAAGGCATCTGTCTTCCTCTAATTCCAATCTCCTGATTATGCCTGATTTTAATCGCCCACCATTGATGGCCGTGACTGGATGAATTCTATCCCTAAACTTCTCCATATCTACTTTCCCCCTTGTAAGGGACTTCTTAAAACTTACAACTTTGACAAAATTTTCAGCCGTTGCTCTAACATTTCATGAGGCTCAGAGTAATATTGTCCTTTAAAGCCTCGATAAAGCATCTTGAGATATCTCATAGCATTGAAGACGCCGTGGAATCCAAATTGTTGCTAATATTGTGGTTTAAAGGAACATGGTTTAGGTACAGCCTAGATACATTCCCTTAAGGGGAGAAGGGACAGCAATTGTATCAGAGCTCCCTGTTGATCAATGGATTTAGATAGAATGAACTAGAATAGGAGGCAAATGTCAACTGTTAGCAGGATATGTTGATAGCACAAGAGACAATCAGCCTGTATATACAATGTACAAAGGAGAGGAGAAAAGATGGGTGGGGACAAAGCAAAACATAAGAACAGATAAGAAAATAACAAAGAAAGGGATTTAGAAAGTCCTTACAGACATTAGAACACTAAAACAATTTCCAAATGAGCAATTGGGCTGTTTAGGGAATAAAATAAAGATCTACTAGTGAGGGCAAAATGGATGGCTGCAGTACTAAATGAGGACATTTACAAAACTACAACAGAAAAAGGCTAGCATGATACTGGATGACATGAAACTGAGAAAAGTAGTAGTTACCCTGTCTGAACGGGGAGCTTCACAGATTGCTGAGGGAGGCAAAGGCAGAGGTAACTGAACTGCCAGCCACAAAGTTCAGACAAAGGGATGGTGTCAGAGGACGGGAGCATTGCAATTACACATGTCCAAAAAGAGAAAATTAACCTGGCAATTACATGTCAGTCAGATTAATATTGGTGATGGAATGACAACCAAAAAAATTCAGGAGAAAATGAACAGCTGCTTGGACAAACATGAACAAGTACTCAGCAACAGCAGTATGTAACTACTAAGACCAAACTGTGGAGCAAAAGATACAGGAGGAATAGGCTATTTGTTTCCTTGAGCTTGTTTCACCATTAAATAAGTTCATCATTGGCAAGACTGTGGGCTTCATTCTACTTTGCTGCCAACGTAACCAACTACTCCCATCCCCGATAACCCTCAACCTGCCTTGGAGGTCAGAAATCTGATTAATTCAGCCATAAATATATTCCATGATTCTACCTCCTTTCCTCTCTGTAATACAGAATTCCAAAGATTACCTACTTTGAAAGAAAAAAACTCCTCTTCACCTGTATTAATAGGAGCCCTCTTATTTTAAAACTGTTCCCCAGAGATTGCAGGTTCAGTCTCACTGACGCCCTAACAATTTGCAGAAGACGTTTTTATATCCCATTCCATTATATTCCATATAATAATATTCAATTTACTTTCTAATTATCTCATTTGCTGCATGTTAACCTCTTGTGATTCACGTACAAGGACAGCTTTCCCTTTCTGTGCTGTATTTTACTGCCGAGATCCTCTTGCTTTGTGTACAGAATTACTTTCCTTCTACTATCTATGCTGTTGGAACCTATATGGACCATATTTCCCAAACTTCCCTCTCCCATTGCAAGTTCCTTTCCATTCCTAGGGAAACTGAGGTCCTGTGAAGGGAGAGAAGTGGCAGACGCAGTTGACCAAATGGCATCAATCTGAGTGACAAAAAAAACTCATAAGCCTCTCTCTTGTTAAAACCAAATGTGGAAGATCCAGGGGAGAATGTTTCAAAATGATGCTTTTCGATCAACAAAATATGTCAGGGATGCCTTCAATCTAGGATTATTCTGGAACACAGGAACAGTTTTGGATACGAACATGTTTTTTTTTGGTAGAATGTGGGTGTCTCTAGCTAGCCAGCGTTTACCGCCCATCCCTAGTTGCCCTTGAGAAGGTGGTGGTGAACTATTTTCTTGAACCACTACAGTCCACCTACAATGGGTTGACCCACAATGACATTAGGAAGGGAATTTCAGGATTTTGACCCACAGTGAAGGAACAGTAATACAGTTCCAAGTCAGAGTGGTCAGTTGCATGGAGGGGAACTTGCTGGTGGTGGTTTTCCCATGTACCCACTGTTCTTGTCCTACTAAATGGATGTGGTCATGGGTTTGGAAGGTGCCATCTAAGGAACCTCGGTCAATATCTGCAGTGCATCTTCTAGATGGTACACATTGCTACTGCTGAGTGTCAGGGGTGGAGGGAATGGATTTTTGTGGGTGTGGTGCCTATCAAGCAGGTGGTGTGTCCTGAATTGTATCAAGCTTCTTGAGAATATTGTTGGAGCTGTACCCATCCAAGCAAGTAGGGAGTATTCCATCACACACTTGACTTGTGCCTTGCAGATGATGGACAGGCTCTGGAGGGGTCAGGTGATGAGTTACTCGACAAAGTATTCCTAGACTCTGACTTGCTCTTGTAGCCACTGTGTTTATGTGGTGAGTCCAGTTCACTTTATGGTAAAGTAATCCCAAGGATGTTAATACTGGAGGATTCATTGATGGTAGCACCATTGAATTTAAAGGGGCAATGGTTAGATTGTTTCTTATTGGTAATGGTCATAGCCTAGCAGTTCAGGCATGAACATTACTTGACACTTGTCAGCCCAAGCCTGGATACTGTCCAAATCTTGTTGCATTCAAATATGGACTGCTTCAGTATCTGAGTCATCGCAAACGGTGCTGAAATAAGCAAATTGTGCTGTTTAAGTGGTCTAGACAGATCTGGCAATGAAGGTCAGATAGACAGATTTTTGATAAGCAAGGGGGTGGATGGGAATATGGAGTCAGTTCAGGCTTGATCGTATTGAATGGGGTGTGGGCTCTCAAGGGGCCAAGTCACCTACTCTTATTTCCAGTTCATGGATATGTATGTCAATCTAGTGTCTAACATATTAACTTAAGCCTGGGTCCGTGGAACTTCAGGAAGTAGAGACATGGGCTATACCAGGAGGAATGACCAGTTTTGGGTCCAGGATGGATTCAAACCTAAAAAGCAAAAGCAATTAAAAACAAACAATTCTTTGTCAAGCTCTGCCTAAGAACTTCACTCAGAGTTAAGCAAACAGTCAACAGGATGAAGGCAACACCATCAGCACATTCTAGAAATAGGCAAAAACCAAGCAGGAATTGCATTTTCCTTTTATTTTTAATTCTGCCATGGCTATGCTGATAGAAGGCAAGCGATTAATCAATTCTGATTGCTAAAATGCAAATTTTATTTTACAACTATACAATTGCTATATTTTTGAACATAGCAAAGTCACAGTTTGACAGAGGCATCAGCAAATTGTCAGCTAAAAACTAGTGAGAATGCTCAACAAACTTTGGGGAGTTCCAAATAAACTGCAATTAACTTTGAGAATGTGATCCTAATGACTTTGTGACTGGCTACATCAAAAGGTACTCATCAAACTTACAGCCTAGATGAAAGCAAAAGTTTGAAAAATGCACAACGGTTTCAAGTTTAAACAAACAGTTTTTATGCAAATGAGTGTTCTCTGAGGTCCAAAGAAAACATGCCATTAGGGTACTTTAATAATTTGAATGAGAAAATATCTTACACTATAAACCATAATCAAATTAGCCTATTGTCATATGAAAATAAGAATTTTGCAGACATCACAGCTGTTTTCATAGGTCACATTTAACTGAAAATAATTTAAAATGCAAAACCAAACAAACACTTGCTGCTTTATAAAAATGATTATCTGTGCTACTTATTTGATAAAATTCACTTGCTGTAAAACATACTTCAAATTTAACTAGCAGTCAATTATTTCCAGAGAACGTCCATTTTAATGTAATTTTGTTTTTAATTCTAGTTAAGTTTATGAGCAGAGGCTGAGCAACAGACACTAAGATGCAGAGGGTGAAAGTTACCTGGATTCTTTGCACCAGGAGACAGTAAAACTACTGAGGAAAGGGTCTTCTGATTTGATCAGTGATCAGGAACCAGAGGATGCAACAATGAATGAGTCAACTAAGGGGACCCAGAGGGCAGTTACATTCCTTCTAAATTCTCCAGCTGCTATGCAGACCTCTGCAATCAGCTTAGAGGTAACATTGGAGGGTAGGAGTGCTGGAGAATCAGCCTCAACGATTGTCCGATAGGTCTGAGGTTCTCTCAGCCACTTTAGATGACAGCAGAGGCTGCACGGTTAGCAAGCAAATTGACCATGGCACCATGATAAAACAAGCCATTCAAACTGGAGAAACAAGGGATAGAATAGTAGCAGAAGTAGTTGATATTATGAGAAGCTCTGATACCGTTCCCTGTAGCAAACAGCAAGAGTCTATACAGATGCATTGCCTGCCCAATGTTAGGATTTGGGACATGGGCATCTGCTCAGAAATGGAAAGGAGCTTGCATTGGAAATAGAAAGTCTGATAAATATGGTCTATGTACGGACCAACAGCATAGATAGTAGAAGGAAAGAGAGTCTGTATACAAGATATGAGGATCTAGACAGTAAATTACGAGGCAGTATTTCAAACGTTATAATCTCAATTATTCCCTGAGCAGCATGCAAATGGGGTTACTGGAGAAAGTGGAGGTGGCATCAATGGGATAGTCTAAACATGGACATGGGTTTTGTTGGGCAGTGATAGTGTCCCTATCTCTGGGCCAGAAGGTCCATAAGACCATATGACATAGGGGTGGAAGTGAGGCCAATCGGCCCATCCAGTCCACTCCGCCATTTAAATCATGGCTGATGGGCATTTCAACTCCACTTCCCTGCACTCTCCCCGTAGCCCTTGATTCCTTCTGAGATCAAGAATTTGTCGATCTCTGCCTTGAAGGAATCCAACGTCCCAGCCTCCACTGCACTCTGCGGCAATGAATTCCACAAGCCCACCACTCTCTGGCTGAAGAAATGTCATCTCATTTCAGTTTTAAATTTACCCCCCTAATTTTAAGGCTGTGCCCACGGGTCCTAGTCTCCCTGCCTAATGGAAACAACTTCCTAGCGTCCACCCCTGCTAAACCATACATTATCTTGTAAGTTTCTATTAGATCTCCCCTCAACCTTCTAAACTCTCATGAGTACAATCCCAGGATCCTTAGCCGTTCATCATATGCTAAACCTACCATTCCAGGGATCATCCGTGTGAATCTCCGCTGGACACGCTCCAGGGCTAGCATGTCCTTCCTGAGGTGTGGGGCCCAAAATTGGACACAGTATTCTAAATGAGGCCTAACTAGAGCCTTATAAAGCCTCAGAAGCAGATCGCTGTTTTTATATTCCAACCCTCCTGAGAAAAATGACAACATTACATTCACTTTCTTAATTACGGACTCTACCTGCAAGTTAACATTTTGAGATTCCTGGACCAACACTCCCAGATCCCTTTGCACTTCTGATTTGCGAATTTTCTCACCGTTTAGAAAATAGTCAATGCCTGTATTCTTTTTTCCAAAGTGCAAAACCTCACATTTACTCACATTGAATTTCATCAGCCATTTCCTGGACCACTCTCCTAAACTGTCTAAATCTTCCTGCAGCCTCCCCACCTCTTCAGTACTACCTGCCTGTCCACCTATCTTCATATCATCGGCAAACTTCGCCAGAATGCCCCCAGTCCCTTCATCCAGATCATTAATATATCAGGTGAACAGCTGTGGCCCCAACACTGAACCCTGTGGGACACCACTCGTCACCGGTTGCCTTTCCGAGAAAGAGCCTTTTATCCCAACTCTCTGTATTCTGTCAGACTGCCGATCCTCAATCCAAGCCAGTAGCTCACCTCGAACACCACGGGCCCTCACTTTGCTCAGCAGCCTCCCGTGAGGCACTGTATCAAATGCCTTTTGGAAGTCTAGATAGATAACATCTACTGGGTTTCCCTGGTCTAACATACTTGTTACCTCTTCAAAGAATTCTAACAGGTTTGTCAGGCACACCCTCCCCTTACTAAAACCATGCTGACTTGTTTTAATCTGACCCTGCACTTCCAGGAATTTAGAAATCTCATCCTTGACAATGAATTCTAGAATTTTACCATCTACTGAGGTTAGGCTAATTGGCCTATAATTTTCCAACTTTTGCCTTGATCCTTTCTTAAACAAGGGAGTTACAACACCAATTTTCCAATCATCTGGGACTTTCCCTGACTCCATGGCTTTTGAAAGATCACAACCAAAGCCTCCGCTATTTCCTCAGCCACCTCCCTCAGAACTCTAGGATGTAGCCCATCGGGGCCAGGAGATTTATCAATTTTAGACCCTTTAGCTTTTCTAGCACTTTCTCTTTTGTAATGCCTACCGTACTCACTTTCTGTTTTGTAATGCCTACCGAGTCCATGTCCCACCTACCCCAAAGTTATGTCAAAACATGACAGATCAGATTGATTTAAAAATGGGATTCTTGAAACTATCCTTACCTCTAAGCTCAGAGGTCAGGGTTCAAGTCCCACCTGTTCCAAAGGTGGGTCACAGCATATTGGAATAGGTTAATTAAAAATAATACAGCCAGAAAATCCAGGTTCACGTCTCGCCTACCGCAGACACAAATATCTATGCATGAACGGTGCTGGGGCCAAAACAGGAAATCAGTAATACAATAATTGAAAGTCAAAGAATGACAAGAAGAGGCAGAGAAAACAGAGAAGCTATGTTTTGCCCATAACAAAACAAAGCAACTGACAATGCATATTAAAGAAAATAAACATGATCTGATAGCCAGTGGAGACATGGCTTCAGGATGACCAAGACTGGGTCCAAATACTGAAGCGTGTATGACATTCAAGAAAAATAAGAAGCTAGGTAATGACGGAAGGATAGCACGGTAAAACAAGGATGAGCAATTAGAGGTTACTTAAGTTTAGAAAATCAGAATTTAGAATTGCTTTGGGTGGAAAGAAGTCATTGGTTGGAGCGATCTACAGGCCAAACAGAATCTACCATGTGGGGGAAAGCATATTAAAAATACTGGGTTCTTGTGATAAAGGAACAGTACTCAACATATAAAATGTAAAAATCAGACTGGTTGCAGTAGCCTAGATGAGGAGTTCATAGAATGTTTTTCAGGGTACTTTCTTCAAGCAGCAGGTTTTGGAGCTGACTAGGAAGTAGGTTACATTTGACCTGGTATTACATAATAAGGTCAGAGTAATTAATAACTTCAGAGGGAAGACAACCCTAGATTGCAGCAACCACAATAATTGAATTTTACATCCAGTTTGAAAGGGAGAAGATTGAGACTAGGATCGGTATTTTAAACTTAAACAAGAGCAATCATGTGGGGCATGAAAGCTGAGCTAACTACAGGAAATATGCACACCAGGCTAGGGGATTGCTCAATAGAGACACAGTGAGCAGACATTTTATGTGATATTTCAGAATCTGCATATTCCTACAATAAAGAAAAATCTAAAGGGAGGATCCACCATCATAATTAACTGAAATAGTCAAGGGAAAGCATCAAACTTCAGAAAGTACACAGAACTATGCAAAGATAAAATTCTGAATGGTCTTGACAAGGTGAACATGGAAAGGATGCTTCCTCTTATATCCAGAACAGAGCACTGTTTTAAGATTAAGGAACAAAATATGGGGAGAGTTTTCTTCTCTCAGAAGGTTACATAAATTTGGAACACTGCCTCAGGAGGTAGTAGGCTATTAAACACTTTTAAGACAGAAGCAGCTAGATTCTTGTTTGGCAGAAAAATCAAGGATTATCAGAAGTAGATGGATATATGGAATTTGAAACCCAAGTAGATCAGCCATTTTACTTCGACAAAACAGAGGTTTATTACAAAAAGAATATTAAAAAATTTTTAAAACCGTATGCTTTGGTAAATTTTAGTCACTTGGGACTCGAATTGTTTAATTAAAACTGCGATAAGCCTCTTCCCAAATCCATCATACAAATTGAGCTTCGTTACTTTTCACTTAAATAGCCATTTTCAGATTTTTATTCCAAGACTACTGGTCTGGAACTAACGTTAGCTTTTCATAGCAAAATAATCAAATGTACTAAATCTTTCAAGATAATAAAATGTGAGGCTGGATGAACACAGCAGGCCAAGCAGCATCTCAGGAGCACAAAAGCTGACGTTTCGGGCCTAGACCCTTCATCAGAGGGATGATGGTTTGGTGCTCGGGTGTGGGGTCATGATCGAGGAGGTGGTAGGAGGTGGTGTCGGAGAGTTGGCGTCTGGCCTCGGCGATGTAGAGGTCAGTGCACCATACTACCACTGCGCCACCCTTGTCTGCGGGTTTGATGGTGAGGTTGGGGTTGGAGCGGAGGGCTGCCCGTTCTGCGGGGGAGAGGTTGGAGTGGGTGAGAGGGGTGGAGAGGTTGAGGCGGTTAATGTCTCGACGGCAGTTGGAGATGAAGAGGTCGAGGGAGGGTAGGAGGCCTGGGGGTGGTGTCCAGGAGGAGGACTTGTGTTGGAAGCGGGTGAAGGGGTCAGTGGAAGGAGGGTTGGGTTCCCGGTTGAAGAAGTAGGCATGGAGGCGAAGACGGCGGAAAAACTGCTCTATGTCCGACCGTGACTGGTATTCGTTGATATGTGGTTGTAGGGGGACAAAGGTAAGCCCCTTGCTAAAGACTGACCGTTCGTCCTCAGTCAGTGGGAGGTCTGGGGGGATGGTGAAGATGCGGCAGGGCTCAGTGTGGCTGTCTCCTCTGGGGTTGCAGGCTGTGGAGGTTGTGGGCGGAGCGATGAGGTCATCGGCCGTGGGCGGGGTTCCGTCGGTGTCGACCGTGGGCGGGGTTCCGTCGGCGTCGACCGTGGGCGGGGTTGCGTCGACGGTTGGAGGATCGGGGTGGGCGGCAGCAGCTGAGGTGAGGGTGGTGTGTGGGGTGTTGTACCTGGACGTGGAGGTGGTGACTGCAGCAGCGGTTCCGGAAGTTCTGTGGCCGGCGGAGGCGGATGTGACGTCATCGGTGGGGTCTCCGGCCGTGTCCTCATGGTCAATGGCGGCGGGTGCATGGTGGGGGAGGGGCAGGGACAGAGTCGGGATTTGGGAGGCGCAGGAATCCTCTTGTGGGTGACGGGGGCCAGTGAGTTGGTTGTACTTACGATTTTTGGTGTCCAGTAAAGCTGAGTGGAACTGGGTGTTCAGTCTGTGGATCCTGCGGAGGATGAAAAACAGCAGAGGTCCTTTGCAGGTCTGGGAGAGGGAGGCTCTGAGCTGGGGCAGGCTGGATTGCAGTGTCTGGAGGTGCCGGCGCATGGCTGCAAGTGTCTGTTTCAGGACTCGCAGGGAGAACCGCTTCTGAAGGGTCTGAATATTCTGGGTGTAGAGGAGGTCACGGTTGGGGCCAAATTGGGAAGGCTGAAATGTGGACTGTAGTCCCTTAGGGATGATCTGGTTCCGTAGGCAGGTGCTGAGGAAGGTGATGTGGCTGTGGTACCTGGTTTGCTTCAGGACATGGTCGAGCAGTTTCAAGGCCGAAGAGATTACAAGAGAGTTGCAATGGGAGAGAGATTCCCTGAGGTTGGTCCGAAGGGAGGAGGGTAACTTCTTCAGGTTAGGCATCCCTGGAAGAGGCTTCGCAGTGAGGTTAAAATAGTGTCAGAGATAATGGGAACTGTAGATGCTGGAGAATTCCAAGATAATAAAATGTGAGGCTGGATGAACACAGCAGGCCAAGCAGCATCTCAGGAGCACAAAAGCTGACGTTTCGGGCCTAGACCCTTCATCAGAGGTCTAGGCCCGAAACATCAGCTTTTGTGCTCCTGAGATGCTGCTTGGCCTGCTGTGTTCATCCAGCCTCACATTTTATTATCTTGGAATTCTCCAGCATCTGCAGTTCCCATTATCTCTGATACTAAATCTTTCATCTTCTTCTCAAAAGCACTGCTAGATCGGTCGGGGCTAGGCCCGAAATGTCAGCCTTCCTGCTTGGTCTGCTGCGTTCATCCAGCTCTAGACTGTGTTTTCTCAGATTCAACAGCATCTGCAGTTCCTACTACCTCTAAAAGCATCTCAGTTTGGGTGTTCCCCTTAAACTTAAAATAAACCATGATTCCAAAACTCTTGAACAAATCTAGAGGCACCATATGTACCATACTGTTGTCAAAAATAATCTAAACTAAACAAAAGCATACACACCTATTTGTTTTGCTTTTTACAAAAAATTTCTTCGCACAAAGTGAAATGGCAACAATCTATTAAATACTCAGGCAATTTCAGTTAAGTGACACAATTTATTAGAACCACAAATGCACAATCCATACCCCTTACATAGAATATTACATATGAACGAAGATGATCAGGCTTCTATTCTCTAGGTCCCTAATCTACTGTCCCATACTTAAGAGTTGTGCTCACTATCACAATAATGATTCCTTCCTACTTTATACCATCAGATCCTTCATTCATACCTAGATACATGTTCATGCTTCCAGTCATGTGATTTTTACTAAGCAAGTCTGTGGTTAACCATTTATTTTTACTTTTAATCACCTATCTGCAGCAAAGTGTTGTTAATTTAGT
Source organism: Stegostoma tigrinum (assembly GCF_030684315.1). Lineage (NCBI taxonomy): Eukaryota > Metazoa > Chordata > Chondrichthyes > Orectolobiformes > Stegostomatidae > Stegostoma > Stegostoma tigrinum. The sequence goes on from NC_081355.1 coordinate 31,145,581, forward strand.
TTATGTGATTACTATTGTCATCATTTTCTGGTTTCTGTCTACAAGATAATTTAACCTTTTAAATCATTACCCACTACTACATGGCAGTTAATTTGGCAGCTGAAACTATATTTTCATTTGAGTGCCCTACATTCCTCCCTTTGATTATGTAAAACTCCCAGTTTTTAATGAATACTCTTGCATTGCTCTCAGCAATGATTATTGTATTTCTAACCTCACAATCTATACCCTCATTTGTCAAATTAAGTACCTGAAACGACATATCAATATCATTAGCAACTATGACCAGTACTATAAACAGGTACATTACAATTACATTATTCAAAACCAATGATTCAATTGTACACTGGTGCCCAGTTACACAAATCATCCAAGTAGATACTTGAATCTTATCAATGTCCTTTCCAATCTCCTGCGTCTTGTCAATATTTTTGATGTATGTCCTGTAGGTGTGCTTCAACTGTTCCTTGGTTTCACTCCAATCTGTGGCAGTAGCTATAGATTTTGCTCATACTTATCAAAATAATTTCGTATCTTCCTTTAATCCTTCAGTAATATAAATAGTCACCACTGTTTCTGTACATTGACAAGTCTGAATTGTTGAATCCCGGTGGATATTTATGGATTACTTGACAATTCAACGTTTTATTTCAGGCATGTCACATTACTGTAAAGGTATTGCTTAAATGTTGCTATAGTATATATTTCATTCCCTTTGTATGCCATACATGCAATACTGAGATAGATGGCCCTTGCTTCCATTGTAGGTTTCATAGCCATATTATTAATAAATCCATAAATTGCCTCTTTTTCTGCGATGTACATCTCATACAGGCATGACACTATTTCTTGTCTCCTGCCAGACCCCTCTATCTCTGCGCCTACTAACTGACTGCCCTTTATTACATAAGGTGATTTCCCCTATTCCCTGTGATAATGGGAACTGCAGATGCTGGAGAATCCAAGATAATCAAATGTGAGGCTGGATGAACACAGCAGGCCCAGCAGCATCTCAGGAGCACAAAAGCTGACGTTTCGGGCCTAGACCCTTCATCAGAGAGGGGGATGGGGTGAGGGTTCTGGAATAAATAGGGAGAGAGGGGGAGGCGGACCGAAGATGGAGAGAAAAGAAGATAGGTGGAGAGGAGAGTATAGCTGGGGAGGTAGGGAGGGAATAGGTCAGTCCAGGGAAGACGGACAGGTCAAGGAGGTGGGATGAGGTTGGTAGGTAGGAGATGGAGGTGCGGCTTGGGGTGGGAGGAAGGGATGGGTGAGAGGAAGAACAGGTGAGGGAGGCAGAGACAGGTTGGACTGGTTTTGGGATGCAGTGGGTGGAGGGGAAGAGCTGGGCTGGATGTGTGGTGCAGTGAGGGGAGGGGACGAACTGGGCTGGTTTTGGGATGCGGTGGGGGAAGGGGAGATTTTGAAGCTGGTGAACTCCACATTGATACCATTGGGCTGCAGGGCTCCCAAGCGGAATATGAGTTGCTGTTTCTGCAATCTTCGGGTGGCATCATTGTGGCACTGCAGGAGGCCCATGATGGACATGTCATCTAAAGAATGGGAGGGGGAGTGGAAATGGTTTGCGACTGAGAGGTGCAGTTGTTTATTGCGAACCGAGCGGAGGTGTTCTGCAAAGCGGTCCCCAAGCTTCCGCTTGGTTTCCCCAATGTAGAGGTAGCCACACCGGGTACAGTGGATGCAGTATACCACATTGGCAGATGTGCAGGTGAACCTCTGCTTATTGTGGAATGTCATCTTGGGGCCTGGGATAGGGGTGAGGGAGGAGGTGTCGGGGCAAGTGTAGCATTTCCTGCGGTTGCAGGGGAAGGTGCCGGGTGTGGTGGGGTTGGAGGGCAGTGTGGAGCGAACAAGGGAGTCACGGAGAGAGTGGTCTCTCCGGAAAGCAGACAGGGGTGGGGATGGAAAAATGTCTTGGGTGGTGGGGTCAGATTGTAGATGGCGGAAGTGTCGGAGGATGATGCGTTGTATCCGGAGGTTGGTGGGGTGGTGTGTGAGAACGAGGGGGATCCTCTTTGGGCGGTTGTGGCGGGGGCAGGGTGTGAGGGATGTGTTGCAGGAAATGCGGGAGACGCGGTCAAGGGCATTCTCGACCACTGTGGGGGGGAAAGTTGCAGTCCTTGAAGAACTTGGACATCTGGGATGTGCGGGAGTGGAATGCCTCATCGTGGGAGCAGATGCGGCAAAGGCAGAGGAATTGGGAATAGGGGATGGAATTTTTGCAGGAGGGTGGGTGGGAGGAGGTGTATTCTAGGTAGCTGTGGGAGTCGGTGGGCTTGAAATGGACATCAGTTACAAGCTGGTTGCCTGAGATGGAGACTGAGAGGTCCAGGAAGGTGAGGGATGTGCTGGAGATGGCCCAGGTGAACTGAAGGTTGGGGTGGAAGGTGTTGGTGAAGTGGATGAACTGTTCGAGCTCCTCTGGGGAGCAAGAGGCGGCGCCGATACAGTCAACAATGTAACGGAGGAAGAGCTGGGGTTTGGGGCCTGTGTAGGTGCGGAGGAGGGACTGTTCCACGTAACCTACAAAGAGGCAAGCATAGCTGGGGCCCATGCGGGTGCCCATGGCCACCCACTTAGTTTGTAGGAAGTGGGAGGAATCGAAAGAGAAGTTGTTGAGTGAGGACGAGTTCGGCTAGGCGGATGAGGGTGTTGGTGGTGGTGGTTGGGGGGAGGGGGGGAGACCGGTCGGGCCTGAGGGACAGGAAGAAGCGGGCGGCCTTGAGGCCATCTGCATGCGGAATACAGGTGTATAGGGACTGGACGTCCATGGTGAAAATGAGGTGTTGGGGGCCAGGGAATTGGAAGTCCTGGAGGAGGTGGAGGGCGTGGGTGGTGTCACGGACGTAGGTAGGGAGTTCCTAGACCAAAGGGGAGAAACCCCTATTCCCTATGCACATCTCTTCCTGTATTTTTCCAATGATTTAGACTTCCATTAACAAATCCCATAGCAGCAAAGTCTCTTCTTCTTGTACAGTTTTTGTTGAACCAAAGCTCAGCTATCTTCCTCGGGGTGCAGGTGGTGGCATTCTCATTCATCTTTTCTTGAATTACGCAATGTAATTCATTATTCACCCAGCTAGATACTTCCCCTTTATTCAATTCATCCAAATTCACCCACAGCTGCTCTGTCACCTAGTTACCACATATAGTACATAAGTTTCTATGCTGTAACTCGTTATAATTTTACTCTTATGCCACTACAACTTAATTAATGATCTTGACCTGTCCTTCTATAATCTTTGTTATATCAATTTCTATCTTTGCTGTCACCTAATCCACCTCTCCTTGTATATGAGAGGAGATCTTTATTGTTACTCCATTGACCTCTTGGTACACCAACCTCTGGTACAGGATGGGCACTGCACACAGACCACTTTACCCTTACTTACCAAAGCATCTATTTTAGTCATGTCCGCACACTCCATGACATCTGGCCGTTCATACCGGTTCAGGTAATCAAAGTAGGTTTCTCAACCTTTCCCCTGCCTTTACTGTGCTACTTTTGTTGCCCTCTTGTTCCTACCCTAACTTCACTCCCCACCTTCTAGAGGGTGCACATTGAATCTAAGAACTTCAAACTACATGTCCTTTGTCACAATCTAAGTCTTCACACATAATGAACCCGCCACTCAATTTCCTTGCTATAAATATTTGCATTGGTTTAACAATGGCAAGGCAACACATTCTTCCCGTGTCAAGTGGCAGCATGGTACTGTCCACATTGTCCACTTGCTCATGTATATTGTCAACATTTCAATATTGCAACACTCATTGAGTTCCTCATCCCTTATCATGATTCCTGATCCTGTTCTGCCTACTATTTCCAGTATTCCCAGAAGTAGAAATGCCCAATTCCATATTTCATCCCATCTTCTGTGTTACTTATAAATCAAGTGCAATTTCTGCTCTAAATTTACAGTTTGTGATATCGCAACCACCATCTCCAGTTCACCTCAACCATTGGGTAACCATGTCACCAGGTGAGTTTTTAGCCCAAATTGTCTGGTATACCCTCTCCCTGTTTAACACATTCCTGTCCAGTGAGGTAGTCAGCCTTGATTTTTTTGGTTGCCCTGAACTGCAATTCCAAGCATAAAGGTTGGACTGTTCCAAATGTTTTGGTTTCCATCTACTCCTGCAGCCTCTGTTACCACAGCCATCACCTGTGCGGGAGTTCCATGCCCATCCCAACATGCAGTGGGAACAGCCAACATCAGCCCAACAGATTAGCCTCTTCTTGGTCATCAAGGTTGTGTTGGGCTTTTAATTAGATTACTGTGGCAAGAATTGCAAATGGGTCACGAGTACTTGAAAAATGGGGACTTCCTTTTTTACTTTTGCCAGGTGGGTTGTGCCGTATGGGGTGTACAAGTCAAAGTTTGTCCTCCCACCTGCCTATCCACTCAAGTGACCAGACAGACCATCAGGTGGGGCTTCCTCCAGTGGATCATGCCACAATTAATTCCCATCATTGTCCCTTTCCTCATCACCATTGCATGAAGTGGCCAAAGCTAACCAACCCCAACCAACATCTCCCTCAGTCATCCTGACACCTTTCCCCAAACGAGTAAATAATCACCCACCCTGCATAAGTGCTCAACTTCTGAGAAGTATCTTGTATGACTGCTTCTGTCATGTGACCACATAGCTGCTTGCTTCTGCAGAAACTTTCAGTGCTGTCTGTACATCACTGCATTTCTCTTCTACTTTGGCAAACTCCATCTTTGCCTTCTCAGTTTCTTTCTCAGCCTTACCAGAATTCAGCCTTTTTGGCCTAAGTCTGAAACTGACTTGGAAAATAATCTGTTTGTCGCAATCAAGTTGTGAACTTTGAATTTCAGTCTCTTTCCCAATGACTTGATCCTTCAAATTCCGATTTTCTCTTTGACATTCAGCTAACCGATCTTCCAACTTCCTACTAGTTTCCTCGTGTTCACTTAGCTTCTTAAAACTTGCCATAATGGCAACATTGTTTCCTACCTTCAGCCTCTTTTCAGTCTGCCAGTCCTAGACTGGACTTTGTCCTACGGGTGTGTTCCTGCACATTCCTAACATGCACATTCATAGAACAATACAGCGCAGAACAGGCCCTTCGGCCCTCGATGACCATACGTTCTTTTCATCACGAACATTTTTTCTCAACATACTTAAGTACCTGCTTCCAGTTGGGTCTCACTTCTATTGCATTCTGAGTTGTGATTAAAGATCTTTTCAGTTTGATTAGTCAGAGGAAAAATCCATTCTGTCAATATGCCAAATGTTGTTGCCCGTTTTACTAATATTTGGTTATCATCTAATCACCCATTTGTCTGGAGCATTGTGTTAGGTTATCTTATTTTGTCTGGTTCTGCTTTCAGCGTTTTATGATTTCTGTCTGTGTCAATTGAGGCTATTACTTTTAAACATTTGCTGTCGTTACTGCATGCTAGTCAATTTAGTCAAGTGAAAACTATATTTTCATATTAGCGTCCTACATCATTCATTCTACAAATATCAAAAACTGTTTTCATAAAATCACCATGATTACAGAAAGGCTTACAAGTTAGTTAATAACTTCAGACATACAGAAAACACCAGAACAAAAACAAAGTTGCTGGAAAAGCTCAGCAGGTCTGGCAGCATCTGTGTAGGAAAAAACAGAGTTTACGTTTCAGGTCTGGTGACCCTTCCTCTGAACAGTTCTGAGGATTCCCGATTTACAGCATCCACAGTTCTTTTGGTTTTTACATAGAAAACACCACTGTTTATTAACTTAAAAACCAAATCCTAACTCACTCGAAATGTCATTAAAACGTATTGACAGAAATCCCACAGTTTCCATCACAGTAACATCATACAAGTGATGTAAACTAGAGTTCTGAGATAATAATGTGTAGAGATGGATAAACACAGCAGGCCAAGCAGCATTAGAGGAACCGGAAAGCTGATGTTTCGGGCCTAGACCCTTCTTCAGAAATGGGGGAGGGGAAGTGGGTTCTGAAATAAATAGGGAGAGAGGGGGAGGCGGATAGAAGAAGGATTAAGGAGAGGATAGGTGGAGAGGATACAGACAGCTCAAAGAGGCGGGGATGGAGCCAGTGAAGGTGAGTGTAGGTGGGGAGATAGGGAGGCGATAGGTCAGTCCAGGGAGGACAGACAGGTCAAGGGGGCGGGATGGGGCTAGAAGGTAGAAGATGGGGGTAGGACTTCAGGTGGGAGGAGGGGATAGGTGGGAGGAAGGACAGGATCGGGAAGTGGAGACAAGCTGGGCTCTGAAGGTACTTGGCCTGCTGTGCTCATCCAGCTCTACACCTTGTTATCTCAGATTCTCCAGCATCTGCAGTTCCAGCTATCTCTAAGGGAGAGTTCTGCCATGTTCTCTCATATGGTTTTAGCCATGGTGATGTGTGTCAGTGACTTGCATTTTGGATCAGTTTGCAGACAACTTGGAAAACTCTTGTAGACCACTGAGAACCACTGATTGGAACAACTCAGGTGTGGTATCTGTGGTGAGAAAGCAGAGTTAATGCTTCAGGTCCAGTGACCTTTTTTCAGAACTGTTGTAGTTAGGAAAATGTTGGTATACATGCTGACAATGAGGAAGGCAGGGAGGGTCGGGGGCAGGAGCAACAGTGAGGAGTAACTAATAGATTAAGATGGACCCCAGAGAGACAGAAAACAGCAGTTGGACAGACAAAGGAATGGGTAAAGGTCAGTTTGGGAGAATCAATAGCTACTAAAGGGGTCAATTAGTAGGTGATAGTGGATTGGTTCTGGTAGCAGCCCATTTGATCACAAGGCCTGATGTGAGAGATTTAGGGTCAGGACATGGCAGAAGGTGCCCAGACCCTATAATTATTGAACTCTTAAAAGCTGCAGGGTCCCCAAGCAGAAAATAAGATTAGATTATTGGTGCGTTATCTGCCATTACCAGAACAATTTATTAGTTTACTTTATACTGCTACAAAAAAATGAACAATTTGCATTTAAATTTGCATATACACTTTGCATATTCACTATTCGCAGATCATTTCGGAACACTTCGAGGTCAAGTATTTTCTGGTGAAATTAGTAAACATAGCACCCAATTTCACACAACAAAGTCTTTCAAACAGCAAGGAAATTGCTTATTAGTCTATTTTTAGATGGGCTTTCAAACCACTGTCTTTGCAAACTGCTACTCTGGTTTCAACCGCTCTTTCATGATAAAAAGACCTCCTGATGCCTTTCAATTCTTTCCCATGGTTACATGCTTCAACGCCTCCCACAGCAGTTAAACAGTCCTCCTCAAAATAATAGTCTATTTTCTTTTTGACTGAACACGACATGCTTCTGATACTTTTCAGCCTATATACAGCCTTTGCACAAGTGACACACCATTCCACATCAAAACCTCTGCTCCATTGACCAGGTGAGTAGAGCCATATTTACCTTGTACCATTCTTCTCTATGCAGTCACAGCTAGAGGACTACCTACGGTAAATTCTCTTCTCAAACTCACCTTGTTATCTCTCCAAAATCTCCCGCAGGATTTATCCTTCAATAGGTATTTCTCTTTTACATGCTTCTCCTCGGCAAAGTGTTTCAAACATACATCAGGTTAATCAAGTAACTAACACCACCCATTATTTTCACCATTATCTCTCTCAATCTTCTGATGTTTCTACCTCATTTGACATCCAGTACAAGATGTGCAGAAATTTAGGCCAACTTAATATGAAATTATCATTGCCACCCCTCAAAGCAAATCAACTTTCTAGCCAATTACTCCATTCCCCTCTTTGTCAATTGTCTAAGATTAGAAACTGAAAGCCGTGCACAACCCTGACGTCCAATCACACCCTGAGCTGAGCTTCTGAACTCAAGACCTCTGTATCCCCAAGACCAACATAAAATTATTTATTGAGGTTGTTGAAGTTGGTTGGCTCACCGAACTGGTTTCTTGTTTCGCATTTCAAATTATTTCTCTATTCCATTCTCCCAGTTTCTCTGATCCATCACATCTGTTCCATGCCACCTCTGCATTGCGGGAGTCTCAGAAATGTCCAATCTTTTCCTCAACCAAAAACTGCCCACAGATAATGGCTGACAGGGTCCTTGGCCTGGAGCAAACCATTTCCCACACTTGTACAATTACCCCTACTCTTCCCACACACAATAATGGGATACCCCTAGATGTCACTTTCCAACCAAGGGATCATAAGTTGCTATTTCCACCACCTCCACCAAGAAAACTACCACCAGATGCATATTCCCCTCTCCTGTCAGTATTCCACAGGGATGTTCCCTCCGGATACCTTAGTTTACTCCTCCTGCATTCCCAGCACCTTTGTGGCACTTTCCCATATAATCGCAAAAGATATAACTCTTACCCATTTATCTCCCCCCTATCCAAAGACCCAGACACACCTTCAAGGTGAAGCAGCAATTTACCTGCACTTCACTCAATCTACTGTACTGTGTTCACAGTTGACAGTGCGCTCCTCTACACTGGTGAGACGAAACACATGCTTTGCAGAATGCCTACACTTTGTCCATACAAATAACCCTAAGCTTCCAGTTGCCTGCCACCTAAGCACACCTGTGTGTTCCCATGCCAAAATTTGTCTCAAGCCTGCTGCAGTGCTCCAGTGTGGCTCAGCACCTCATTCTTCACTTGCAGACTTTGCAGTCTTCGGGGCCTAATATCAAGTTCAATACAAAAGAGCCTGAAAATGACCTCCCATGTCTTTTGCCCATGAGTCCTGTCATGACATGCGTTGCTATCAGCATAGTTAACCCATTTTCACCCAGTCACAATCCCTATGATCAGCTTTACTTCTTCCCTGGCTTACTATCAACAACCTCTTTCTCTGTCTAACTTTCTCCCTCTATCTCTGGGCTCCATTGCCACCTATCAGCTCACTCCTTTTTATCCTCAACCTCAGTCATCAAGATAAGTATCAATTTACCTAGATACTATAAGCTCTGAAGAAGGGTTGCTGGCTCTGAAACGTTTTCTCTTCTCAAATGCTGCAAAACTGGAGTTTCTCCAGCAATTTTTGTTTTTGTATAAAATTACTTTCTCTGTTTCCAAATCTCTTCATGGTATCGCCCTTCACCTCTGTGGATTTACTCAGCCCTCCAAGATTGTGAGAATTGTACATTGTCCTAATCCCATCTTCTTGAAAATGGTTGAATCTTTTGGCATTGAAGGCAGCCAAGTCCCTCAGGACATCCTCGGGTTTTAAAGGAAATGGCATCAGAGATAGTGGACCCATTGTTTATAACATTCCAAAAGTCCGTGGATGCAGGATAGGTCAAGTGAATTGGAAAAATGTTAATATAACAGTTTTATTTAAAAAAGGAGGGAGGCAGAAAATAGGAACTGGTAGACCAGTTAGTTTAACATTGGTTGGGTCCAGGACTGATGGTAGTGAAGTGGTGACGGAAGAGCGTTACAGCAACATCAGTGAGGACCCAGCAGCAAGAGACGCAACTGACATTTGTGGGTCCAACACAGGTGATGGCAAGGTGGAGGAGGAGGAATGGCAGCACAGGCATCAATGATGATGAGCTGGCTCAGGACCAATGGGCTCTCTTTAAGCTCTCTTTCTTTTCTTATTCTTAAAGCTATACAAAGTGGTGCTAGATCATGGGGATAGCAGAAAAGCTTTTCTCTGTACTTTGGGCTTCTTCTCATTGTAAAATACACATGACGATAAAATCATTCAATTCAATTTGTCTATTGGTGGGAAATTGTTAGATTACAATTGCCTTATTTATTAACCTTTTGTGCTGCTCTTTATCAAATGCCTTCTGGAAGTCCAGGTATGCTACATCCAAAGGATCCCCATTATTCACTTCGTAAAATCTTCAAAGAATTCTAGCAAATTAGTCCAACATAATTTACCCTTCATAAATCTGATGGATTGTCTTTTGACTTTCCAAATGTCATCATCTTACTTGCTGAATAGATTCTAACAATTTCCCACCAATAGACAAATTCAACTGAATGATTTTATCGTCATGTGTATTTTGCAATGAGAAGAACCCCAAAATACAGAGAAAAGCTTTTCCACTATCCCCATGATCTGGCACCACTTCGTATAGTTTTAAGAATAAGAAAAGAAAGAGAGCTTAAAGAGAGTCCATTGGTCCTGAGCCAGCTCATCATCACTGATGCCTGTGCTGCCATTCCTCCTCCTCCACCTTGCCATCACCTGTGTTGGACCCACTAATGTTAGTTGTGTCTCTTGCTGCTGGGTCTTCACTGATGTTGCTGTAATGCTCTTCCGTCACCACTTCACTACCACCAGTCCTGGACCCAACCAATGTTAAACTAACTGGTCTACCAGTTCCTATTTTCTGCCTCCCTCCTATTTTAAATAAAACTGTCAAATTAACATTTTTCCAATTCACTGGAACCTATCTTACATCCATGGACCTTTAGAATGTTATAAACAATGGGTCCACTATCATGCTGCTTGGCCTGCTGTATTCATCCAGCTTAAAACTTTGTTATCTTGTTTTTAACCAATAATGGGTTGAAGGGCTACGGAGAGCAGGCCAGAAAGTCAAGTTGAGGCCAATATGAGGTCAGCTATGATTGTATTGAAGGCAGAGCAGGGATTAAATTGCCAACTCATGCTTCCAGTTCCTATGTTCTTCAGCAGCCTTTTCTTCAGCATACTAAGCTCTGAACTCTGGAATTATTTTCCAACATCTCCTTCCTTCTATAAAATGCTCCTTAAAATCTGCTTCAACCAAAATTCTGATCATCTGACTCTATCTGGCTCAGGGGCAAATCATATTTAGTAATGCTCCTCAGAAGTGCCTTGGAATCTTTCAATAAAGGTACTATATATAAATGAAAATTGTGAATGCGATTTATAAAATGCAACAGGTTTTTGTTTCAGATATCCAGCATCTGCAATATTTTGCTTTACTGCCATATAAATGCAAATTGCTGTTGTGCAAGTTGGAGGATGCACATAGACCAAAACAGAAAGAGAAACCTCTCAGCACTTTCTTTTAAAAAGAGATATGCAGCCTTTTAAACCTACCTAAACAAAGAGACAGGGCTTTGGTATCAAGTGTCAGGCAAAAGACAGCACCACCAGTAATAGTGCCTTCTTTCAGTACAAGTAATAAGCCTAGATATTGTGCTTGAGTCCTACAGAAATGTACAGACAGTATTGGAGAGAAAAGTTAGATTACAAGCTATAGATTTTCCGATCCTCCACATCAGATCAACATAGTCAGACTTCATTTTAAAGCCAGTTATAAAACTTTAAGCATCCAAAATGCACAGGAAAACCCCAAACCAGCCTGGATAAAAGTAAGAAATAACAAGGTATAGAGCTGGATGAACACAGCAGGCCAAGCAGCATCAGAGGAGCAGGAAAGCTGACGTTTCGGGGCTGGGCCTGAAGGAGGGTCCAGGCCCGAAACGTCAGCTTTCCTGCTCAACCTATCGTGTTCATCCAGATCTACACCTTGTTATTTCAGATTCTCCAGCATCTGCAGATCCTACCATCTCTGGATAAAAGGAAGTTTGACTTCCATCTGACTGTCCTTCACAGATTAAAAACTCAAAATTCACCAAGTCCAGCTATCTCCTTCATGAGGAAATTAGAGACCAGTTAAAATCAGAGATGGTTCCAGCACTGAAATGTTATCTATGTGACAATCGCCCCTGGGAAAATTAAGAACTCTGAAATGTTTAAAAGTGTTGTTTAATTGGACAAACTGGGCTGACCTTTCAGGTGAAAATTTAACTTCTGCAACAAACAATCAAGATCAAACAAGTTCACTTTTTAAGAAGGAAAAGCAATATTAACATATCTGCCTTTTTAAAAATTCAGACTTAACTAGTGCTAAGTGCTAATTAAGAGGCAGAGGCCACGCACCTAAGGATTTTTATGGTTATCAGTCTTGTGCTTTAGTAAGGAGGAATATGGCGCTCATGCCCCTTATAAATACCATTAGTGAGCTGAAAAAAGATTAAGCAGTGGTACAATTTTTTGGCAAAAAAGTTTTGATCTTGTTTTATAGCAATTGCCAAATAGATAATTTCATTTTGCTACATATTGAAGGTCTTTGGTTGAACTGGTGTTATGCTACAATATTTATATATTGGTGGAAATATTTATTGGAGATGAACATACACAATGTCGTAGGCAAATGGAAGAAAATGGAAAAATGATTGTAGTATTTGCCTGATTTCCACTACGGGCATTTTGTGGTATCTGCCACCACTGGCAATATATTGCTCAGAACAACAGTTAAATTGAGACTTAGGCTTTATTGTCATGAGTACTCAAGAATGGAGGACAAGAGTGTAGTGAAAAGTCTACAATGTCGCCACACACGGCACGATCTTGGATGCAAAACCTTAGCTACAAAAATAGAAAAATAGGTTAAAAAGCTCAGCAGCACAGTCTTAGTATGAAAGTAGAAAAGTAAAGAAAGTTTAAAAAGTCAAACATTACTGTCCTTTCTTAAGCGATGGGCCTGCAGACATTCCAAACTGGGCTTCACCCGAGTGGGCTCACTCCTCCCTGCACTTGGCATGCTTTCACCCATGCAGGGTTAAGGCCCACCCCTGTTCGCCAGCAACCTTCGCTGTGAACCACCGCTGCTGATCTCCATCAGACACCACTTCAGACTTGACCGCCCCTTTGCTGCTGCTGCCATCATTCACAACTGACTGCCACTGCCGGCATCTTTCACCACTACCACCTCTGCTGACCACCACTGCTATCATCCTGTGCTGCCAGCTGCTGCCTCCACCATCTGGGGTCATGCTGGGCCACAGCTGCTGCCACACTCCATTGGCATACTTGCCACCTTGCTGCAATCACAGTCTGGTACTCCTCTGCTATCAACGAAGCTGTCATGCTGCCAATCAACAGAATTCCACTCAGGCACACCAGCCTCTTGATAGCCAACCATCAAAGCCCCCAGTCACTGCCATTGTCACCGCTGCCTCCTTAAGTAGAGAAAAAAAACTAAAGAACTACAAGAAAGAAAAGAAGCAAGAAATGGAAAATGAACAAGAAAGAAAAGCAGTCAGAGCAGACAAGTTGCAATCAGGAGTCCTATTTTGCTGTGATCTTGAGAGAGCAAGAACCTAGTACTTCAGGTTGTTCGCTGCCACCCACACTCCATCTTTACCGTGTCTAGATCCTATCTAATTATTAGTAGTAAAGAATACACCACTGATATACCGTCTTTTGTTTAACAAAACAGGTTTATTGCAATGATAATAGGTACAACTTACAGCTAGTCAGGCATAATTATGAAGGACTCTTAGGTGCTTCACAAAACATACATACTCCCAAGCAAGGCGAATGTAGACTGCACATAACATAAACAGATTGAATGGAGCTAATAATTCAACATCAACTCTTTCAGAACCATTGCCTTATACAAAAGAGCCTTCTCATTTGTTAGTTTATTATACGAGCACATTACCTTTATCACTAGCCAATTTCTGCCACAAGTCACTGATTTTGCAAATCTAGGTGATATGCATATTTCACAACTTTCCCAGAACACACACTTCTCCTTGGACTGGAGATTACTGAACAGCTGTCTTATGCCAATTTAGAATCTGGTCAAATTGCTTTCCTTCTGTTCTAGGTTTCACCATAAGTCTATGAATAACAACACATGGTTGTCCCTTGACTGTTTCAGACCTAACGCTGTGTCCCTGGACAAGCATTCTGAGAGATGATCTATCTCGTCAATTCTTCTGATGAAATTGAGGTTGAGATGCGCATGCAGATGTATAAAAATGAAAAAACATTTATAATTGGAAATAATGTGCGCATTTTCAATGTTCTTATGTGTATCGTGTTGTAGTGTAACCTGGAGCATTCCTAGGATTCTGGGAGCTATTTCCGTCATATAACACTTATTATATATTGTAATAACATATAATCATATAGTCTCATAACTTCTGCTTCCTCAACCACAGTGGCTCATCTGATAGGTCAACTGATTGAAAGGAATTCATCTTACCCAATGGTGATGGGCGTTCCACTCCTCAGACCCATTTCCACATGTGACAACCAATACTTCCAATATTCTGAAACTGTGTCTTCTTCACATCTTCTGGAACTGAGTTACAGTTTTATGATGGTAACTCCTTTGTTCTGCCTGGACATTGTCTGTGAGGCTATGCTGTCTTACAGCACTGAAAATAGTTCTTAATATCTGGTGATCAGCTTATACCATGTTGGCTTATCAGATGCCTCTTGAGACAGTCATCTCATAAAAAGGAAAAGACTCCGATGCTCTCCTGCAGTACAATTGTTCTTCTTTCAGGATCTGTTTCAGAAGTCTATTTTCCACTTCCAGCATGATTTGAATAGCTTTCTCCAAAATCTGAGTTTCATCGAAGAATTCTTTTTAGAATTATTGTCTTTTATGAATTCTAGTTTCAAAGCTACATAGGTGCAATTTGCCATTTATCAGTCGAGATCACAAAGGAAACTGTCTACAATTCCTATGGAAGCTAAAATTTTCAGTAAAATCTTAGTTGTTCAACTGGCTCTACTTCATACCTTGTGTTTGATTTTGAAGTAGTTCTGTACCTTAAGAACTGTCTCCTCCAAGAAGTCCTAGAAATCCGTAATAATCCATTGCTGATCTTGATTTTGAGGAAATGTTATGTCTCCTTCCATTTCTTCTCAGTATGCTTATTATTATTCCTTCCAGGAAAGCTGGTTTAGATTGTATATCACTTCAATACTGCTTGTAATATGCTGCTGTTTAACCCTGGTCTTCTTGTATTAAATCAACATTACTTTAAACTCAATTTCTGAAGAGCTTGCTAGCCTCTGCAGTATTTTATTTGTTCACCAGTCCTTTAAATTTTATTCCAGTAGTGCAGTATAAAATCATTCACTAAGTATGAAATGTAATACTGCCTGATCTATAATAATTTACTGGTTCCAAAACTGTTTCTTTGAAATACTGCATCTCTGAATTACTTACTGAATTTTCCTGTACTTTTTTAAATGGTTACAATGGTGGCTTCCCTGTACTTTTTTAGTGTTTTCTACCTTCTACAGCCAAGATGGAGCTTTCCTATTTCTCCCCAGACAAAATTTCCTGCCCTTCCTAGCCGACAACACGAAGTACTGTGTTCTACATGCCTCCTTAAATGAAATTATCTGGCTGCAGCTCATATAAATCTTCCTACAGAAATCGCAGTTTAGATACTGAGTCTGGGGCTATTTATATCTTTAATTTGTCCTATCTCTTTTCTGCTGCTAGACTGTTGTTAGATTTCTTTAAATCTGCTCCTTTACAACATAACTAAATTCTGAAGCCTTCCCAAATCCGTAGCTCTAACATAAATTATTTCTCTGGCCCTTTCGCTGTCCTTTGCAGTGTGCTTTATACAGCCTACTCTTGACAATGGCGATGCAAGTTGAGAGAGATTCTTATTCTCTTTTACACTTCCTTGTCTTCCCCATTTGGTCTCTATACCATTTTCATAAAGTTATCACTCATCCGTGAGGGGGTCTCTTCTCTTACTCCTTATAGAGCCTCCTTCACTAAGGTCTCTGTCTTTTTCAGAATTGTTATGATGCAGGAGGCCACCATTTGGCTTATGCCCACACTAGCTTTTCAAATGAACATTACCCAGTATTTCCCGCTTTTCCCCCAATACCCTTGCACAGTATTCCTATTCAAATAATCATCTAATGCCCACTTGAACGCCTCATCAGAAACTGTCTCCACTACATTTCCAGGCAATGCATTCCATACCTAACCATCTGCCATGTGGAAAAGATTTTTCTCACATCACTTATTCTTTTGCACATCGTTTTAAATCTACACCCTCTCACTACTGCTCCTTTCACAAGCAGGTGGAATTTCACCCTATCTACTCTATCCGACCCACTCATGATTTTGGAAACCTCTATCAAATCTCCTCCGAGCCCTCCTCTCTCCAAGAACGGTCCAAATTTCTTCAATTTACCCTCACAACTAAGTTTCTCATTCCTAGAATCCCGTTTGTAAACTGCTAATGTATTCTCTTCAACGGATTCACATCTTTCCTATAATACAGTGCCCCTCAACAGTATTCTATACTCCTGCTAAGGTCTAACAAGTGACTTTTCAAATTCAACTTCACTCCTCGCTTTTGTACTCTATTCCTATATTAATAATGCCTAGCACACTGTAGACATTATTAAAGGGTCTCACCACCCATCCTGACATATTCACTGATCAGTGCACATAAACACCCGACTTCCTCTGCTCCTGCACCTATTTCATTTTGTCTTTCAATGTTCTTCCAACCAAAGTGCATCACTTCACACTTTTCTACATTGAACATCATCTGCCATCTATGCGCTCACTCCAATAACTTGTCAATGTCTTTTTTGGATTTTATCCTCACAATTCACAATCCTTCCAAGTTTTATGTAATATGCACTTAAATTGTTGCCTGAAGACCAATAGATCAGATCATTAATGTACATCAGGAAAAGCAAAGGTCCCAATACCTACTCCTCAGTTACAAACCTTCCTCCTGCCTGAAAACTGTCCATTGACCTTTATTCTGTTTCCTATCAATCAGCCAATTATGAAACCACACTGCTAATGTCCCTCTTTATACCATGACCAAGATAATCCTCCCACGTCTAAGTTTTTTTTTCACCCAAGTGCAGCCAGTTTTATCTCTTGCTCCCTAGCTCACATCTTCTGCCCGTGCTATTTACAGGTTTCTTGGATAAGTGTTGTCTTCTGCATACTCAGCTTGATCAGTTACTTCTCCCATGGCAGTTGACTATTGGTAATCAAACTTCAGCTGCTGACTGTGTCTTCTTTAAAAGGTAGTGCTTTAAAGTCGTAAATTCAACTTTCTTCAACAAATTCTCACTTCCAGAATTTTCACTTTATGGTACAGGTCTCTACCTGGAAT
This sequence comes from Stegostoma tigrinum, assembly GCF_030684315.1. Classification (NCBI taxonomy): domain Eukaryota; kingdom Metazoa; phylum Chordata; class Chondrichthyes; order Orectolobiformes; family Stegostomatidae; genus Stegostoma; species Stegostoma tigrinum. Next base: position 31,162,511 of record NC_081355.1, read on the forward strand.
TTGAATCCACACTGCTTTATGATGATGTTTTGCCTGATTGCCAGCTTGTGGTTCAGAGTAAGGATTGTTTGAGATAATTCACTGCCATCCATTCTACTTTATCTGTAACATTAACTCTGAGGACCATTACCTTACGCAAAAGACCTAATAATGACTGTCGTTCCCTAATTACTACAATTTATTATACTATCAATTGTAATAAATTCAATCAAGTAAGAATTGGAAAATCAACATCCTTTCATCATGGCTGACAAGAACCACCAGACATCCCAATTCAACTACACTTATACACCTCTATTCATTTTATCAGCACACACCAAAATGTTTTTAAAAAAGAACCATAACTTCACATTGAAAATGCTTCTAGTTCATTAACAGCACAGCTCACTCTGCTTTCTCATGTCAACAGACCAAAAGCAGTTAAGTAGCTGTTTAAAGCAAATTAGCCAGTAAGTCTTTCAAATTTTCTGTAAATCTGAGGTTTGTGTAGAAATAAGCACACAACTGAACATATGTCATGGTGGAGAAGCCAAACATTTACCTGTTTAAAAAAAAGTGGCTGACATTTTTTTAAAATTTTACAATTTGGTTCTCGTTTTCCTACATTGCTAAAGATGATACATAATTAGTAGTTGGAAATCACAAACTTAATCTTAAATCTCTTTCAAACTTTAATTAACATTAAAAATTATACAATCTAATATTAATCAGTTGTTATTCATTCTCAGATACAAACAAATTTTAGTGTCAAATTAGCTTTCCCAGCACTTACTTAATTGAGTTTCTGAAGTGGTCTTCAGCTGGGTTTTTCACAGTACAACTATTTAGCAGCCATAAATCTGCATCAGATGAATTATCTGAAAATGAAAGGAGAGAACAGTACTTTACAAAAATTAAGTTTTCTAACAACTTTATTATGTGAGCATTGAATTTCGTTAAGACAACAGGCGTTGTAAAATCTGCCTAGTAAGCATTAAAATGTAACTAACAGCATTGCTAAATGCGAAGTACTAAATTTTCTTTTTAATCCAGACACCATCCAAATCACTGCTGGCATGTCTTAACTTGCAGTGAACGTCATCGCCCCATGACCCCTGCCATCACTGTCATATGCTGACATCCAACCAAGCAACATCTTCATTTCATAATTCGCAAATTTTCAGATCCTGCCACAGCCTCAACTCCCCATTTCTGCAATTTTTCCAGCCCCATAACCCTCCACGATATCCAACTCCAGCCTCCTATGCACCCCCAATTTTAATCACTCTATCACTGGTCACTATAGCTTCAGCTGCCTAATCCCTTAGTTCTGAAATGCCCCATCCCCAATACCCATCACTCTTCTTCTTTAAGACAGTCATTAAAACCTACCTCTTTCACCAAATTTTTGATCATTTGACCCGTGTCCCTTTGTGGATCAATGTCATACTCCTTTTTATAATGCTTATCTGACAGTTGGAGCATTTGATTATGTTGAAGGCTCTACATTAAGTAAAGTTGCTGAATTGGACCTTTGACTCAGGTCAAAATACCACATTGTTGCCCAGTTAAGGCTGGAAGAATTCTGACTCCTTCTCTTGGCCCTTCTTCAAACTAAGTTTGCTAGCATTCAAGCTCATTTCAGGTTATTTGCAAAGATCAGGAGACTTCTGGGGCACTTGAGTCTATAGTTTTTATGAGATAGCTTTTCTCACCCTTTACCACTTTACCTTTTACTGAGGGTGGCAGTAGGTACCAATACAATGCTTGATTCAAGATATCAAAAGATCAGTGAATTGTTCCACAACTTGATTTTAATAACTATGAATAAAATATTCTGTTTCCTGAGGGAAATGCAACAGTAAAATGATGGGATAACAAGGTGTAGAACTGATGAACACAGCAGGCCAAGCAGCATCAGAGGAGCAGGAAAGCTGATGTTTCAGGTCTAGACCCTTCTTCAGGATTTTATCTTCAGATTTTTTTCTGAAGAAGGGTCTAGACCCAAAACGTCACCTTTCCTGCTCCTCTGATGCTGCTTGGCCTGCTGTGTTCATCCAGCTCTACACTTTGATACCTCAGATTCTCCAGCATCAGCAGGTCCTGCTATCTCAGTAAAATAAATGGCGATTTCTTTTACAAGTTGCACATTTTGGCTACAACTATTACTAAGATTGACGATGCCAATTATTTATTCAAAGTGCAAAGTGCAAGTACAGCTTGGATGTAAAGTTGCTATAGACACATAATGTGACTGACTAGGCTCTGATGATTGGGTCCTTTGTAAAGTTGTTAAAATTGCTCCCATTGTCAACCATCACATTCAGGACTTTGGAAGTAGGTACCTACAGACTTATTTTGCTGGACATAGGGGATCGCTCTGGAAGAGATGAAAAGCAGGATTTCCAGACAGAAAGGGGATAGAATGCAAGAGGTGAAGCAAGGATAAGAGCTCCAGTCCAAGTGTGGAAGTGGTAAAGCTTCCTCTCTTATTGTAATCATTGCTAGTCCACTGTGGAATGAACAAAATGTGAATCTAATAACCCAAAGACTCTTTGCAGAGCCACTCACAGCATGTGTGAAAGGGTTATTTCTTATCAGAATAATGGGCTGACCTTCTTCTAATCTGTTCATTTCATCTTTCAGTCACTTCTCTCATACAAGCTTAAATTAGAAGTACGAGACTGTTTGGCTTCTCAAACCTCCTGCGCTAGTCAATATGGTCATCGCTGATCTATATGTGTTTTGAATTCAATGTTCTCATTTACACCTAATGATACTTGATCTCCCAGAACAACCTTAAAAATATTTAATGACTCGACTTCCACTACCTTTTGATGCAGAGTTCCAAAGTCACACAAACCTTGCACAAAAATGCTCTCATCTCTGTCTTGATCTGTAATTTTAGTGCTGGCTGACCCAAGTACACTTTGTTAAGACCACTCAGGAACTTATACAATTCAATCAAGTCACCCCTCACTCTTCGTAAGTCCAATACAAACAAGCTCTGCCTGTCTAATCAATCCTCGTAAGACAACCACTCATACCAGGCATCAATCTATTAACTTTCCTTTGAACTGTCTCCAACCATTTTACATCCTTCCATAAATAAGGAGACCAAACTGCAGACAGTATTTGTGATGGTCGAGCCAATGTCTTGTATAAGTGAAGCACAAGATCCTTACTTTTGTGTTCAATTTCTCTCACAATAAAGGATACCATTCTATTAGCCCTCTTCTTTATACACTTATAAACCATTGTGACTCATGCACTAGAAATGTTTGAACTAGAAAATCAAACATACTCTACTTTTCTCTGGCCTGTCTTTTAGCTTTCAACCATTTAGAGTGGACATGATCTTGTCTGACATTGTGAACAGAGTGATGCTGAGTCAGTAAGCTATTTTGCGCATTTCCCAAATTGTCCTCACTCTTTTTTTCTATTATGTCAAGAAAGTCAAGATCTAGCCCCATTTCCCAAGGACACTCCCAAGCTAAACCTAAATCCAAAATTATATTAAAAAAAACTAATCTAACATCAGAAAATTGAGCAGCTATTTGAAGCAAAAGCGAAATGCTCGAAACATTCAGCAGGTCTGAGAGCAATGTGGGAAAGAATTACTTTATCAGATCAATGTTTTTGCAAAAACAATGTCTAACTGAGCATTAAGACCAACCATTATAGGTGTACGGCAACTCCACATGGAAAACGTAAACTTTATATTCAAGTCACCATCAGAAAGTGCAAATTAGTATCAAGATTAAGGATCAAAGGGATTTCTTTCCTTTATCCAAGGGCTCCACTTTAGTTTTCATGAAGGGCTATTTTTGGATTTTTAGGGGATACTTTTTCATTCTCATCAACTCATTTTATGAATTGATATTGTCATGTAGTGACAATATTTTCTGTAGTATGTTGACATATGGGGTATTTTATTTGCACACAAGCAGATTTAGAATAATTTGTCAATATTCTCATTACATTTATATAACGCAACGTAGATGAGAATGTGGGGAAAGTGGCAAATGATAAATAAGTTTGCAGATGACATGACGTGGGTGGTTGACACAGAGGAAGAAGGTCTGAGGTTACAGTGTATATATAAACGGATTGGCCAGATGGGCAGATCAGTGGCAGCTGGAACGTCACCTTGAGGCATGTGAGGTCACATTTAAAAGGCATCTGGATGGGTATATGAATAGGAATGGTTTAGAGGGGTTTGAGCCAAGTGGGAAGAAGTAACAAGACAAGGAAGTAAACAATGAATGGTAGGACATGAGGAAGTTCAGTGCAGGAAGATGCCTGTATGTTTACCCACAAATCCCTGAAAGTGGCAGAGCAAGTTAATAGGGCAGAGAAACACTTGCCTTTGTCAGTTGAGGCAGTGATTACAAGAACAGAAAGATTACATTAGAGCTATACAGAACTTGGTAAGGCCATAGCTATAAGTACTATGTGCAGTTCTGGTTACTGCACTTCAGAAAGGATATGATTACGCTGGGCGGGGGGAGGGGTTCGTGTGTGTGTGTGTGTGTGTGTGTGTGTGTGGCAGAGGAGAATTGTAACTCGGAAGAGAGGTTGGATAAGCTTGATTTTTTTCTTGTCAGAGTCAGAGATACACAGCACAGAAAGAGACCCTTCAGTCCAGTTTTTCTGGGCTGACTAGATATTCTAAATAAGTCTAGTCCCATTTGCCAGTATTTGGCCCAAATCCCTCTAAACCATGCGTATTCATATACCCATCCAGATGCCTTTAAAATTGTACCATCCTCCACCACTTCCTCTGACAGCTCATTCCACACAGGCATCACCCTTTGCGTGAAAAAGTTGACCTTTAGATCCCATTTAAATCTTTCCCCTCTAACCTTAAACCTATGCCCTCTCGTTTTGGACACCCCTATCCCAGGGAAAAGACCTTGTCTATTTACCTTATCCACGTTGCTGATGATTTTATAAACCTTTGTCAGATTAACTCCCAACCTCTAAAACTCCAGAGAAAGTAGCCCCAGCCAACTAAGCATCTCTCGTCTGTCACTCTTCATCCACTGGCCCTTCTGATCAAGATTCCATCGTACTCGGAGGTAACCTTCTGTCCTCTAAACCTCCAACTTTGGTATCATCTACAAACTTACTAACCATACCTCCTGTGTTTACATTCAAATCATTTGTAGAAATGGCAAAAAAAAGTGGACCAAGCACCGATCCTTGTGGCACACCACTGGTTACAGGCCTCCAGTCTGAAAAGCAACCCTCCAGCACCACCCTCTGTCCTCTCTCTTCAAGCCAGTTCCATTTCTGAATAGCTAGTTCTTCCTCTATTCTGTGTGATTTAACCTTGTTAACCAGTCTACCCTGAGGAACTTTGGTGAATGCCTTAGTGAAGTCCATTTAGATCACATCCACTGCTCTGCCCTCATCAATCCTCTTCAATAATTCTAGGGGACCTGATAAAGGTATATAAGCTTGACGGGCATGAACAGGTTAGACAGAAAACATCTGTGGGACTAGTGTAGGCTTAGCATCATTTTGACAGACTAGAGGAACCAAAGGGCCTCTTCAGTAGTGTATGATTTTAAGATTCTGTATTATTCTAACAATTACCATCTTTCCATCAAACTTAAATCTACAACATATAAGGAAAGCAATAATTTCCTGGACACAAGTGCATTAAATTGGTACAAGAAGTACAATTTAATGTAATCTTCCTTCAAAATAACTGATACACTGTAATATACAAAAAGCCTTCACCCTAAACATACATTCTGCAGACTTGGTGAGGTCACAACTAATGTATTTCCATTACACAGACACAAAGCTGGAAATTTTAGCTAGGCAGTTACAAGACTATTTACAGTACTTCGGATATCAATCTCAAATTTAAATTTAATAACTGACAACCACTTCATTTCTGCAAGTACAGTAGCTCCTGAACTTACACAGCCCTAAACATTCCACATTCATTTGCAATGAATTACTGAGGTAATGAATTCCAAGTTTTCTTGGGTTCCCAAGAGCTGAATGTTATTTTTGTTGACAAGTTTAAATGTGTTCTCGCTTCTTTGTAGCCTCCTTCTTCACACTTCTATTGCAACCTCCCCTCTCTCCCCATAGGCCCCTTGCAGTATTTTCCATTCTCACACCTATCTTGCAGCCACTTTCCCCAAACACACTTCTTTCTGCATCCTTCTTATCCCTCATGTCTTGCAGCCTCTTTCATCCCACCTCCTCTTCCAAGCCTCCCTTTACCTCATTGTACCTCCTCCTCCCCCCTCCACATCTCATGAACCCTCTTTCTCCCCCTCAGACCTCTTGCAGGCTCCTTCCCTGTTTATGCCTCCTCTTGCAGCTGCCTTCTCCCCACCGACCTCTCCTTGCAGCTTCCTTCTCCCTCCCAACCACCCCATGCAGTCTCGTTCTCCACACCTTCCGGCATTCCGTGCAGTCTCCTTCTCACTCCCCCACACTACCCCATGCAACCTCCTTTTCACTCCCTCACACCATCTCTTGCAGCCTCTTCCCCCTATATCTGCCATTCAAGCTTCTTTAAACACACCAAATCATCCTTCGACCATGTCCTCCTCCCTCAATTGCCCTTTGGCTGACACCCAACTCTAAACCCAGCAAGTTGGACTCCCATATCCAGCAAGGGGCCTTCCAGTCAGTGATTGCAGAAGTGGTTTCATACCATTTCCTTCCATTAGGTTTATGGAGGACTCTTTTTCCCTCACTGGTCACCCGCAAGTGAACTTTCACTGACGATTTCAGGACATTTGGAGGTGAATCTGCCCACTACATCCATTTATTTTGTGCACAGATCAAGACGTACATAAAGCATCTTTGTTTTAGATGGCATTTCTGGTTGTGCAAAAGTGACTATGAATTATTGATAATGCAGCGCCTCACCATCAGATTTTTTCTGGCCATCCTTTCATAACCATATTATAAGGTCCTGTTTGCGCTAATGATTATAATGTCTTACTGAAATATTAAAACAACTACACTTGTATAAAATGACAATTTTCAATGAAACCCACAGACTTCCATTAATTTACATTCAGTACTCTTATTATTTTCTATAGCTAAATTAAAAGGACCTGAAGATTCACTGGACTCAAAATGTTAACTGCTTTTTCTCTGCAGAAGCTGCCAGATCCGTTGAGAGTTTCTCCAACAATTTGTTTATTTTTCGAGTGGATTATATACAACACTGATTTATCTTTTTAATTCATCTGGATAATAAAATAGCTTTCTAACTATGTTTTCATTTTCTTGTCGGGTGTCTTTAACTGTCCTGTAGAGAATGCTTACAACATTTTATCAGCAGGTAATGACTAGAATACGTTTTTCCATCAAGTGGTTTCCCAGAAACTGTATCACAGAGCAACCATTGGAAGAAAGCTTTAACTCCCGAGTCTCCTGCCCATATAGTGCCTCCAACAAAGATTCCATCTTGGAGAAACAGCAAAATCAGCACAGACAGAATCTATGACTGCAGTAGTACCTTCTCTCATTAGTAGCTCCCATGGTTGAATTTTCCAGAGCTTTTTAGAAGCTTCTTAGGACAATGTGCCACCTGCCTTGTAGAATTTTAAGCTTTCCAAATTAATCACATGGCATAAAAGTTTGAGAAAGCTTTCTGATATCATTAAAATTGTTTGGTAACATAAATCAATCTTTATCATTAATAAGCTAGCTTTCATTCTGACAACTGCATTAAATCACATTTTTCCTTCTCTGTTCAAAGTTCCCATTCTCTCAATAATTTCCTTTCTACATACAACAGTACATTTCATTACAGCCTTGGTTCAAACATGGGTAAAAAGCTAAATTCTAGATATGAGACGAGAGTGACAGACCCTGACATCAAGGCCACATTTGACCGAGTGAGGTGATAAGGAGACTGAGCAAAACTAGAATATACTTGGCACATGTATAAATGCCTACGGTTGTTGAAGGTCAGTCATCTATGCTCCAGAACATCTCTGCAGGAGTTCCTCAGGGCAGTGTCCTAGGCAATATCCAAGCTTACATTGAAAAGGGGTAAGTGACATTTATGCCACATAAATGTCAAGTAATCTAACCACTGCCCCTTGACATTCAATGGAATTACCATCAATGAATCCCTCATAGTTAACATCCTGGGGATTATCATTGGCTAGAAACGCAACTGGACTCACCACATAAACACAGTGGCTCCAAGTGCGGCTCAGCGGTAAGAGATATTGCTGTAACTCACTGCCTGTCTCCTCAAAGCTTGTCACGGTCTACAAGGCAGAAATCAAGAGGGCAACAGGAAACTCCTCATTTGCCTGAATGAGTGCAGCTCCAACATCACTCAAGAAGCTTAACACCATCCAAGGCAAAGCAGTTCACATGATTAGCACCACATCCACAAACATTTATTCCTTCCACCATCAAAACACATTAACAGCAGGGTGGCCTATCCATAAGGTGTACAGCAGAAATTCACCAAAGATCCTGAGACAGTACATTCCAAACCCACAATCACTTCCATCTACAAAGATATGGGCAGCAGATACATGGGAACACCACCACCAGCACATTCACTTCCAAGCTACTCACCATCCTGACTTGAAAATATACTGTTGTTCCTGCATTACCACGGAGTCAAAATCCGAGAACTAATTTCCTCCCAGTATTGTGGGTCTACTTAATGCACATGGATTGCAGCGGTCAAAAAGGCAACTCACCAATACCTTCTCAAGGCAACTAGGGATGGGCAATCAATGCAGGCCAGCCACTGAATACAAGTGAATAATGAAAAAAATCTTAGTCAACAGCCTTGAATACCTTGGAGTTTGAAGTGTTCATTTAAATAGTGCTGTAATGTCTAGCGCGTGGCTGTTTCTGTTATCCTTTTAGGCAATGTATTCCAGATACCCACAACCCACAACATGAAAAATATTTCCTCCTCTCTAAAACTCGGCTCTTTGCCTTAAAACTGCATCCCTAGTATGATGCCTCTATTTAAGTGAAAAAGTCTCTCCCTTTCTAGTAGTCTTTGCTCCTTAGAACCTTGTGCACCTCAAATCAGATCCCACCACCACTGTTCCCCCACCCCCAATCCTTCTCTGCTCTAATGAAAACAGTTCCAGCCCATCCAGTCTCTCTTCACAGCTGAATCGCTCCAGCCCAGGCAATATCCTGGTGAATCTCTGCAGCACCCTTTCTCATGCAATCACATTCTTCCCTACAGTGTAATAACCAGAACTGCTCACACTACTCAAATTGTGGCCAAATTAATGTTACATTACAACTCCACTATGACGTTCTTGTTCTAGGACTCAAAAAAAGGCAAGTATCCAAAATTGTATCAGAGATAACGGGAACTGCAGATGCTGGAGAATTCAAGATAATAAAGTGTGAAGCTGGATGAACACTTTTGTGGTCCTGAGATGCTGCATGGCCTGCTGTGTTCATCCAGCTTCACACTTTATTATCAAGTATCCTAAATGCTGTCTTAACCATCTTAGCTACCTTTCCTGCTGCCCTCAAGGATGTATGGACAGCCACAGGAACCTCTAATCCTCAGCACTTTGTTATCTTACCATTCAATGTGTACTTCCTTGCCTTGATGGTCTTCCCAAAATGCATCACTACTCTCTTTTCAGGATTTAATTCCATTTGCCGCTGTTTAGCCCATGTGACTGGCACATCTATATCATCTTCTAGTCCAAGGCTTTCATCGGTGCTATTTAACACACAACCAATCTTCATGTCATCTAGATCATTTATGTACACGAACAGCAAAGGATCCAGGATCAAACCCTGTGACAGACCACTAGACACAGGTTACCAATCTCAAAAAGTCCTTTCGAATATCAGCCTCTGCTTCCTGCCATTCAGCCAATTTGGTATCTAATTTGCTAAATTACCCTGAATCCCACAAGCTCTTAGCTTCTTAATCAGTCTGTCACATGAGACCTTGACAAAAGCCTTATTCAAGTCCATGTGGACTGCATCAACTGCACTTCTCTCACACACACACGCACGTCACATTCTCAAAATTCAAATCAAATTTGTTGGACATGACTTCCCCGGCAATGCTGTGCTGAATATCTCCGATTAATCCTTGCCTCTCCAAGTTGAACTTAATCCTGTCGAAGTACATCTGCAAAGTACTAATTTAAAACTTGAGCTGTTTTCAAACTCCACACACTTTCTGTAGTTATTCTCTTTTCCTCAAATAGACTTAAAACACATTTGGATTTTCCTTAATGCTACCCACCAGTATTTTTCCATGTCCCTTCTTAATGCTCTTAACTTCTTAGGCAAGCCTCTGTACATCCTATACCTCTCTAGGCATCTGTTGTTTTAAGATCTTACATTATCTGTCATAAACTTCCTTTTTTTCAATCGAATCCTGTACATCTCTCGATATCTGGGCCTCTCTGCACTTGCTGATCTCACCTTTCACTTTTGAGAAAGCATGTTAGCCCTGCAGACTCACTATTAGCAATTATGATGTTAAGAAGAGAGGATAATAAAGAGGAATGTGGCTACTTAAAAACTGACAATGGAAGCACGCTAAACGGTAAATATGTTAAACAACAATGTTCCATCAATATTTACAGTAACATACTGATATCCACTGCATCCATCGTGGGTTTTGAATCAGGGACATGAACTCATTACAATTATCTTGAGGAATTGAAAAGGAATAAAGAAAGCAATGCAGTTTGTAATAAATCTTTAGAGCCAAATATTTTCCATCCCAGGATTTTAAAGGAAGTAGCTGAGAACATTGTGTTATGACACGTGGACAACAGGCCAAATCAAATTGGTCTTTCTATCCTGGATGCACATCACAGTAAAACTTAAAGACCCTCAACCGGCCAACCAGTCCTGACCAGACTTTACAAGTAATAGACACAGAATCTATACTTCAACAAAAAATATGTGTTATTAACATAGCTTTTGCAGAGCATGGATAAGGAACAAGGCAATCTACTTAATACCTATGACTAAGACCAATCTTCTTTGAACACCTACTCACTCACTCGCAGATGTAAGGACGAACACAGTTAAAGGATAAATTTAAAAGAAAAACAAGAACTGTAATTTGCTAGTTCAACAGTTTCACAATGGGTACTAAACCTTCAGAAATCCATGAACAATGCGTTGCACTCCAGCTACACAAAATCATTTCTTCCTTGAATTTCAAAGTCACCGATTTAATTCATACAACTTCTGCAAACCGCTGGAGACTTGTGTCTTACAGATTCAGGTTCTTTCCTCAAAACCTTCAACAATTCCTTAACTGAGTGTAAAACTAGAGGGAGTAAAACTAAAAACAGTTTTCACGCATATAACCTTCTGCCCAAAACTCAGATGAAACCAATTTAAACTATGGTTTCTCTTTCTTTTTCAGCATTCTGTCATTTACTAGCAAGCATTGTCCCACCCTTGACTGACCTATTCAAATCCACATTCCTGAGGCCAGTTACCACAAGCTAATATTAGTTTGTTTGTTGTGTTTTCCTTTCCAATACAAGCTGGTGCTCAAAGATGAAATTTGAACTTCAACATCCAGTTCCAAACCAAAAACAAGAAAATGAAAAAGAAACATAATGACATAAAAACTTTATTCCTGGAAGCTACCAATCAAGACTGGACAACAGACATGGAATGAGACATCAACATCAGCCAGCAGACCACAAGAGCCAAGAAAAGACAGACCTTTCAAGACAAGCTAGTCACACTTACCGACAAAAACGATAACAACAGAACAGACATCTGGGTAAAAAATCTCTCTGACAAGAAACTGACAGACACAGAAAAAGCCGAGGAGACCATGCTATCATTTGATGTCACTGCCCTATTTACATCAATAGATACACCATCAGCAAGGGAAACAATGACGGCACTACTGGAACAAGAGCAAGACCCCAGTGAAACTAACCCTGAGGACAACATGCTCAAACTCGTGGACCTATGCCTCACCACCCACTTCACTTTCCAACAGTCAAACACACGAACAAATCAATGGGACACCCATGGGATCATGGTGCTAACTCCAGACTCATAGCAGAGGAAGTGATGCAAAGACTAGAAAGTCTTCCATTAATCCAACTAAAACTATGGATACACTACGTGGATGACACCTTTGTCATCATTCAACGGACCAAACTAGAGGAGACACACAAACTTATAAACAACACCCTCACCGGAATAAAATTCACCAGAGAGGTGAAGAACAAACAGCTCCCATTCCTGGACATCATGGTAGAGCACAAGACAAATGGGGAACTCCAAACGAAAGTACACAGAAAAGCCACACACACGGACCAGGTACTGCACTTCAACAGTAACCATCCCGACAGACACAGATGAAGCTGCGCACGAACATTATTTAAAGGGGCCACAACTCACTGCAGCAACGCAGAACTATGCCAAGAGGAAGAAGAATACCTCTTTTGGGTTTTCAAGGATAATGGATATCCAAAAAACTGGGTCAGAAAATGCCTACGGGAACAACATCAGGAAGATGCTATTGGCCGCGACACACACATCACAGTACCCTACATCAGGAACATATCGGAACTAACCACTAGACTCCTATGACTGCTGGGCATCAGAGTGGCACACAAACCCACAACAACTGCACACCCAAACTAAAGACCCACTCCCCGCCATGGACAGGACCAATGTCACCCAAAAGATCCCCTGCAGAAACTGTAAGAAACATGACATCAGACAAGCAGGAAGGAAACTAACAACAAGGGCACATGAACACCAACTGGCTACAAAAAGACACGGCCAATACTCACTCATCTCAATCCACACGGATAAGGAGAACCACCAATTTAACTGGGACAACAACAAAATTCTGGGACAAGCTAAGCAGAGACAGGCATGGGAATTCCTAGAAGCCTGACAATCCACGAAGAAAGCCATTAGTAAACACAGAACTCCGTCCCATATACACTCCACTATGAAGGAAAACCGGAAGTGAGACAATCCAGCTCAACGGACACCAAAGTTTGAAAACCAACGCTTCATTGGAGGCTGCACTGATGATGTTACCCAACATGGTAACCAAACATTTGCGGAACAAACAAGCTCAGCGAGTCAACCAACCTCAAAACATAATGACAGTCTCAACAACTATAAAAACTCTAACAGTAATCTGCCAAAGGTCGATCAAGTCACGAAACGTTCCTCTACAGTGGAAAGTTGGATGTCATTCATTGATTAAAAGGTAGGCGAGGGAACCAAAGTAGTATAGATCAGTGGTTTAACATGTTGTCAAGAAATTGTTAGCAATATATAATGGGCAGCTATAAACGTAAGCTGGCAATATATTAGCAAGTCTAATAATTTTCTTGTTAACTTTTTTCCTCATGTTTTCATCACTCTTTAGTTTTGTTATTTCCTTCATTACTGTTTGATTGCAAATCAGGCAGAATCAAGAGTCACTTGAAGCAAAGGAACAACCAGAACTCAAACCACAAAACAGACAACTCAGCACCATGCTAACTGAATTTTGAGTAACATATTGCTGAAAAAAAGCCATCAACAATTTTTCTTTTAAACACACTTTGGCCTTGCACTTAGTAGGACAATTCACAAGTATCAAATGTAAGACAAAAGTTTATCCTCTATGAGAGGACAGCTTTGACTGGTAGACTCTGATTGGTAGAGGCATCGCTATGGAGAATACAACAGCTGACGAGTGGCAGTTAACTTTCAAATCTTGTTTAAAATTTAAAGAAGCAGACATCTATGACTGATCATTGCTTCACCCTGACACATGAATCAAAGATGGCTTTTTTAAATCAGACTGTACCTGTTTTACTGCAGATGCCAAGAGTGATAAGTGAATTATTAATGTCACATGTTGAAGTTAAAATTTAAGTTTATGGTTTCCCCATTTGTTGGTTGCATTCCTGTTCACTTTTGATCCATTGACTCAAAGGATTTTCATAAATCAAATGATTTTCATAAATAGCAATCAACTACAAAACAAACACACAACACCAAAAGTGAGCTAAACACAATATTTGACAGGACAACAAAAGAGGGAGGGCACACTCAAAAGTGAGGACTTGAGAAAGAGCAGAATACGCATGTGGGAGACAACAAAGATAAAGTTGCCACAGAGCCAGAAGGCCATAGAGCTGCTCTTTCATCAGAGATGACGGGTGGTCAGTTAACCTGCCGGTCACGATACCTCAGCTGAGGGGAGAAACTGTGGGGGGGACAGTCCTTTATGGTAACCTCAGCTGGTGCAGGAATTGAACACAAGCCGTTGGCATCACATTGCAAACCAGCATGGATGAGAACAAATAAAAGTTTTAATCATTCAGGGCTTCAACAGATCTCAAAGCAGTGAAGTACTTCTGAAATGTCATTACTTTAAATGACATTAACATAGCCACTGCATTCTCACTTGACAGATTTTAAAAGCAATCATAACACTGGAACTATAGGAGGCAAATAGCATACTCATGCTCAAGAAACCAACAAATAGAAATAAAATGGTATAGCAAAGACTAAATTACTGAAATAGTAATCCAAAGGACTGAACTAATATTCCAGAGAAAACAAACTCAAATCCCACCAGAATATATTGAGAATTTAGATTCACTGTCTAAAAAAAACTAAACAAAAACGATCATGAATTGTTGACTTTTTTAAAAAATCTCCACTGATATACAAATGTTCTTCAGAGAAGGAATTTATAATTCCTACCATGTCTGACCTAAATTTGACCCTAGTCTCATAAATAAATAGTTGTCTCAAAAAGAGAAACAGGAATCTACAGTCAAATGAAATTGGCTTCAGTTCAAATAAACAATGAGTCTGGATAAAAACAATTTATTCAATATATATTGGAGCACTCACACCCACTTACATTGAATGAATATGCAAAAGTTATATTTGCATTGACTCCAAGCAAATGCATTAGACTATTATGCTCTATTATGACAAATTTATTCTGAACAGTGCCACCAGCAAAGTTTAAATGAAAGACAAATATGGATCAAGATCATGAATGGAAGTATTACCAAATTATGGTAAAAGAACTGAGGATTAAATGATACCATACTGATATATTTACAGTACATGACAATATAGGATTGATCAAAAATCTCCATCATCTAAAACACCGGATAAGGCCCTGGACCTTTCTAACATCTAAAATGCTGGACAAAATCCTGGGCTGAGGCTACAAATATACAACAGACACAGAATGATTTCCGGCTGGGGCTACTGTTCAAACTGGAATTCCAGTCTAAGAGAACAATCAACCAAGCCGAACACATCAAGCAAAATGCTAACTAGCTAAGGCAGCATGGAACCTACAAAAATACTTCACTTTCAACTTCATTTGAAATCCATTCAGAGATCCTCGACATTCATCTTTAATCAAAATACAGATACTCGTAACCATCAAGGACACCAACTGATTTCAAAAGGAACACCAGTAACATAATGGCAAGCACAGATTTGGCACCAAGATAAGGGGCTCACGATTAGTATAATTGCAGGTCCCAACCTCACCTGAGGCAGCTATCCCCGAGAGCTTTCCAAAGAGCAATCCCCATAGCAATTCCAAACAGCTAACCACGAGAGTGATCCCCTAGAGCTATCTCCAGAAGAATTCCACCAGCTGATACCAGCGGCTATTTCCAAGAGCTATCTCTAAAAGGAGCGAACCCCTAGAGCAATTCCAAAAGTTACCATCACAGGGCTGTTCCAAACCAGAGGAATGAATGGCAACCGATCATGATCAGCAGGCCTAAGGACTGATAAACTCCGAAGACCACTGATCCAACAAGGCGTCAGTCACATCCTGAGGTGAAAACTGAGCCCACAAAACCAGAGAATAAGGAAAACCAAGTACTTACCCGATAGATGGTTTTCGATGGTTTTTATTGGTGTTAGTGATGATGATAGATGGAACTCGTAAGCCTGGGAGGGCAGTCCATCTAAGAGAAGGAAAACTCTGATTTTAAACCTCCGCTGCCTTGTAGCCACACCCAATCATTGGAAAGGCTTCGGGAGTAAACCCCGAGGATAAATCCGGAGCTGGAGTCCCTAATGCAGTCCAATGTTATATCCAACTTCGTTCTGGCAACTCCTGTGACGAAGGCAGTGCCAAGTTGTATCGGCTCCTGCCCATCCTGTGGACAACATTGGTGGCGTATGAGGGGGAGACGTGCTGCATGGGCAACTGCCGACCTCTCATAAAACCCTGCCCAGGCCTCACTCCAGCATCGCCTCACTGCTGCGGCAAAACACGGAAAGCAGCAGTCTACCGGTTATAAGCCGCACTCGACTAGCATAGAGCAAGGTGCCAGGGGTTGCTTTCGACTGAGGGAGAGGCCATCGCACCTCGCTGAACAGCTACCCCCACCTCAAGATGGGCAGCCCCCAGCCAATTAGGAGCTGTCCCACCACAGGCCACCCACTCCACTGGGTGCGTGGGGCTTAAGGATACAAGTATCCTGAATCGCGGACTATAAACACTGCACCAAGAAAAACAAGGAAACAAGGAAAGAAGCCAGCATTCAGACTTGGACGCTGGACCGTACGGACCATGACAACTGGTCTATCAAATGACATTCGAGAGATCAGTGACACCCGCAAGACGGCAGTGATTAACAACGAACTGCTACGACTCCAAGTGGACATTGCAGAGCTTCAAGAGGCGAGGCTCCCAGAATCAGAGGCCTTACGTGAGAGAGACTATACCTTCTTCTGGCAGGGGAAAGGCATAGATGAGACCAGAGAGCATGGTGTCGGCTGTGCTGTGAAGAATGCTGTTGAAGATAGTGGAACCCAGCAGGGATGGATTGGAGCAGATCCTTTCACTTCGACTGCACACCTTTTGATGGGTCTGTCAACCTTGTCAGCACTTATGCCCCAACCCTCTATTCCACACAGGATGAGTTTAATGACCAGCTTACAAGGAAAATACAGGCGATCCCAAATCAGGAACAGTTGCTGCTACTTGGCGACTTCAACGCCAGAGTGGGTGCCGACCACGGCTCCTGGCCAGGTTGTCTGGGAATGGTATGGGATGGGCAACATGAATGACAACGGACAACTGCTCGAGCTTTGCGCGCTGCACGAACTGTGTGTCACCAACACCTACATCCAGGCCAAACCTCAGCACAAAGTTTCATGGCAACATCCCCGTTCTAAACACTGGTACCAGCTAGATCTGATCCTCACAAGAGGCAGCCACCTGAAAAATGTGCTCATGACGTGGTCCTTTCAGAGTGCCGACTGTGACACGGATCACTCCCTGGTTTGCTGCAAACTCAGACTCCAACCAAAGAAGATGCACTATGCCAAGCCTGCAGGCAAGCAGCATATCAATGCTACTACAAACCAACATTCAGACAAAGTGGCAGTGTTCATCAAGTCACTGGAGGACGCCCTCCTTGCAGACCCACCAGAATAAGCTGCTCAGCAGAGATGGGACTCTCTCAGGGACGCTATCCACTGCACTGCGTTGAAGACCTTCGGGAAGAAGTGGACTGGTTCGAGGCAAACACAAATGAGTTCAACACGACCACTGAGGCGAAGCATGCTGCACTGTTCAAACACAAACACCAAGCTACCCAGGTAACACTGCAAGAACTGAGGACAGCAAGAAACAACGCACAGAAGACAGCCAGATGCTGTGCAAATAACTACTGGTTACAGCTATGCGAAAGCATCCAGTTATCATTTGACACAGGCAACATGCGTGGAATGTACGAGGGGATCAAAAAAAGCCATCGGTCCAACACAGAGCAAGACAGTTCCACTAAGGTCCAGGACAGGCGAGATCATCAAAGACAAAAGCAAGCAGATGGAGAGATGGGTGGAGCATTACTCCGAACTCTACTCCAGGGAAAACGGCATCTCGTACAACGTGTTAAGACACTGTGGAATGCCTACCGGTCATGGAGGAGCTGTACGCATTGCCGAGTGCTGATGAGCTAAGCGGAACCATCGAAAGCTTACCCACTGGGAAAGCACCACAGTTGGATGGCACCCCACCAGAGGTCATCAAGTGTGCAAAGGGAGTTCTGCTTAACCACCTGCTGGAACTACTGTGCCAGTGCTGGGAGGGGGGAACGGTGCCGCAAGACATGAGAGACTGCAACATTGTCACCGTCAATAGGAAGAAAGGGGACAGAAGCACTGTAACAACTACAGAGGAATCTCACTGCTAAGCATCGTTGGGAAGGTCTTCACCCACGTGGTCTTGAACAGACTACAGAAAAATCGCCGAATGGATATATCCCGAATCCCAGTGCGGTTTCAGATCAGAATGGTCCTCAATTGACATGATCTTCTCCCTCTAACAGCTACAAGAGAAATGCCGAGAGCAAAGACAACCACTCTGCATCGCTTTCATTGATCTCATGAAGGCATTCAACCTTGTAAGCAGAGACGGCTTGTTCAAAATCCTCACCAGGATTGGTTGTCCTCCAAGACTCCTCAGAATAGTCCAATCATTTCACGCGGATATGAAAGACATCGTTCAATTTGATGGCTCTTCTTCGGAGGCTTTCAACATCTGCAGTGGTGTGAAACAGGGCTGTGTGCTTGCCCCCAGCGTGCTCGGCATCTTCTTCGCAGACATGCTGAAACATCAACTGATGGTGTCTACCTCCACACCAGATCAGACAGAAGGCTGTTTAGTCTGTCCCGGCTGAGGGCAAAATCCAAGGTTCGTGAAGTACTCATTAGAGACATGTTTGCAGGCGATGCAGTGTTGGCAGCACACTCTGAAGAGCAACTGCAGCGCCTTATGGACAACCTCTCAAGAGCCTGCCAGGAATTCAGCCTGACCATTAGCCTGAAGAAGACCAATGTGCTGGGTCAAGGTGTTGAGCACACCCCCAACATCACCATCAACAACTACGAGCTGAAGGTAGTCCATGAATTCACATGCCTCAGCTCCACCATCACAGACAACCTCTCCCTGGACTCCGAAATCAACAGGCGGATCGGACAAGTAACCTCCACATTCGCTAGGCTGACCAGCAGACTCTGGGAGAACAAAAAGCTGACTACAAACACCAAGACTGCAGTCTACAGGACGTGCATCCTCAGCACACTGCTTTACAGCAGCGAAACCCGGAGCCTCTACTCCAGACAAGAGCGGCGTCTCAACACTTTCCACCTTCGCAGCCTGAGACGCATTCTGGGCATCAAGTGGACTGACCGAGTCACCAATACCGGAGTCCTCACCCG
The DNA here is from genome assembly GCF_030684315.1 of Stegostoma tigrinum. Lineage (NCBI taxonomy): Eukaryota > Metazoa > Chordata > Chondrichthyes > Orectolobiformes > Stegostomatidae > Stegostoma > Stegostoma tigrinum. The sequence continues at coordinate 31,181,714 of NC_081355.1, forward strand.
CGCCCAGGTACCCAGCCTCTTCCACCCTACTACAACAATGCCGCCTCCGCTGGTTGGGTCACATGCATCGAACGGTGGACGGGAGGATCCCAAAAGATGAGCTGTACGGGGAATTGGCCATCAGCAAGAGAGCACGAGGGCGACCTCATCTTCATTTCAAAGGCGTCTGCAAAAAGGACATGAAGTCAATGGGAAGATGTCGCAAACGATCGTTCACGCTGGAGACGGGAACTACGCAGAGGGCTGGAGCGAGGACAGGAGAAACTAAGGCTTGCCACTGAGGAAAAGCGCACTCAAATGGAAAGACAGCAACACGGCAACACTGGAGGAGAATGCCTTCAAATGCAACCAAGACTGTCGCTCCCGTGTGGGCCTGCACAGCCACAACGGACACTGCGCTATCATCAGTGGCTGAATCAAAACTCTCCAGGTGCAGATCCATGGTCTTAAGACTGACGGATGCCACATCATCACCCGATAGATCCACTATGCATCCTACCATATGAGCAGATTCAACTCAGACCGTAGGCGTTCGCAGTCTGTAGTCTTCAAGGCGTTGCGTACGGCAAGCAGGAACAGTGAGCTTTACTTCAAAATCTCATTTTCCTCAGTGATGAGCTTAAACTCCCAAGACTCTAAAAGTGTCCGACCTAGCCATCAGGGACGGCAAGGTGGGCGGTGGCATTGCATGGTATCCCAAGGGTAGGAAGCCTGATTAAAGTTTTAGTGATTAAAACCCTTATTTAAGTTCTAATAGTGTTTAATCTAGCAAATAGTACACTGAATAATATTACTGTCTTCTGTATAACTGTGTTAATCTCACTGTTAATTAAAACGTTTCATTTTGTAAATAAACACAGCCTTTTTTGCCCTTAAACACCTGTCTACTGCCTTCATTTCACATTTCCTAAGTAAGTCCAGTGTCTCAAACCAGGGATCTGGGGGTGATATAAACCATCTAAAATCACCTGCAAAATGTCAGTGTTCGTGAAAAATTCTTTGAATCAAGTTAGACATGAATCTGTAATCCTAATCTATTTAGGGCAAAGGATAACAGAAGTTAAAATCATAAGCAGAAATTGTTGGAGAGAAATTAACAGGGAAGGTGACAGCCTCGTGGTATTATTGCTGGACTGTTAATCTAGAGACCCAAGTAATGTCATGTGGACCTGGGTTTGAATCCCATCATAGCAGATGGTTGAATCTGAATTCAATAAATGTCTGGAATTAAAAGTCTAATGATGACCACAAATCTACTGCTGATTGACGGAAAAGCCCATTTGGTTCACTAATGTCCCTTAGGGAGGGGAAACAGTCATCCTTAGCCAGTCTGGGCTACATGTAACCCTCAACCCACAATGTGGTTGACTCTTAACTCTGGGCAATAAGTGCTGGTCTGGCAACCGTGATGAATTTTAAAAAGTTTAAAAAGAACCAGAGTTAACATTTTAAGTCCAGTGACCCTTCTTCAAGGCTGATGACAGAAGATAACAGATATGACGTAGAGACTAGATGTGGGATAGGGATAGCCAGAAGTATTTTATAGGAAGGTTACGGCACAGAAAGAGGCCACGAACCCATTCTAATCGCTTTCACCAGTATGTTGGCTGTAGTCTCACAGTTGTAGCATTTGAGATGTAGATCCAGGTTTCTTTTAAATGAGATAACAAAGTGTGGAGCTGGATGAACACAGCAGGCCAAGCAGCATCTCAGGAGCACAAAAGGTGACGTTTCGGGCCTAGATCCTTCATCAGAGAGCCCTTCTTTTAAATGAGATGTGGATTTTTACCTCAACCATCAAACTGGGCAGCAGATTCTAGACATTCAATAACCTCTGATTTCTCCAATAATTGGCGACCCCACTCGAGGATGCAGCTTTTCCCTGTGTAATCTATTCAAGCCCGTCACTGTTTTGAATCTAGCAATCAAGTCCTCTCTCGGCTTCTTCCGTTTCTTTAAAAAGACCTTGCTGATACATTATTTCCTCACACTTGCAATATTCAAGTCCTCCCAATATTATTGTAAGTGCCCTTTGTGATTAAAAGGAGTTACATTCATTCTTTTCCAACCTAAATGGTCATTGGATAAACATATGGGTAATAATGGAATAGTGTAGGTTAGATGGGCTTCAGATTGGTTTCACAGGTCGGTACAACATCAAGGGTTGAAGGGCTTGTACTGTGCTGTCATGTTCTATGTTCTAAGTTCTAAGTTCTAAGTTCTAAGTTCTAAGTTCTAAGTTCTAAGTTCTAAGTTCTAAGTTCTAAGTGAATCTTTTCAGAACTTAGAGAAATTAGAACCAATGCATCACTATCTCTTTTTTTTAAAAATACCCTCAGGTGAAGTCCTCTTTGTCACAGGAACTCATCAGCCTGCATCTCCCAACAAATTTTACCAGTACCAATTCCCTGGTGATAGTAATTTTCTTAAGTTCCTCCGTTCCTTCAATTTCTTGATTTACAGCTTAACCTCTTATTAATTCCACTGCTTCACTTTCCAAAGGGACAATGCTCACTGTTAACTCTTTTGCTTTCTAAATATTGAAAGAAACTCTTACTACCTGTTATATTTCTAGGTAGTTGTTTTCTTGTACTTGAATTTTCTCTTCCTTATTAACGTCTTAGGCAATCTTTGCTGATATTGATATTCTGTTAAATCTTCTGACCAACCACTCACCTGCATTTTTTTTTGAAAACGGTTTTTTCCATTAAATTTAAGACACTTTTCGTTAATAACCATGGATGGGAGGTCCTCCGTTTGAATATTTTCTTTCTGCCTGGAACGTACATATTCTGTGCAATCTGAAATATTTCTTTAAATATTTGCCACCGTATCTGTACTAACCTATCCCTTAGCCTAATTTGCCAGCTCATTTCAGCTAATTTTGCTGTCAAGCCCTCATAGGTGGCTTTATTTAAGTTTGAAATATGGACCCATTGTTCTCGCTCTCTCACACTGTATGTGATACTTCGAGACATTGCAGTCACTATGCAGTTTAAAGCTGATATGCAGTTTAAAGCTGATATGCAGATTAAAACCACACATGATTACTGTTGCACCTGTGATTCATGCATTCCCTGATTTCCTATTTAATGCCATCCACTACTGCTGGATTATAGATAACTTCCACTAATGTTTTCAGCCTTTGGTTTGTTCTATGCATTCACATATAATACCTTTAAATTTATTTTTTGACATTTTGGACTCTTGTACCCCAGCCTTATTTGTTGTCAGTCCTGGTTTCCTCTGCCTTCCACTTCTGCTTTTTACTTTTCTATCTGTCATTTCCATCTTTCTCAACTTGTCTCCCTGCCACTCAATTTTAATCTCCCCGCATCTCTCAAACTAACAAACTAACACTGACTAGAAAACATCTCTGCAAGTTTAATGATGGAACAAGGTAAATGATAATAGGACTCCCATCACTATTGTTATCACACTTGTTTTCATCTCTACTTCTCCGCCACATCTTCGCCTCAACTCAACCTATTCCATCTCACCCAACCCTATCCATCAGTAAGGCCACCCTGAGACAGCATTCAAAGAAGTTTCCAAAATGGAAAATCTGTTCGAGAAAGAGATGGTATTACCTACCTGGTACTATTATTGTCTGGTGGTCACCCATTTCCTTTCTGTCCATGCATTCTTACGTATGATCGCCTCATTGGACATGCTATCCCCACAGCTCTCAGCCTTAGAGATCCTCCACAGTGATTCCAGTCAACTCCAGATCCAAAATGCATAGTTCTAATAATTCTAACTCGATAGACTTGCTGTACATAAGGTTACCTTGGACAGAGTAAGTGCTCAAAATTCCACAAAGGGAACATTCCACCAAACCAAGTTTCCTTGTCAAGACTTACTTCTGGATTATTCTTAGTTTACTTGCTCTCATTTAAACAATATTAAACATAGCACAAGGACTTAACCTGTGCAGGGGTCTTCATCTCACCTGCTCCTCTGTGATGCGGATTGCCTATCATTGGGTCATCTCACCTGTTTTTCTCTTGTAAATTCTCTTTGCAACCTTTAGCCTAATGTTGATTTACTTTTAGATCAGTACCCTATTCCTTCCTGGCACACTAGGGGTAGTGCTTCCAATATTACTATCTTTCTTTCATCTTCAAAAACTTGATCCCTTCACCCCAGTACTAGTTTAAAACTCTCTCTACTTCCTTAGTTATGCAAGATGCTAGTACATTGGTCCCAGCACTGCTCAGGTGTAAAAATCACCCCAAAAAGGTTGTGCACCGACTTTCCCCAGTATCGGTGCCAGTGCCCAACAAATCAGAACCCATTTTTAGCACACCAGTCTTTGAGCAACAAAATAATTTCTTATTTGTCCAATTTCTGTTTTCATGAGGGACAGGCAGGTTACCTTTGGATCCTCGTTCTTCATGCTCACTGTGTAGAATTTCTTTTCATGCCCTGCCTATTTTATTGGTACCTATATGGACCAAAATGATGAGATACTTCCCTCACACTGTAATTCCTCTTCAGCCCTGAAAAGAGGTTCCAAACCCTGGCACAAGGGAACACTGAATTCTGGATTCCTGCTCTTTAACGGACAAAACAGCCACAATCCCTTTAAACTGTGAGCTGAAGTTGCTCAAGCTACGAAGACTTGCTGCATACAGGTTTATGCCAGAACACACTGCATCCAGAAGCGCCCATATTCTGCAACTGCAAAATGGTACTTGACTGATCATTTTTATTTTCTTAACTAAGTTATTAATTATGATTAATAAATTCTCTCTTTTCAGGACCCTAATGGTACTCATTTAAACCTCAGAATACAATAAATTTTACCTTTAGGAATATAATAAACAAAAGAGGAGCTGGATTAGCACTTCAATGAAGACTGCAATAAGTTATAATACACGGATTTGGGAATCTTCGTCCATTAAGTTGTAGCATCCAAGTTCAGCGGATGACAGGAGTAGTGGTTCATACAGCTACCTCACAGTGTCAGGGACGAAGGTTCAATTCCAGCTTTGGGACACTGTCTGTGTGGAGTGTCTGCATGGCTTTCCTCCGGTTTTCTCCCATATTCCCAAAATGGGCATGTTAGGTGGATTGGCAATGCTAAAAACAAACTGTCGAGTGTCGAGGAATGTCAGATTAGCTATGGTTGAAAACTCCGTGTGGGGTTACAGGAATGGGAAAGGATATTCTTTGGAGGGTCTGTGCAGACTTGATGGGCCAAATGGCCTCTTTCTGCACTTTAGATGCTGCCCATAGAATCCCTAAAGGTAAATGGAATGTTGGCCTTTATTTCAAAGGGAAAGGATGTAAAAGTATGAAAGTCTTGCCAAAACTATGCAAGGCACTAGTCAGGCCACACTTGAAATACTGAACAGTTTTAACATCTTATCCCACTAAGAGATACTGGCATTGGTGATATTCAAGAGTAAGTTTACGAAGTTGACTTCAGCTGTGGAGGAATTTTCTCGGAAGGAGAGGGTGAGTAGATTGGGCCTGCACTCTTTCAAGTATGGAAGGACGAGAGGCAACCTTATCAAAGCATGCGAGATTCTTCCAGAACTTGACAGAGTAGATGCGGAAACGTTGTTTCCCCTCGTGAGACAATCTAGAACCAGAGGTTTAATCTCAATATGGAGTCATACATTTAAGGCAGAGGAATTTCTTCTCTCGGAGGAATTTGGAGGCAAGGACATTAAGCATATCAAATGCTAAGATGGACAGATTTTAAATCATCAAGCGAGTCAAAGGCTATAGAGAAATTACAGAAAACAGCTGAGGAATGGCAGAGGGGACTTGATGGGCTGATTGGCCTACTTCTTTTCCTACATCTTATGGTCTTAGGTTCCTACGTTCCATCTGCTACAGTCTCTTAAATAACAAGCTAGGTATGGTACAGATTGTTTAAAAAGGTTACAGTTTTTCTCAATTTTAGCACTTGGAATACTCCTTAGCAGCAGTTATTAATCAATCAAGTTTGATTTCAAACCTGGTGAATTCATCCTCCCGCCCACTTTGCACTTTCCACAAATTTACCTCTTATACTTTGTTCTCCCAGCCAAATCACCATAAGGTTTACATAAAAGTTAAATGTCAACCATTCTTCGAAAATGCCAGTCTTCGGACTCTGTTCACTTGTTCCTCTACGTGTTACTGACTGCCTGCCTACCTTGAAATCCTCTGCTTGCCCAGATTTCAATGGATGGCACAATATAAATGCTAGAATCATACCAATATAGCAAAGTAGCTACCAGCAGCAGCAAAAAAATGAACAATAATTTTTAGCACATATTCAGCAAACTTTTTTTGTTAACCAGCACCTATCAAACCAGGAGAGTGCCAGTTGATCAAGAGGTCCACATAATGTTTTTACAAAAACAGACTAAATATTGGAAATACAATGCAGGTTGTCTACACATCACTGTTTTACTTCACTTGCAGCATAGATCATGTAAATAATCATGAAATTTTACCTTAAATAAAAAAACTTACTGAAGACAGCCTTCTCATTTGCACTTTCAACTCGTTACTTGGGCATCAGAGAGATCGTGATAATACTGTAAAGTTCCAGTATTCCAGGTATATAATTTCTGCCGATTTATCGTATGTGCCAGTTCATAAAGGTGCTGATTAAAACGAAGTTTGCTGCAATTTAATTTTTTAAAATGACCAATTCTCACTTTAGTAATTGGGATCCATTTACCTGGATAGAAAGACTCTCTATGTAGATACTTTAAGACATGGTCAGGCAAGGAATAAAATTCAAAAATGTCAAATGTGACTTACAATCACAGCTGGCAGAAAAGTATTGGGAAGAAATTATGTACGCAACCATACAAAGTCAAGTTTGATTAGTCAACTTTCAATTCTCACTAAAAAAAACTGAAGCAAATTGATTTTGATTGGAAGGGTTTCCCAAGAATGCAGAAAAGGCTGAATGCAGAACATCTGCTCATGTATTCTTAATATGTAGAACATTACAGCACGGTACAGGCCCTTCGGCCCTCGAAGTTGTGCCGACCTGTCATACCGATCTCAAGCCCATCTAACCTACACTATTCCATGTACATCCATATGCTTGTCCAACGACGGCTTAAAAGTACCTAAAGTTGGCAAATCTACTACCGTTGCAGGCAAAGCGTTCAATTCCCTGACCACTCTCTGAGTAAAGAAACTACCTATGACATCTCCTCTGCACCCTTTCCAAAGCTTCCACATCCTTCTTACAATGCGGTGACCAGAACTGTGCGCAATACTCCAAGCGCAGCAGCACCAGAGTTTTGTACAGCTGCAGCATAAAACCATTGAAAACTATTGACTATTAGAAAGGGACACTATTCAGTCTTTGCATTTGATCACTGGACAGGGTCTACCAGCTTCGTGCCTTTTTCTGCAGCAGCCCTGATCATACTGCAAACTGTTTTTGTCAACATCATTCTAAGGGCGTTCATGTGCAAACAGAAAATATGTGCATACTGACAATTTACCCGTATGAAGCAAAAGAAAAGCTGTTAAACAATTCTGTTCTGAAGGAACACAATGTAAATGCTGTGAACTTTAAAATATACATAAATTAAGAAAAGGACACGTCAAGGTTCATAGCGCTGTTGTCAATATTGAAAGAAATTAAGCGAACACCTTCTCATTCATTGCATTCCTGATAGTTATCCAGACCACAAATAATCCTTAAGATGGTAATTTATATTCTATTTTCCAGTCCAAAACAATCCATTTTCTGTTCGATGTGGTGTCAGCTGTCGTGAGCGAATACTATGATCTTAAACCTCATTCGAACTTCTTCTTCCATTCTCACTCTGATCTCTGGCTTTATAAAATGCTCCAACAAAGCTTAATATAAATTTCAAGGTGGAAGAGTTGTGAATCTGTGGAATTCTCTATCACATAAAGCTGTTGGGGCGAGTTCATTACACATATTCAGGCTAAAGGGATCAAGGGACATGGAGAGAACACAGGAATGATGCACTGGAAATCGCATGATCAGACTGGTAGTGCAGGCTCCAAAGGGCCAAATGGCGTATTCCTGCACCTACTTTCTATGTTTCTATGTATAATCTTCTCACTGACCACTGTCTCCATATTTTGGTCAGCTGGTTTTGTCTGCTTTGAATCCATCTTGTTACATGATAAATATCATGAAAAACATCGAGCAATGATGTTCAATATCAAATTCTCAATGGAAGATTGTGTTGTAGTCGAACAACGTTATTAAGCAGCAATCAAGCAGATTTCCACAAATATGAGAAGATATCATAAAAAATGGAGTGCTGGAAACATTAAATTAAGATGCTCACGTTTTGAATTTTTGGCAGTGTAACCTGAATTGCCATTTGAACCCCTAAATATAAGTAGAACTTTAAAATCTGATTCCATTTTAATTTAAAATGGAGAGATAAATATAAATTTAGATATCATAATTCCCAATGATAAAATGGTGGCTGTGCACTTTCAGACTCAACGGTGCAATGTTCGAGATTCACTCGAAATAATAGTCAACTAAACTACTTGATTTTTGTTAAGAATCCTCAGTTAATTAGTTAACAATATGGTCAATCTATGATTGCAGAATGACTTAATAATAGTGTACACAAACTAATTGTACTAAATTTTGGTTCTGATCCGTGAAAATAAAGCAATGTCCAGAAAATGAACATGGTTCATTTATTTTTAGAAAACACTTTCAATTCTTAAAATAACGCAGCAAAACAAATGAATATGCATTTCATTAAGTTATATAGAGTCAGAATTTACAGCACAGAAACAGACCCTTTGGTCCAACTCATTCATGCCAATCAGATATCCTATATAAGTCTCGTCCCATTTGCCAGCATTTGACCTATATCTCTCTAAACCCTCCCCATTCAGTTACCCATCGGCTTTTAAATGTTGTAATTGTACCAGCCTCCGCTACTTCGTCTGGCAGCTCATTCTATATACCCACTACCTTCTGCGTGAAAAAGATACCCCGTAGGTCACTTTTAAATCTTTCCTGTCTCACCTTAAGCCCTAGTTTTTGATGACCCTACTCTGGGAGAGAGAGCCGGGCTATTCACCCTATCTATGCCCCTTGTGATTTTATAAACCCCTGTAAGGCCATCTAACAGCCTCGAGTAAAAATAACCCCAGCCTATTCAGCCTCTCTCTATTGCTCAAACCCTCCAACTCCAGCAACGTCTTTGTAATGTTTTCTACACCCTTTCAAGTTTAACATTTTTCCTACATCAGGGAGACCAGAACTGAACACAATATTCCAAAAGTACCCTAACCAATGTCCCGTACAGCTGCAACATGATGTCTCAACTTCTACACTCGCACAGTCCAATAAAGGCAAGCACACCAAATGGCTTCTTCACTACCTTGTCTATAAGCGACTCCACTTTCAAGTAAATATAATCCTGCACCCAAAGACCTTAATATTATGTGTACAAGTCCTGCCCTGATTTGCCTAACCAAATTGCAACACCTTATTTATCTAAATTAAACTTAATCCACCACTCCTCAGTCCATTGGCCCATCTGATCAAGGTTGCATTGTACTGGGGATAACCTTCTTCACTGCCCACTGTGCCACCAATTTTGGAGTCATCTGCAAACTTACTAACCATTCTTGCTATATTCACATCCAAATCATTCATATAAATGACAATTTTGTACAAAGTTTGTTGCAGTCCCTTTCCATTTGAGTACTTCAAATTTAGAAAATAACCAGAAACACACATTTATGATTTAAACAAGGGGTGGGGGAAATAATTAATTAAATAACTTGCAGCAATAGCTTCAACTTTTTGATTATGCAGCTATCAGCTGAAATACAGATACAACAATTTAAAGTAAGGCTGAAAAGGGAGGTAGGAAGATGACTTTTTCATATTATTATAGGCGTGCCTCGCTTGAAGATTCTATTTCCGAACCAAAGGTGTTGAAAACCCTGCAATTGTTTCTGTTGTCAAATAAGTGGTGGCTAACAGCCTAGTTCAGTATAGGAATTGTGTCTGTCTTCACAGTGGAAGATACAAATAACATGCCAATAATTCATGACAAGGCGGCTATGGCAGGTGTGGACCTAGAAATGATCATTATTGCTTAAGGGGCAGTGTTGGGCAAGCTAACAGGGCTAAAGGTAGGTAAGTCTATTGGAATGCATCCCAGGGTACTAAAAGGATGGCGGGGGAAAATAGCAAATGCACTTGTGGCAATTTACCAAAATTTGCTGGACTCTGGGGAAGTTCAAACAGATTGGAAAACAGCAAATGTGATGTTTTTAAAAAAGGAGGCAGAAAAAAAGGGAGTAAACTATAGGCCTGTTAGCTTCATTTCAATCTTGGGGAAAATGCTTGAATCTATAATCAAGTGAGATATCTAGATAGAAATTGTTTCATTGGCCAGGCACAACATGGGTTCATGAAAGGCGGGTCATGTTTAACTAATTTACTGGAATTTGTTGAGGACATTGTGAGTGGAGTGGACAACGGGGAACCAGTGAACATGATGTACCTGCACTTCCAGAAGACATCCGACAAGGTGGCACACAAATGGCTGTTACGCAAGTTAAAGGTGCACGGCGTTACAGGTAGTCTATTAGCATGGGCAGAGGATTGGTTAACTAACAGATAGCAAAGAGTGGTGGGTAAATGGGTGTTTTTCTGATTAGCAATCAGTGGCTAGTGGTGTGCCTCAGGGATCAGCATTGGGACAACAACTGTTCACAATTTGCACAGATGATTTAGAGTTGAGGACCAAGTTTAGAGTTGTGTCAAAGTTTGCAAATGACACTAAGATGATTGGTACAGCAAAGTGTGCAGAGCACACAAAGTCTGCAGGGAGATATAAATAGGTTAATTGAGTGGGCCAGAGTCTGGCAGATAGAGTACAATGTTGGTAAATCTGAGATTATCCATTTTGGTAGGAATAACAGCAAAAGGGACCAATACTTAAATGATGAAAAGTTGCAGCATGTTGAAGTACAGACGAACCTGGGTCTACCTGTGCATGAATTACAAAAAAGTGGTTTGCTGGTGCAGCACGTAATGAAATATTGTCCTTCATTGCTTGAGGGATTGAATTTAAATTCAGGGAGGTTACGCTGTAACCATATAGGGTGCTGGTGAGACTAACCCTAGAGTACTGTGCACAGTTTTGGTCTTCTTACTTGAGAAAAGGATGTACTGGCACTGGAGGGGATGCAAAGAAGATTCACTAGGGTGATTCCAGAAGTGACAGAGTTGGCTTATGAGGAAATACAGAGTAGATTGGGACTATACTCATTGAAATTTAAAAGAACAAAGAGGATCTCACAGAAACATATAATTTCATGAAGGGAATAGATAAGTTAGAAGCCGCGAGGTTGTTTCCACTGGTAACTGAAACTATAATTGGGGGTCATAGACTGAAAGTAAAAGAGAGCAGATTGAATATGGAATCGAGGTGGAACTTCTTCATCCAAAGGGTTGAGAGTCTGTGGAATTTCCTGTCCAGTGAAGCAATTGAGGGTACTTTTGTTAAATGTTTTTAAGGCAAAGATAGATTTTTGAACAGTAAAGGAATTAAGGGTTATGGTGAGCAGCGGGTAAGTGGTAAGTGGAGCTGAGTCCGCAGAAAAATCAGCCATAATCTCATTGAATGGATCTGGATGTGAGTTTGCTCGCTGAGCTGGAAGGTTAGTTTTCAGACGTTTCGTCACCATTCTAGGTAACATCATCAGTGAGCCTCCGATGAAGCGCTGGTGTTATGTCCCGCTTTCTATTTATCTGTTTAGGTTTCCTTGGGTTGGTGATGTCATTTCCTGTTCTTTTTCTCAGAGGATGGTAGATTGGCTCCAAATCAATGTGTTTGTTGATGGAGTTCCAGGTGGAATGCCATGCTTCTAGGAATTCTCGTGCATATCTCTGTTTGGCTTGTCCTAGGATGGATGTGTTGTCCCAATCAAAAGTGGTGTCCTTCCTCATCTGTATGTAAGGATACGAGTGATAGTGGGTCATGTCGTTTTGTGGCTAGTTGATGTTCGTGTATCCTGATGGCTAGCTTTCTGCCTGTTTGTCACAGTTCTTGCAAGGTATTTTGTAGATGACGTTTGTTTTGCTTGTTGTGTGTATAGGATCTTTTAAGTTCATGAGCTGCTGTTTTAGGAAAAACCCACCAACACACTAAAACAGCAGCTCATGAACTTAAAAGACCCTATACAGACAACAAGCAAAACGAACATCATCTACAAAATACCTTGCAAGAGCTGTGACAAACAGGCAGAAAGCTAGCCACCAGGATACAGGAACATCAACTAGCCACAAAACGACATGACCCACTATCATTAGTATCCTTACATACAGATAAAGGAGGACACCAATTTGATTGGGACAACACATCCATCCTAGGACAAGCCAAACAGAGACATGCACGAGAATTCCTAGAAGCATGGCATTCCAACTGGAACTCCATCAACAAACACATTGGCTCCAATCAATCTACCATCCCCGGAGAAAAAGAACAGGAAATGACACCACCAACCCAAGGAAACCTAAACAGATAAATAGAAAGCGGAACATAACACCAGCGCTTCATCGGAGGCTCACTAATGATGTTACCTAGAATGGTGACGAAAGGTCTGAAAACTAACCTTCCAGCTCAACAAGCAAACTGACATCCAGATCCATTCAATAAGATTATGGCTGATTTTTCTGCGGACTCAGCTCCACTTACCACTTACCCGCTGCTCACCACAACCCTTAATTCCTTTACTGTTCAAAAATCTATCTTTGCCTTAAAAACATCAGAGGCTCACTGATGATGTTACCTAGAATGGTGACGCAACGTCTGAAAATGAACCTTCCAGCTCAGCGAGCAAACTTACATCCAGACAAATAGATTTTATGGAAAATGCGAAAGGGCTCAAATGCCTAGACAAATGAGGGTACAGAGACTGATGGACACAAACACACAAATTTTAAATTTAAAGCACCAATTGATCAGGATGCCAATGTAGTTAACTCAGCCACATTAGGGACATTTAAACAGTCCGTGAATAAGCATATGGATGATGATGGGATAGCATAGGGGGAGGGGCTTAGATTAGTTCGCAGGTGGGCGCAACATCGAGGGCTGAAGGGCCTGTTCTGCACTGCATTGTTCTATGTTCTATGAGTCCACGTAGGTCAAGTGTGCATTAACAGTGAATGGGGCTTGGTGAAAGCCAGAATATGAGCAAATTTGGATAAATTCAAACTTATGGAGGTGGAAGCTGACCAAAGAACATGACAATCAAGTCTAAAATTAACCAAAGCCTGAAAGATGGCTTCAAAATCTGATAAGCCAAAGCAGGGCTCAAGATGGTCAATGTTATCAAGGTGGGACTAGATATTCTTTTGGTAAAGAGGATATCAGATCAGAGCCAAGTCTCGAGACTGAATTCTGAAGAAGGGTCCCAACCCGAAACATCAACTTTCCTGCTCCTGTGATGTTGCCTGGCCCGCTGTGCTCCTCCAACTCCACACTGTTGTCTCTGACTCCAGCATCAGCAGTTCTTACTATCTCACAAAGACTAAGTCACATGCAAGAGGCAGAATTAGTTCACGACCTTACAATAGAGTCGTCTTTCGAAAGCAGTATTCAGAATATGAAAATTGTGGCTCTGCAACCACTGTCTTCAACATAAATAAAGACAATTCCAAGGATAATAAGACAGAGTTGGCTCAAGGGAACTGGAAAATTAGTTAACAATTTATCAACGAAAGAAACCACGACTGACATTTAAGAAGATATTCCATAACTCTGTTTATTTAGCAGGAAAAATTCCACAGGAGGAATATACCATCGTTGGCAAACTCAGTAAAGATAATATCAAATTGAAAGGTTTAATGCTAAGGTGGAAGATTGCAATCAAATATCTGTCCGAAAGACTGACTTTTTTTTCAATTTTAGAGCAGTGAAAGCTGAGTAGAAATACAAAAATACAGACAGTACTTTCAAAACAAGCACTGATTTCTTACAAAATGATATTCAAGAATTAACAATGGGAAACATGGAAATAGTGTGAAGTATTTAGGATAAACTTTGTGCTTGTCTTCACTATAGATAACACAAAAAATATATTAAGAACACTTGAAAACGAAGAGGTAAAACAATGGAGGAACTTAAAACAAACAAATCAAACAAGTTCATTGGCCTGACGGTTTTCATCCTAGAATCCTACAGAAGTGGTTTCAGAGATAGTAGAGGCATTTGGTTACAATTTTGCAGATTTCTCTAGATATGTCTTAGTGGTTTGGAAAATATCTAACCTATGATCTCTATTCAATACAGGAGGGGGCTGGAAAGCAGAAAACTAGTCAAGTTAGCCTCAAAATAGAGGAAAAATGGTTGAATCAATATGAAGAAAGTTCCAGCAATACATCTGAAAATGTATAATTCAACCAAGGTACTGTCAATTTGTTTTTGCGAAAGGGAAACATGTTAATAACAGGAGCAGAAGTAGCAAAAGAGTCTTTCATTTTGGGACTGTAAATTAAAATGGAAGTTGGACTGCTAAAACTAGAATACCAGAAATCTTTTGTAACTTGATAATCAAATGTTGCTTTTTTTTGAGCGGTGTGATATTTGTTTTTGAAGCAGTAAGATCGAAAACCAGAGACCGAGCAACACAGAAGGCTTTCAAGTGAAGGAGATTCTGCCTGAAAATAAACTTCTAGTTGGTTGAATTGCAGAACTTAAATAAAAGCTGTAAGAGCCCAGTGTAGCAGAGACGAAGAAAACCTGCAGACCAAAAGTATCTTTCTCCACATACATTAATTTTGCACCTGTAACATTTGGCAAACCATTTGTTTTTGTATGTTTTAATCATGTCTGGTCATGTGTATTTGGAGATTTTAAAAGGGGTATAGACAAAGTTGAACAGAAATAGATAGGAATCCATTCCTCTGTCTGCTCTTGCTGAAGCTATTTTACAATTACTGATAAAACCTGGTGTGTACTGTTTTTATCCTTAGAGTAGTCAGTCAGACCAATTAGTAATTTTGGTCGTCTCATTTGGTGGTTACACATTTATTCATTTTAGGACAGCTTATGGTGCAGTGAAGCATGTTTATCAGTGCAATGTTCCCACTCAGGTTGTGACAGTAGGCCATTCAGCCACTCAAAGCGGCTCTTCCATTCTAGATCATGACTTTTCATCCATCACAACATGGCTTTGCCAGGATATCCCCAAATGCTTTCATGTAATGACAGTCAAGAAAACTACCAATCTTTATCTTGAAAATATTCAATGACTGATGCTCAAAAGCCCTCTAGGGCACAGAATTCCAAATATTCAATATCCACTGAGAAAAGAACTTCCTCTTCAACTCAGTCCTTATTTGCCAATTATTTTGAGGTGGTCTTAGTTCTAGATCCCCCAGCCAAGCAAGTGAAACATCTTCCTACATCTAATCTGCCAAGCCCTGCAAACTATCAATTAAATAACTTGTTATTCTTCTGAGTACTACAAAATAAAGGGCAGTCTAACCATTCCAGGAATTACTGGTGAACCTCTATTGCACTGTCAGTGTGGAAAGTATATCCTTGGACCAAACTACAGACGATACTCCGAATACAGTCTCATCAAGATCCTACACCACAGAAAAGCGACAGCACAGAAAGAGGACATTAAGCCCATTATGTCTGCACCAGCTGAACATCTATTCTAATCCAATTTTTCCAGTCCATGTTCCTTAGCCTTGCAAGCCACAAAATTTCAGACATATAACCAGGTTCCTTTTAAATGCGTTGATGGTTTCCACTGCAACCACCAAACTGAGTAGCAAATTTCAGACACTCACCACTCTTTGGATAAAGGTTTTTCTTCATGTCCCCTCTAAGTCTTCTACCAATCACCATAATTCTGTGCCTCCTGGTAATTAACTACTGTGTTAAGGAAATTTGTATATTATCCAAAACCCTCATTATTTTGTATACCTCAGCTAAGTCATCCCTTGGCCTCCTGTGTCCGAAGGAAAGCAATTCTAATCTACCCAATCTTTCCGTATACCTACAATATTCTTATAAATCATCTCTATTCTTTCCCTAAAGCAATTAGGTTCTCTCTGTAATGTAGTGACCAGTGCTGTTGACAACTGTCAAGAGGTAGATGAGCAGCCAAGATCTAGAACAGCAGAGAAGGTTTAAGCTGCTGAATGGTTATTATTATACCTTAACTCACAACAGTCCAGATGTGACCTATAGAGCTTTGATAGTCTCAGCATTACATCTTTTGAGTTCAATATTTCGCCCAATGAAGGAAAATATCCCAAACATCATCTTTACCACTTTATCTACCTACTCTGTCACCTTCAGGGATCTGCGGACAAGCAGTCCAGGGTCTCCTACTTCCTCCACCTACCTCATGTCCTCCCATTTATTGTGTACTTCCCTTGCTTTATTTTTCCTCCCTCATATTCATACCTTCTCACAGTCTCAACAGCCATCCTCTTTCGTATCACTACACAGCCAACTTTTGTGTTGTCTGCAAATTTCTCAAATCAAGCCTCTGGCATTTAAGTCTAAGTCATTAATATACGTATCACAAATAGCAAGGGGCCAACAACTGAGCCGGTGGAACAGTACTTTCCATTCACAAAGAACAACTGCAATCATTAGCCTTTATTTCCTATCACTGAGCCAATGTTAGATCCACTTGCTATATTCCCTTTTATCCAGTGAGCTTAAGTTTTTCTGACTAGTCTGTCATGTGAGACCTTGTCAAACAGCTTACTAACAACATCCACTTCTACTATCTTTGTAATTTCCTCAAAAAAATTAAGTTAGCAAGCAAGACATGGCCTTCCCTTAACAAAGCCACACTATCCATCAATCTCTCAATACTGACTCGAATGATTTGTCCATCACCCAAGATCTGCCTCAACAGCCTACAGTTAGTTGGACAGTCCCTCGTACCCTTTTTGATTAAAAATACAATGTTCACAGACTTCCAATACTTTGATACCTTACCTGTATCTAGGAAGGATTGGAAAACGTCCCCCAGTATCTGCTATTTCCTCCTCAACTTTGTTTAACAGCCTCAGATACAAGTCATCCATTCCAACTTCAAGGAGAGTTCCTCCAGTATTTCCTTTCTTATTTAGCTTATTTCATGCAACATTACATTTTATTGAAAAGGAACCAAGCAGGACCCTAAGAGAAGAAGTAGGATGTTATTTGGCCTCTTTGGAATTTGTTCTGCCTTTCAAAAGGATCATGGTTGATTCACCACTCCTAACATCCATTTCCCTATCCTTTCCTCATAACCCTTAATTTAAATACCGCTCAAGAATCTATCTCAGCCTTAAATACACACAAGGGCTTTACCTCCACAGCTCTCTGTAGTAAGGAGTTCCAAAGACCCACAACCCTCAAATAAATTGCAAATCCAGCAACTGTGCATTCACCTTCTTTCCGCAAGTCATTAATATGTTTAATGAACAAACTGTCATGGATCCAACACTGCTCCCTTGGAATCCTACTGGTCACAGGTCTCTAACCTGAGAAAGAACCCTTCACCCCACTCACTATTTCCTGTCCATTAGCTAACTCTCCCTTCATGCCAATATACTGCCTCCAAGAACATGGGCTCTTGTCTCATGATTTAACCTTCTGTGAAGTACCCTATCAAATGCCTTCTGGAAGTCGAAATACAACACATGTACTCGTTTCCCTCTATTCACTCTGAATCATAGAATCACATACTACAGAAGCCCATGGAGTCTGCACTGACACAGGAAACACATGACTTTCAACCTAAGCCCATTTATCTAGCACTTGGCCCATTGCCTTGAATGTTATGATGAGCCAAGTGCTCATCTAGATACTTTTTAAAAGAAATGAGGCAATTTGCCTCCACCACCCTCTCAGGCAACACATTCCAGAACGTCACTACCTTCTAGGCAAAAATGGATTCTCTTCACATCCCCCTAAACCTCCTGCTCCTCACCTTGAATCTGTGTCCCCAAATGACTAAACCTTTAACTAAGGGAAAGAGGTGCCCTTTATCCACTCATTTCATCAATCTTTGACACCTCAATGAGATCACCATTCAGTCTGCAATGTTCCAATGAAAACAACGCCAAGTTTTATCCAATCTAATTTTCCATCCCAGGCAGAACCTGGTGAATCTTGTCTGCATGGTCTCCAGTGCAATCACATCGTTCCTGTGATGTGGTGACCAGAACTGCACACAATACACTAGCTGTGATCTCACCAAAGTTCAACTAACCTGATTTCCCCTAGTTTGTAATTTATGCCCCGATTGATAAAAGTGTGCCATATGCCTTTTTCATCACCTACTAACATGACCTTCTGCCTTCAGAGATCTATGGATAAATATTCCAAGATCCCTTTGTTCCACAGAATTTCTAGTGTCATGCCATTCATTCACAAATTCCTTGACAAATTACTCCTGCCAAAGTGTATGACCTCACACTTTCAAAGTTAAACTATCTGCCACTTAACTGCCAATGTGACCTTTCCATTTATATCTTCTTGCAAGCCAAGTCATTTAACATCACCATTAACCATCTGAACAATCTTTGTGTTATAACAAACTAACTAATCAAACCCCCACAGAGACACTTATGTCATTTATATAAATGAAGAATAATAGGTTTCTTGTCTCTAAAGCAGCCTTCTGTTGTCACACAATGGTTCCATAGTAGGAGACAGACAATTTTGAATCCACTTTATCAAATTACCATGTATCCCATGTGTGTTTGCCTTCTGGATAAGGCTCCTTCCTGGGACCTTATCAAAGGCTTTGATGAATTCCATATAAACTACATAACTGCACTGTCCTTATCTACACACCTGGTCACCAGCTCAAAGTTCAAGCAAATTTGTTAGGCATGGCTTCCCTCTGACGAAGCCATGCTGGCCATCTCTGAACATGCCTTGCCTCTCCTAGTAGAGCTAGATGGTCCCCTTCAGAATTTTCTCCAATTGTTTCCTTACCACAGATGTGAGACTCATTAGTCTGTAATTTTCTGGCTTATCTCTACAACGCTTAAATATCACAACCACATTAGCTCCTCTCCAACCATCTGGCACCTCCCCTGTGGTCAGAGGGGAATTAAAAATTTTGGTCAATGCCCCTGCAATCTCCTCCCTTGTCTCCCACAGCAGCCTGGGCTACAATTTATCCAGACCTGGAGAACTGTCCACTTTTAAGCCGGTCACCATTTTCAATACCTTGTCCTTCCTTATGTCAATTTGCTCAAGCACCTCACAGTCTCTCACCCAAGCTCCACACATCCATCCCCATTTTCGTGGGTGAAGAATTAGCTCAAAACTCTACCAATGTCCTCTGGCTCCACCCACAATTGCTTCCTTGGTCCCAAATGGGCCTCACTCTTTTCCTCTTCCACGGATATACTTAAAGAATGTATTCAAATTTTCCCTACTTTTACCAGGCACAGTTCTTTCATATCCCTTATTGCTTGCCTAAGCTCCACCCTTACTTTCCATTCTCCACTAATGCCTCCACTGATTTGTTCCCCTTGCACCTGCTGAAAACCTACCTTTTCCTTCTCATTGTATCCTAAACATCTCTGGTCATCTATAGTTATCTAGGCTTGCTCCTCCTTCCTGTCACCTTAGAGGGAACTTGTCAGGTTTGCAGTCTACACATTTCATTTTTGAACACTCCCTACTGCTCTTCTGTAGATGTTCCACTATTAACCTGTTCTTTCTCTGGTTGCGACTTCCTCAAAGACCTCTAATTGGTCCAACAGGATTTCTGTTTCACAAAAAAATGGTGATTCTGCTTGATTAGAATACAATTTTCCAAATGTTCTGTTATTACATCCTTAAGAATTGGTTTCAAAACTTTTTCAGAACAGATGTTAGGCTATTCAGTTTGCTTTTTGCCTCCCTCCCTTTTTGAACAGGGCTGTCATAATAGCAGTTTTCCAATCCTCCAGTACCTTTTTCAGAATCGAACAATTTTTACAATTTACAATCAATGCATCCACTACTTCTTTGAAAATCCTAGGATGCATGCCAAAAGGGCTAGGTGACTTCTCTGCCGTTAGCCCCTTTAGTTTGTTCAATATTACTTATTTAGCAATAGTGATGACATTAACTCCTCCCAAGTATTCTTCAGTATTAGTATCAATATCTGTATAATCCCTCTCCTTTGTGTAGATAGAGACAAAGCACCTATTAGGAACTCTTCCCACTTCTACATCCAAACACAAGTTACCACGCACATCTAATAAGCCCAACCTTTTCCCTCGGCTTGCCTTAACACACTAACACCACATATTTGGATTTCCCTTGATTTTACTGCCCCATGTTATTTCATATCCTCTTTTTGACTTCTTCATTTGCTTTTTCACTTCATCCACTATATTTGCGATACTCCTATAAAGCCCTGAAAGTATTACTTCTTTTTGAGCATGCTATTTGTCTATCTTTGTGCTTTGTGTTATATAGTCTGCTTCACAATAACCAGGGGATTCTAGATTTGACAGCACCACTTCTTCCCTTTGTAGGAACATGCATACAGAGTGCCGACAGAATCTCTTTTTTTAATGCAAGTGATTTGGCACCAACTTCACGACACTGCATCTAGTTTTCTTTTCTTTTGCCAAATTATCTCTCAGTTTTGTAAATTTTGCCTTCCCTAATTTAGAACTGTTATACCTGTTCTATCTTTGCCACTTTCCATAATGACGTTAAATCTAATTGCATTACGATCATCTTGCCAAAAATAGGTCATTACTGCTACCTCACCAACTTGCATAGCTTTCATTTCTTAAGACTAATGTAGAATTGCCAGCTCTCTCACCAGGCTTTTTACACCTGGCTAGAAATTTTTTTTCAAATACAGTTCAAGAATTTTACACCCTCTGTGTCTTTTACTCTGTTTGTAACTCAACTGATATTCAGATGGTTGAAATTCCCAACCATTACTGCACTTATTGTTTTTGCATTCACACCTGCACATTTGTTCCTCTAGCTCTCTTCCATTAAATACAGAATCACGGAATCCCTCCAGGGTGGAAGCCGGCCAACAAATCCACAGCACCCCTCCAAAAAACATTCTACCCAGCCACACCCCATACCCTATCCTGTAACCCTGCATTTCCTACAGCTAATCCAGCTAGCCCGCACATCCCTCAATACTATGAGTAACTTAGCATAGCCAATCCACCTGACATGTACATTTTTGGACAGTGGGAGAAAACCAGTGTAGCCAGAGGAAATCCATGCAGACAGTGGGAGAATAGGCAAACTCCACACAGTCACTATCAACTGAGGACATCTTTATTCCTGTCCTCAAATCTTCTTGTAATAAAAGCTAATGTACCATTTAGGCCTCATATCCAAATCATTGGTGTAGACTGCAAACATCTGGGGCCCAAGCACCAATCCTTCCAGTACTCAGGCACAGCCTGCCAAACTGAGAATGACCTGTTCATTCTTACTGTTCTGTCCATTAGTTTTTCCTCAATCCATACTAGCATATTAATCTCTAGCCCAGAAATTCTAATTTTGTCTACTGCTCTCCTCTGTGGGAGCTTACTGAGAACTATCAGAAAATCCAAATGCACCACATTCACTGGTTCCCTTTTATCTACTATTATCAAAGATCTCCACCTGGTTCGTCAAGCATGATTTCCCTTGCTTAAGTTCAAGATGATTCTGTGCAATCAGATCATTACATTCTAGATGTCCAGTTATCATAACCTTTACATTACATTCTAGTATATTCCTTATTATTAACATCGATCTAATAGGTCTACAGCACCCAGTTTTCACCCTTCCTCATGCCTTAAATTATAGTTACATCTGGAACTTTCCAACCTGCACTCATTATACCGGAATCTATTGAATTGTGAAAGATGGCCACCAATGCATCAATCTTCTCTAAATTGCAATACTGTAAGGTGTAACTCATCAGGTCTTAGGGATTTGTTAACTTGAAGCCACATTAATTTAGCTAATATAGGTTTACTTGCATTATCCAGCACTCTGATCAAGGGCTACTGGGGATGGGCAACAAATGCTGGACTTGTGGTGACAACGATAACCCAAGAAATAACGTTTACATGAGTCAGTTGATGCGCTGTTTCAGAAGAACAACATTGCTCATGCAAAACAATACGTATTATTTTGCTAATAAATTTAATCCCAAGGCTTCCTAAACTGTGGGTCATCAGTGGAGCCTCCAACGAAGCAATGTTATTCCACTCCGCTTGGAATTTATACTGTCCGGTCCATTATGGGGAGTACTGTAATTTTCAGTTTTGATCTGTATGGGGTTACATACAGGGTCTGATTCTACATGTTTGTTGATTGAAATATAGGTGGGCAACCATGCCTCTACCAATTCCCGTGCATGTCTATGTTTGGCTTGGGCTACCATGCATGGTTCTCCACCCGTACCACAATCCACAAACATGTAGAATTGGACCACATATTTAAACCCATTAAGATCAAAACCAGAAATTACAGTATTCACCAAAATGGACCAGGCAGTATAAATTCCAAGCACTGTAGGATAACATTGCCTCATTGGAGGCTCCACTGATGTCACCTAGCTGTATTATAAAACATCTGAACAAAAACAAACAATCTAGCTCGGCGAACAAATCAACAATCTGATCCACAACCCAAGCTACAGATCATTGCCAATTCTTTAGGTTGCTATGGATGTTCGACTGGGTATTGAAAGCTGCATGGTGCCTTTAATTCGTGAATTTATTTCATTATAGTCCTGCCCTGGTCTAAGGCCTCAATGCTGTCAAGAACAACATAGTGAAAAGTTAGGTGCTATGCACTAAATAAACATTTAAAGTCTTACCCCTAACCCCCGCTCTTAGGGCTTATTTCCTCTCCATACGCGAGGTGATGCATTTTGGAAGGTCGAATTTGAAAGCTGAGTACAGGATTAAGGATAGGATTCTTAGCAGTGTGGAGGAACAGAGGGATCTTGGTGTGCAGATACATAGATCCCTTAAAACGGCCACACAAGTGGACAGGGTTGTTAAGAAAGCATATGGTGTTTTGGCTTTCATTAACAGGGGGATTGAGTTTAAGAGTCGTGAGATCTTGTTGCAGCTCTATAAAAATTTGGTTAGACCGCACTTGGAATACTGCGTCCAGTTCTGGTCGCCCTGTTATAGGAAAGATGTGGATGCTTTGGAGAGGGTTCAGAGGAGGTTTACCAGGATGCTGCCTGGACTGGAGGGCTTATCTTATGAAGAGAGGTTGACTGAGCTCGGTCTCTTTTCATTGGAGAAAAGGAGGAGGAGAGGGGATCTAGTTGAGGTATACAAGATAACGAGAGGCATAGATAGAGTTGATAGCCAGAGACTATTTCCCAGGGCAAAATGGCTAGCACGAGGGGTCATAGTTTTAAGCTGGTTGGAGGAAAGTATAGAGGCGATGTCAGAGGCGGGTTCTTTACACAGAGTTGTGAGAGCATGGAATACGTTGCCAGCAGTTGTGGAAGCAAGGTCATTGGGGTCATTTAAGAGACTGCTGGACATGCATATGGTCACAGAAATGTGACGGTGCATACATGAGGATCAATGGTCAGCACAACATTGTGGGCTGAAGGGCCTGTTCTGTGCTGTACTGTTCTATGTTCTATGTTCTACACCACCCCCAACCCATCAAGGGATAAACCCTTCATCCTAAGAACCTTGTCAAATGAACTGAACTGAACTTTAAAACATTTTTATCCTGTTTTTAGAACAGAAGAACAAAGCTGTGCTCAGTAGTCCAAGTTTTGTCTCATCAAAACTTTATTCCCCTGCTTTTATATTCAATCATCCTCAATCCGTTAGTTGTTAATCCAGGTAGAGGAGTAGATCATTTGGCACGATATAAAAACCAAAAGAACTGCAGATGCTGCGAATCAGAAACAAAACGAGAAGTTCTGAAGAAGGGTCACCAAATCCAAAATGTTAACTGATTTCTCTTCACAGATGCTCCCAGACCTGCTAAACTTTTCCAGCAATTTGTTTTTGTTTCGATTTGGCCCTACATGACTGATTCATTTGTAAAGTTCTGCAATCTCTCCCCATTCAAATAACCTCCTGCTTTTTTATTCTTCCTGCCAAAGTTGAAAAGTTCATTGAAGCAAACTCGATGAAAAAACAACGTACTAAACCAGCTTCAAAATCTCCCCCCCACAGTATCCCAAAACCAGCCCAGCTCATCCCTGCCTCCCTAACCTGTTTTTCCTCTCACCTATCCCCTCCTCCCACCTCAAGCCGCACCTCCATTTCCTACCTACTAAACTCATCCCGTCCCCTTGACCTGTCCGTCCTCCCCCGGACTGACCTATCCCCTCCCTACCTCCCCACCCATACTCTCCTCTCCACCTACCCTCTCCTCAATCCATCTTCGGTCCGCCTCCCCCTCTCTCCCTATTTATTTCAGAATCCTCTCCCCATCCCCTTTTTCTGATGAAGGGTCTAGACCCAAACGTTAGCTTTTGTGCTCCTAAGATGCTGCTTGGCCTGCTATGTTCATCCAGCTCCACACTTTGTTACTAAGTGATTAGCGTCTGGCATGTACTTAGAATGTGGTAAAGGCAAAGTCCATCAAGACATACAGGAGCATGCAGGATTATGGAGAGAGGCAGTAAGGGAGTTGGAGAACTAACACAGACACCTTGGGTCAAATGGCCTCATTCTTCACTGCAGCAATTCTATGATTCTCATTTTCCATTCACCATATTCTTCTCCACTCAATTAACCTAGCTATATCCCTTCATATCCTCGTCTTCTTCACAATTTACAAAAATAGCAGAAAATGATCAGTTGTGCATTCAGTGCGTTCATCTACAGCATCCATTAGATTATAAACAGCTGATTCCAGTCACACTCCACTAGTGACAGTGATCTAAACTAAAAAATGGCCCATTTATTCCCACTATTTCCAGTTAACCAACCAATCCTCCGTCCACGCTAATATGCTACCCCCTACACCATTACTTCATTATGCGAATCAAATTTCTGTTGTGGCACCATATTGAATACTTCTGATTTCCAAAGGTGTATCACATTAACAAGTTACAATTTACCTGCATTGCTTTTACTCCCTCAAAGAATTCTAATAAGTTAGTCAAACATGAGGAAAATGGCAAAGAAGACAAGTTATTACTTTGTATTTGTCCTCAAGCAGGAAGACACAAGACATTTCCCAGAAAAAAAGAGATCCAAGAAACTAGTGAGAATGAAGAACTGGAGGAAATTGTATTAACAAAGTAGGATGGGTTGTATCTCCATAGTGCACAGCACCATGTCTTTGCCAACTCATTAAAAGTAAAATATATTCAACGCATGAATTCCTTAAAATAAAAGTCATTACCTTGGCTTGTTTAAATCACATGGAGGAGTTATTTTCCAATTGGACACCAAAAACAGAATTGAGGATATCCAAAGTAGACAAAGCATAACAAAAAGTAATACAACCAAAGGTTAATTAATACAGAGTCATGAGAGGAAAAACTGGAAGTACTGGATGTGAGTTTGCTCGCTGAGCTGGAAGGTTAGTTTTCAGACGTTTCGTCACCATTCTAGGTAACATCATCAGTGAGCCTCCGACGAAGCGCTAAATAGAAAGCGGGACATAACACCAGTGCTTCGTCGGAGGCTCACTGATGATGTTAACTAGAATGTTGACGAAACATCTGAAAACTAACCTTCCAGCTCAGCGAGCAAACTCACATCCAGAACCTCAACCTGAGCTACAAATCTTCTCAAAACTCACTGAAAGTACTGCGGGTGACAGACCACTGAAGTTGGCCTGTATCAGACAGTGGCTTGGAAGGACACTTCAGATGGGAGTTAACGTCTCTGCAGATGTGGATTAAGGACAAAAGATTTCCTTCACCAAAGGATATTAGTGAACTAGTTAATGTCCTTATATAGTCAATGATAGTTTTGTGATCGCCATTACTATTTTCAAATCCAGATTTTTTTAAAAATAATTGAATTTAAATTCTACCAGCTACCACAATAGAACTTGAAGTCATGTCATCAGAGCCTCAGTGGCTGTCTCAGTTCAGACTCACCCTACATGGATTCCAACTCAAGTTTCATCCTTCATGTTTTGAATCTACCCAATATCACAGTTATCTCCCTGATGATCAACCTTCTTCAGGCAGCTGTTCTCACTGCATACGGAGTTCCACAGTCAGTGCCGTGTTGCCATCTGCATACTCTCGAACTCTCTCACCATCAGGCCTGCTTCATACTTGCTTACTGCTGTCATGCACCCCTCTCAACTTCATCCTCCGACTCATTTGGTGTTCTTACAAGAAGCTTTTCTTTTCCTCTCAGGCATTAAGGACCACAAGATGCAACAACTCAAGAGATACCCATGCCCCAATGGAACCTTCTTTCCCTCCCCTTCCCTCCGACTTCATTCTCTCTCCCAACCCCACATTCTGACATCTATTCCCTCTGACCTTCCATCCTCTGACGGTGAATGTTCTGCAAAGATCTCAGTTTTATCCTTCTGCATTCCTACCTTAATGAATTTCAGGGAAGACATGACGTTAACGCTGAACTCTTCTTCCATTGCCTTTGCCTCCACGCCTATTTCTTTGGACAACAGTCCTCTCCCAATCCACTTCACCCATCTCCAGCATTTTTCAGGTCAAAGGTGCAGCTGCCAGTCCCCGCACAGGCTCCAGTTATGTCTCTCTGTTTGTGGGATATGTGGAACATTCCTTGTTCCATTCCTATTCCGGCCCCACCCACAACTTTTTCTCCAGTATATCGATGACATCATCCATACTGATTCCCTCTCCCCTTTGGAATTGGAAAAGTTTGTCTACTTCATCTCTAAATTTCTGCCCTGCCATTGTCTTCACCTAGTCCTTCTGACTCCTCCCTTTCCTTTCCCAACATCTGTTTCCATTTCTGGGGATAGGCTGGCCACCAATATCTACTACAAATACACTAATTCCCACAGTTACCTTGACTATACATCCTTACATCCTGCTTCCTGTAAAGATTCTATTCCATTCTTCCAGTTCGCTGTCTCCATTGCATCTGTTCTGATGATGCCAACTTTGACAAAGGGGGCCTCCTAAATGTCCAACTTCTTCCTCAACAGGGGACTCCCCAGCACTGTAGATGCAATGGCCCTCAGCTGGGTCCAACCCATTGCCTGCACTTTGGCAATCACCCTCCCTCTTCTGTCCTACGACAGTGATAGGGCACATTTTATCCTCACCTATCTCGCCAGCATCCACTTCCAAAGGGTCATTAGACACATTTGCTGCTACCTCCAGGCACATTCCCCTCCCCTCCACTGTCAGAATTGCACAAGGACCGTTTCCTCTGGGCCACACTGGTCCATTCCTCCTTCACTACCAACACATAGCCTCACAGCACCTTCCCTCGCTATTATAGCAGGTGTAACACCTGCTCATTTACTTCCTCCCTTCCCAACATCCAAGGCCCCAAACGCAGCTTCCAGGTGAAGCAGTACTTTACCTGCACTTCACTCAATCTAGTCTACTGTATTCACTGTGCACAATGTGATCTCCTCTAGATTGGAAAAACGAAACACAGACAGGGTGACCACTTCGCAGGACACCTACACTCAGTCTGCAAAAAAGACCCTGAGCTTCCAGTTGCCTGCCACTTCAACACACCCACCATGCTCCCTGGCTAACATCTGTCTTGCTGCGGAGCTCCAGTGAAGATCAGTTCAGGCTGGAAGATTCATTTTCCTCTTGGAACCTCTGCAGTCTTGTAAATTTAATATCAAATTCAACAATTTTAGGGGTTGAGGCACCTTCTTCCATGTCCTTACCCCAACCTCCACACACCAGGCCTTGTCATCACATGCTATCACACACAACCCACAGCTGGCCCCTAATAGACCCCATCAGCACCTACTCATTCCCTGAGACTGACCTTTACCTATTCTTTTGTCTGTCCAACTGTATTCTTCTCCATTTGGACTATCTTCCATCTACTGTTTACTCTTCCGCGCCCCCCCCCCCCACCACACCCCCGCCAACCCATCTTCTGTATAAATACCAACCTTTTCCTATCTACCATCAGTTCTGAGACTGGTCACTGGTCCCGAAATGTTAACATTGATTTCTCTCCACAGCTGCTGCCAGGCCTGCTGAGTTTTTCCAACAATTTCTAATTTTGTTCCTCAGAGCATTAGACTTGGTCCCAGGACTACTAATCTAGTGACGTTATCACTACACCGCTATCTTCCCCAAGAGCAAAACCCAACAGATCTCTCCAAATTCATTTACTGTTGCATGTGGCTCAGTGAGTCAGAGATTATGTCACTATAGAGCAGGAAAGGGACATAGGATTGGGGATAGAGGGGGAGTCAGGAGGTGGAGAAGTAGCATTGAACCCAATTTCCTACGAAAGGAATGGGGCATAGATTTGTAAGATATTCCTCAGAAATGACACTGGTTTCTGATTTTCTTTATCAACCTACGATGGATAAAGAAAAATAAAAGTTACATTGTATGCAATTGAGCTTCAATGTGTGAAATTGTACAGCAGCTTTTCAGCTTTACCATTCACAAGTTCAGGGAATGAAAAAGTCAAAGAAAATCATGCAACTATATATCTTCTATTTTAAACATTTTCTTAGTTCCTTCCCCCCAGAACAGTGCATGCAAGTCAGTGCAAAATTCCTCTGCAAGCTTTACTATGATATAGCCCTTGCTAAGCATACCATTGTTTATATTCATAGGTTTATTTAAATTCAGAATATATTACAGAACATAAAAGATACTCTCAGTAATGCTTGCTAATCTCAGTTCTCTTCAGTTGCATCTTGTCAACTATACATATATAAGACCAGTATACTGTGGCATATCCTTGGGGAACCTTCAAAGTAAGAGCAAAGTGTCACTGAACTTTGTTTTGATATTTTATACAAAAATCTTTCACTGCCTTAAATATTGTATGGTTATGATCATTTTCTTTTGGTCCACAAAGAAGATTTGTTTTGCAAACAAAATCTCAAGTTGTGCATTGTGAATAGCTAGTCTTATACTCTATCATGAAAAATATCAGGGTTTTAGGCACAAATAGCATGATCAGAACTGTATTGATCTGTGTGTCAGTAAATCATAAGTCTTATTCCCTGTAAGGTTTCTGATCAGAAATCAAGATGGCTGTAAAACACATCCAGATAAGATTTTAAACAGTTTCACTAGATCTTCAGTTTTATTTGGCAATTACAGGAACACTGGTATCAAAGCACTTAAGCTTCTCAGATAAGGAACAGCTACTAACAAAAAAAATAGTTGACTGCTTGCCCAACGTTATGCTATGAACTCAAAAACTTTCAGTAGTTATTCATCTCTGTCTATTTCTTTTCTGATATTCAATCAGTACTATCATTTAGGTTACAACATATGGCAACTTTATGGATTTCAAAAATATAAGGGGGCTTCACTGCCTCATTCTGCCAGATTTCCACTTCAGTACAAACTAGAGCTAAACGCTTTGCTGCTGGGGAATTGTCCGTGTTATGGAATTAGACTCAAAATACAAACCAAAACCTTTGTTTCGAGAAAGAGAAATGAACAGCTACATTGATGTTTAACATTGAAAATAAAGACACAAAATAGGCTTGCTACTGTACAGGTAAGCGGGACGTATGCTTGACGTAACAGTAACTAGTTACTAGGCAAACATTTAAAACAACAGTGTCCAAAGAATTTAAGTCAATAGCTAACCTCACTGATTGCTACTACTACAGTTGGGTATGCAAGTGCTAGATGCCTTTTTAGTCACCTTCTGTAGCTGGTTAGCCTATGCCTGTGTGGCTATTGATATCCTCTCTCTATTAGCATCATGTCAGGACCGATGGCTGGAGTATCACCTTATGGCTAAATCGAACTGATAATCCAAATGTTTCTACAAACTGCTGAGTGTGCGAACAGGAGGAGCACAGTATTAAAATTAAGTGTCAATGGAGAAAGATGTAGTGGCAACACAGTAGCAGAGCAAATAACCATGTCGGAAATGAGAAAAAGCACTTCAAAATTCAAGGTAAGGGTCAATAGCACCTTTGAAATAAGTTTCCAAATTCTATTAACCATCAGAGATCCCATACATTCAATTCTTGTTTTCATGAGCACTTTTTTTTAAAACTTGGCATGCAAAATTCAAAGCAAATACAAAGGACTAAAAGTATACTCACTTATTAATTTATACAGGAAGTTGGACTATTGCACTATGATTCTTCATAATTTGAGACAAGGATTTATTCTCAAACTCTCAAACATATTTTGCATTTCATTGGCCAATTGTGTTACATTGATTAGAAATTCATGACTGCTAGTGCACTTTGAGGATCATCTCTCTACATAGGTTGCCAGATCACCAGAACTTTCTATTTTAATTTAGAACATCAGCATCCACAGAATTTTACTTTTATTATAGCCATTCATCTATCATTTTCCATTTTCTAAAGCCATGTAGTTGAACAAAAATCTCAAATTTGTTTGAAGCATTGCATCAAATTATAAATATATCAATCAGAAGTTAAGAAAAAGGGAATTTAAAGCAGGATTATTAAACCGCCAATAGCAAACAGAACTGTCACTAAAATAAGACAGTTTAAAAATGAAAATAAAATGAATCAAATGACACTAAGCACTTCTTGAAAAAAATATTCTGCTGTTAAACCACCTACCAAATGAGAAATGTAACCAAGCACCCTTCATACTGCCAAGATGTTGGGTCATATCCAGTGCATCTGACCTCCCTTGCTTTGCAAAACATCAGATGTCTACACATCACTGGTGCAACTTGCATAAAATATGATTATTCAAAAATATGAATTAATAAAATGGTGAAATATATAAAAGGAGTATAAAAATGAAAGCCACTTACTTTTCACACAATATTGAATAATCTGATACTTAACGCAAAGCACTGAATCAATCGCCAAAAATCATGTAACAAAACTCAAATCAGTCTGTCACGATAAATTAGTGACTGTTGATACAATGACAGTTGAATCTGTTTTGCAAAGAAAAGTGCATTCTCAGTGTAAGCATGCCACAGAATATAAGACTTGAATACGACTATATCTTTAATCCAATATCTTCACAATTAAAACCAATGAATATAACTATTTGTACGCTTTTAAGCAGTCTTCACAAATAGTTTCCTGGAAGCAAAACAAAGAATAAGCAGAATGATGTTATAAGAAACTTCTGAAATTGATGCTTTTAACATCTCCTAAACAATCAAAATGACCTGTAGCATATTTATAATAAGCATATGTAATAAAATGTAATGTAATTAAATTCAAACTCCAAATAGTCTTCAAATTTAAATATAGACAAGGAAATAAATGTTGCATCATTAACAAATATTGCCTTAACAGTACAAAACAACCTAAAATTGTAACTTCTTGATACTACCTAAATGTTGCATATGGATCAAAAAATTATCTTTAATAGCGTGTCACTTTGATTTGGTTCAGATACAGCGCTACAGCACTAGATATATCATTTAATTGTTCATTTATTCCTTGTCCTTTCCATTAAGGATAATTTCTATTTTAAAATATTCAACTCAAAAACGACAAACTTTAAAAAGCTAACATTCCAGTTTACAACTCTGAACAGAACTTGCTAAAGTGCAATAAGGAAACATGACTTCTTCTGATTGGACAAGACCAGGCACCATGTGGCTTTATTTGGATATGGTCATTTCTGTCAGCTAACATTAAGGATGTTAGGACTGCATGCAGTCTCACATTATTAGTATTCTCTTTGTTAGTATTCTCACACTGTTAGCCTCAAATCCTTTACCTCCACGTTAATCAAAGTTCATCTTCTCCAATTCTACCAAAATAATCCAAACATTATTTTAAATTTGTTAAAACTGATTATTTTAACATTCCACCAATGTTACCATGTTCATTCTTTTTGTTAATCCATTGTTTCCTGGTGTTACATGCATTTGAATGACTAATTTTATAACATACAATTACATTTTTGGTCAATAAAAAAACAAAAGTATGATAGTTCAAAAGATGATTAATATTTCAACTTTAATTGGGGAGGACTGTGCTTCTAACAAAGGTAATAAAACTGGAAAATATGCGAAGTGACAATGGATAAAACACACAATAGCAAGTTGATGTGGATTTGGTCTCCAAAGGTAAAACAGTAGGAAAGCTGCAGCTGAGGGACACCAGTGATAATTCACCTCTTCCCTGCTCATCATTCCAGAGTCTAAACAGTGCTTCCAGGTGAAGCAGCTTTCCATCTGTGCCTCCTCCAATCTGGTCTATTGCATTCACTGCATCCAATGTAGCCTATTCTACGTTACAGAAATGTGAACTGGGTGACTGTTTTGCAGAACACCTCCAGTCTGTACACAAGCATGACCCCGACCTTCCCATAGCCAATCATTTTAACACAACATCCTGCTCGTGTGCCCACACGCCTTCCTAGGAATGCTGCAATGCTCCAGCAAGTTACAGCACAAGCCGGAAATACAACATCTCCTCTTCAAACAAGGCACTTTACAGCCTATCGAACTTAATATTGAGTTCAACATCTTCAGATTCTGAACTATCTCCCATTTCTTCCCTTTCTTTTAGCTTTATTTGTTGCATTGTCTATCAGCATGTCCTCTCTCTCCTCCCCCAACTCCAGGAGGAACATATTTTCTTTCCAGACACATCATAGTTCTGCGTTTCTAACATTTCAATCACTTAGTCTGAACTATCAGCACCCTTCTCCACTAGCGCTCCACACCCATACAATTGCATAAATGCTACCTCCTCTACACTTCACATCAGCTCTGATGAAGCGTCATCTGGACTTGAAACACTAGCTTGCTCTCTCCACAGATGCTGCGTGGCCCCGTGATTTCCAGCATTTTTTGTTTGCACCCGTGATAATTGCTTGTCACATACTGCCACCTATTGGCTAAGCAGCCTGATCATGCCAAATGGTTCACAGATTGCCTTAATTACATTGACCAAAAGCCCTATCTAAATTATACCCAGTGTTTTTTTTTTAATTGGAGCTAATGCCTTTTAAAATTAACGTCTGCAATAATAATTGCACAATATGAAATTTCACAAAACATGCTATACAATACAAAAGGTGTGCTGTCTTGTTGTATGTAATAATCTTCATTGTTAGATAGCGCCATCTAGTGATCACAAAAAATTTATTCTGAACACATCCAGTCTCTTCATTAAACTATTCTGTCCTTCGAAGAGGATCACTATGGCTCTGCTTTTTCAGCCATGTGTTTTATAAAATGCGAGAAATAAACAGTTTGTTTAGGAAATGGAAAATAAACTTGTTGGCTTAAAATGTCAAAATGTCAAATGTGACAATCAGAACTGATGAAAAGAATTCTTAAGATCACATGTGAAACACTTACTTCTCCGATTAGAAATTGATTTTTTTTGTATACTCACTTTTCGTTTATTTAAATTTTTAGTATTGGGATGTTCTCTTTACTAAACCAAATTTGGTTTGCAACACTCACAATTAACAGACGTGGAGGTGCCGGTGTTGGACTGGGTGGACAAAATCAGAAATCATATGACACCAGGTTATATTCCAACAGGTTTATTTGAATACACAAGCCTTCAGGTCCTGAAAGCACGTGCTTTCAAATTAACATGGTAGAATAATGGTTGAAGGATCAATCTCGGATTAAGCTTGGTAATGCGTGCAAGAACATATGCGAAAATACACACATACCCATCAATTCCAAATTTCTGACATGTTGGTCCAATTTGACCAAACTAATAACAAATGTGGCCACACTTCAGAAGTACTTAACTGGATGCTAAAGTGCTTTGGAATGTCCCGAGGTTATTAAAAAGCTCTCCATTTGAATGCTTTTGTTTTCAAAAGTTTAACACTGTGCCTGAGAATCAAACCTGGACAAACAATATTAAAACTACACATGATGGAAACATAACAGAGTTTATATACCACTTTTAGAAGTGATGGATCGAAATACAAAAGAAAAACTGAAGACTTATGAATTGTTACTTGCATTATAGATGTAATCGCAACCAAACTACAAAGAAGTAACACTCATTAAAGGAGTGAATCTCTGATAGGATCACAAAACCAATTCCAATATTATCAATGTATCAAACAAAAATCAAAGCATTAAACTTAGTCACGCTCTTGTGGTCTACCTCCTTTTTTTAAGTTAACAAGCTAAAAGAGTTATAACAATGCATTCCTGTTTACTGGTAGCCAAAATTTTACTTTACACTTTTAAATGGGCAGCCAACCCAATTTGAGTCTAAATCTCTATCAATTACTGAGATTTGCAGAAAGGGAAATCTTAGCCACTTATAAAGGAAAACCAATGTCTAATATTCTGTGACCAATATTTACTACAAAGAAGTGTTCCCAAAAACTTAAACATGGAAACATCCATGAAATTGGATTTAGAAATGGCAGAAAATAACTTTATTTAAAAACATAAAAACTGAAAGCAAAAACATTCATACGGATGTTAAAGGGACCCGGAGACCCTGACCACCAACTCTCGGCTAAATTGGCAGGAAGGGAGCCTGCCCATGATCATAATGGCTACCCTACAATAATTTAATGCTAGAAACAGTGTGAACTGCCTACAGTGAAACTTTGGCACCTTCCCTAGGAGGAAGTCTCAGCTTAGATAGCTGCTAGCTAATTTGATGGCTGGAATTTGTTGTCCCAGAAGCTCCAAACGATCACTGATCACTGCTCCCAGCAGCACTGACTGGTAAGACAAGCAATCTTCAAAGTTGAAGAGTCTATGTCAGTGAGGGATCACAGAAAGAAAAGTGGCCATATTTTGGGATGCTGGGAAACGTGTGTGCTTGTCTACATCTGTATGTATAGTTCCTATAAATCCTTGGAGCTCACTAAAGATGTTCTTTGTCTTGAACGACAACAACCCAACCAGTTAAAGTTGACAGGCACCAGAAAGGCATTGTTCTTTACCAGCTCTGCACAAAAGATCAGTCATAGCCACGATGTAGAGATGCCAGTGTTGGACTGGAGTGGAAGTCAAAAAAGTCACATGACACGAGGTTATAGTCCAACAGGCTTATTTGGAATCACAGGCTCATGCACAGCAGTTCAAAAGCATAACAGAAGCAGTGCTCCAAAAGCTTGCGATTTCCAATAAACCTGTTGGATTATAACCCGGTATGATGTGACTTCATACAAAATATTGCCCCCCACTAGAATTTTCAGACAGATGGGTGCTGGTGAGTAGATTGGTGGCAGGGGGTGGGGGGTGCAGTTTGGCAGCATACAATCCAGCTCTCCTGAAAATTAGCACGGAGAGTATCAAAGAAAATAAAATGTGAGGCTGGATGAACACAGCAGGCCAAGCAGCATCTCAGGAGCACAAAAGCTGACGTTTCGGGCCTAGACCACCATTTCCACTCCCCCTCCCATTCTTTAGATGACATGTCCAGCATGGGCCTCCTGCAGTGCCACAATGATGCCACCCGAAGGTTGCAGGAACAGCAACTCATATTCCGCTTGGGAACCCTGCAGCCTAATGGTATCAATGTGGACTTCACCAGTTTCAAAATCTCCCCTTCCCCCACCGCATCCCTAAACCAGCCCAGTTCATCCCCTCCACCCACTGCATCCCAAAAACAGTCCAACCTGTCTCTGCCTCCCTAACCTGTTCTTCCTCCCACCCCAAGCCGCACCCCCATCTCCTACCTACTAACCTCATCCCACCTCCTTGACCTGTCCGTCTTCCCTGAACTGACCTATCCCCTCCCTACCTCCCCACCTATACTCTCTCCACCTATCTTCTTTTCTCTCCATCTTCGGTCCGCCTCCCCCTCTCTCCCTATTTATTCCAGAACCCTCACCCCATCCCCCTCTCTGACGAAGGGTCTAGGCCCGAAACGTCAGCTTTTGTGCTCCTGAGATGCTGCTTGGCCTGCTGTGTTCATCCAGCCTCACATTTTACTATCACGGAGAGTATCAAGTTGTACTCATCTTGTTCTTTCGTGAAGAACTGTTATTAGCAAGTAATTACTAAATAAATTTGGACAACAGTATAGAAATTATCCAAGTTCAAGTTTCAAACCAGGCTTATGCATACAGTGAAGCTCAATATTCCACAAGAAAAGATAAGTAACTGGTGAAGAAACACAGATTTCCTTCTATTTTAGCCTTATCTCGGCTCTCCCGAAGGCCAGGACCGGTGGAATTGCATCTCCGCAAGTGACAAGTCTCTCATCCAAATCCGGATGGTGGATCAGTGGGCTGTTCAACCAAGCAAGCCTAAACAGCTGAATTTGATCAGACTGGCACACAGCAAGACAGCAATGTCACGACCATTTTTACTACAAATGGCATAACATTTACACAAGGGCAGCAGAGAACCTATTTGTTACTACCATAAACAGAGGGCTAGCACTGCAACAACTAGGCTATAAATCCCTGGCTATAAATATACAGCAACATTCAGACCTTTTTCTTCTCACCACGCTATCATACACCTTATTCTTGGACCCCTCCTTGCTATCATATAAATGTAAGGCATCAATTTTCCCTCAATAATTTTAAACTATGTGTTTCAACATATTATGACACACAACGATGCAACTGAAACTTGAACTTGGACCTCTTGATCCAGAGGTAGGGATGCTACCACTGTGTTACAGGAGTCCTTAGTTTTCATTTATGCTGATGGCAACCAGCTATACATCAACTTCAAATCATTTATAATATGTTAAAAACAGGGACCCAGCACTGATCCTCAAAGAGCACCACTGGTCACAGATCTCCAGTCAGAAAAACATTTTTCCACCACAGTTCTATGGTCAAGCTTGCTTGGTATCCATCTGACCTGCACACCTCAAATCTCTTGAGACTTTACCTTCTGTATCGGCTTGCCATGAGGGACCTTGTCATTAGTCTTGCTAAAGTCCATGTAGACAACAGCCATCACCCTGTCCTCAACCATTTTGCTATTAAGTCCATATTTTTCCAATGCAAGTAAATCCTGTCCGTAAGGATCTTCTCCAATGATTTCCTTACCACAGACACAAGTCTCACCAGCCTAAAATGTCTCAAATGTTTCCCTTCATAACAAAGGATCAACACTGGCTATCCTCCAGTCTTCAGGACCCTCTCCTGTGAAGAAAGTGGGTACAAAGATTTTGTACAAGGCCCCAGCAACTTCCTCCCCTACGTCCCTGGGATAGATCCCATCCCATCACATCCAGGGTACTTGTCGATCTTCATGCTTTTCAAAACACCCAACATCTTTTTCATATTGACACACTAGTTTATCAATATATCCCTCTCTAGACTCATCATCCACCGTGTCCTTCTCCTTAGCGAATACTGACAAAAGTATTCATGAAGGACCTCACCCACTTCCTCTGGCTGGAGTACAAATTCCATCCTTAGTCTCTGAGTGCATCTATCCTTTCCATAACCTTCTGCTCCTTATATTTTCTTTATTACAGAAATACATTTTATTCATAAAAATGTCATTATATACATACATAGTGACGACAGCTGTTTGTTTCTGTACAGTCTTAGCACATTGGGAAGAAACATTGAAATTTGATTCTCTTAACAGTTACAACAACCCAAAGCCAGTTCTTACTTATGCAAATCATATTATTTACATTTATTTGAGGCATCAGGAGGGTCCAATAACTCAATGGACCCTCACAGTACTTTGGCAGAAAGACCTTAGTCTTTCACCACTGCGCCTTAGCGACAACTACCCTAACTTTAGGTGCATCCCTCAGCACACAATCCTGGATTTTGGAATGCGTCGGTCTACAACACTTGGTCACGCTCAACTCTTTGCTCTCGAAGAACAACAAGTTTTGGACAAACCAAACAGCAACTGTCAATGAGTTGATGATCCTGCTGGCACAGCTGCTGTTTGTCTCAGTGCGCGTTCCGGGGAACAGCCCATACAGCACAGAGTCCTGCATCACAGACAAGCTTGGGATGAATCTTGACAAAAACCACTGCATCTCCCACCAGACTTTCTTTGTAAAGGCACATTCCACCAGTAGATATGTGACAGTCTCTAACCCCTTCAAGAGCAGTATACGATGGCACAAAGAGTCAGTGCTTAAATAAAGAATCTGACAAGCAGTGCCCTCCTCGGTCAGCGAAGCAACATCTTTGTGCTTGTTGCAAAGTTCTGATGATGAGGCATTCTGCTAAATGACCTTGGCAGTCTGCTCAGGAACAACCCGCCAGGATCCATCCTCTCGTTTTCCCACACCGTCTCGAGGACGCTGTGTGCTGACCAATTCTTGACGGACTTCTGGTCAAAGGTGTTTTTCTTTGCAAATTTCTCCATGAAGGACAGGAGATATACAACGATGCAAAGGCCAGTCCTACTCTTCACAACACCGGGGTCAGGTAAAACCTTAGCAATATACTAACACCTGATGCTTGCAAATCAACGGTCCACGCACAGCTTGATGCAGCCGTACACAAGGATGACCATCAAGAGCGAGAGCGGGCGCGAGAGGGCCAGAGCGCGCGCGACGGAGAGAGAGCGCGCGCGACGGAGAGAGAGCGCGCGCGACGGAGAGAGAGCGCGCGCGACGGAGAGAGAGCGCGCGCGACGGAGAGAGAGCGCGCGCGACGGAGAGAGAGCGCGCGCGACGGAGAGAGAGCGCGCGCGACGGAGAGAGAGCGCGCGCGACGGAGAGAGAGCGCGCGCGACGGAGAGAGAGCGCGCGCG
Organism: Stegostoma tigrinum; assembly: GCF_030684315.1. Classification (NCBI taxonomy): domain Eukaryota; kingdom Metazoa; phylum Chordata; class Chondrichthyes; order Orectolobiformes; family Stegostomatidae; genus Stegostoma; species Stegostoma tigrinum. Next base: position 31,220,433 of record NC_081355.1, read on the forward strand.
ACGGAGAGAGAGAGCGCGCGACGGAGAGAGAGAGCGCGCGACGGAGAGAGAGAGCGCGCGACGGAGAGAGAGCGCGCGCGACGGAGAGAGAGCGCGCGCGACGGAGAGAGAGCGCGCGCGACGGAGAGAGAGCGCGCGCGACGGAGAGAGAGCGCGCGCGACGGAGAGAGAGAGCGCGCGACGGAGAGAGAGAGCGCGCGACGGAGAGAGAGAGCGCGCGACGGAGAGAGAGAGCGCGCGACGGAGAGAGAGAGCGCGCGACAGAGAGAGAGAGCGCGCGACAGAGAGAGAGAGCGCGAGACAGAGAGAGAGCGCGCGACAGAGAGAGAGAGCGCGAGAGAGAGAGAGAGCGCGCGAGAGAGAGAGAGAGCGCGCGAGAGAGAGAGAGAGCGCGCGACAGAGAGAGAGCGCGCGACAGAGAGAGAGCGCGCGACAGAGAGAGAGCGCGCGACAGAGCGAGAGCGCGCGGCAGAGCGAGAGCGCGCGACAGAGCGAGAGCGCGCGACAGAGCGAGAGCGCGCGACAGAGAGAGAGCGCGCGACAGAGAGAGAGCGCGCGACAGAGAGAGAGCGCGCGACAGAGAGAGAGCGCGCGCGAGAGAGCGAGAGCGCGCGCGAGAGAGCGAGAGCGCGCGCGAGAGAGCGAGAGCGCGCGCGAGAGAGCGAGAGCGCGCGCGAGAGAGCGAGAGCGCGCGCGACAGAGAGAGAGAGCGCGACAGAGAGAGAGAGCGCGACAGAGAGAGAGAGCGCGACAGAGAGAGAGAGCGCGCGACAGAGAGAGAGAGCGCGCGACAGAGAGAGAGCGCGCGACAGAGCGAGAGCGCGCGCGAGAGAGCGAGAGAGCGCGCGACAGAGAGAGAGAGCGCGCGACAGAGAGAGAGAGAGCGCGCGACAGAGAGAGAGAGAGCGCGCGACAGAGAGAGAGAGAGCGCGCGACAGAGAGAGAGAGCGCGCGACAGAGAGAGAGAGCGCGCGACAGAGAGAGAGAGCGCGCGACAGAGAGAGAGAGCGCGCGACAGAGAGAGAGCGCGCGACAGAGCGAGAGCGCGCGCGAGAGAGCGAGAGCGCGCGAGAGAGAGCGAGAGCGCGCGCGGGAGAGCGAGAGCGCGCGCGAGAGAGCGAGAGCGCGCGCGAGAGAGAGAGAGCGCGCGCGAGAGAGAGAGAGCGCGCGCGAGAGAGAGAGAGCGCGCGCGAGAGAGAGAGAGAGCGCGCGAGAGAGAGAGAGAGCGCGCGACAGAGAGAGAGCGCGCGACAGAGAGAGAGCGCGCGACAGAGCGAGAGCGCGCGACAGAGCGAGAGCGCGCGACAGAGAGGGAGAGCGCGCGACAGAGAGGGAGAGCGCGCGACAGAGAGGGAGAGCGCGCGACAGAGAGAGAGAGCGCGCGACAGAGAGAGAGAGCGCGCGACAGAGAGAGAGAGCGCGCGACAGAGAGAGAGAGCGCGCGACAGAGAGAGAGCGCGCGCGCGAGAGAGAGAGAGCGCGCGACAGAGAGAGAGAGCGCGCGACAGAGAGAGAGAGCGCGCGACAGAGAGAGAGAGCGCGCGACAGAGAGAGAGAGCGCGCGACAGAGAGAGAGAGCGCGCGACAGAGAGAGAGCGCGCGACAGAGAGCGAGAGCGCGCGCGAGAGAGCGAGAGCGCGCGCGAGAGAGCGAGAGCGCGCGCGAGAGAGCGAGAGCGCGCGCGACAGAGCGAGAGCGCGCGCGACAGAGAGAGAGAGCGCGCGACAGAGAGAGAGAGCGCGCGAAAGAGAGAGAGCGCGCGCGACAGAGAGAGAGCGCGCGCGACAGAGAGAGAGCGCGCGCGACAGAGAGAGAGCGCGCGCGACAGAGCGAGAGCGCGCGCGACGGAGAGCGAGAGCGCGCGCGGGAGAGCGCGCGAGAGAGAGAGAGAGAGCGCGCGCGAGAGAGAGAGAGAGAGCGCGCGACAGAGAGAGAGCGCGCGACAGAGAGAGAGCGCGCGCGACAGAGAGAGAGAGCGCGCGACAGAGAGAGAGAGCGCGCGACAGAGAGAGAGAGCGCGCGACAGAGAGAGAGAGCGCGCGACAGAGAGAGAGAGCGCGCGACAGAGAGAGAGAGCGCGCGACAGAGAGAGAGCGCGCGCGAGAGAGCGAGAGCGCGCGCGAGAGAGCGAGAGCGCGCGCGACAGAGCGAGAGCGCGCGCGACAGAGCGAGAGCGCGCGCGACAGAGCGAGAGCGCGCGCGAGAGAGCGAGAGCGCGCGCGAGAGAGAGAGAGCGCGCGCGAGAGAGAGAGCGCGCGACAGAGAGAGAGAGCGCGCGACAGAGAGAGAGAGCGCGCGACAGAGAGAGAGCGCGCGACAGAGAGAGAGCGCGCGACAGAGAGAGAGCGCGCGCGAGAGAGCGAGAGCGCGCGCGAGAGAGCGAGAGCGCGCGCGAGAGAGCGAGAGCGCGCGCGAGAGAGCGAGAGCGCGCGCGAGAGAGCGAGAGCGCGCGCGACAGAGAGAGAGAGCGCGACAGAGAGAGAGAGCGCGACAGAGAGAGAGAGCGCGACAGAGAGAGAGAGCGCGCGACAGAGAGAGAGAGCGCGCGACAGAGAGAGAGCGCGCGACAGAGCGAGAGCGCGCGCGAGAGAGCGAGAGAGCGCGCGACAGAGAGAGAGAGCGCGCGACAGAGAGAGAGAGCGCGCGACAGAGAGAGAGAGAGCGCGCGACAGAGAGAGAGAGCGCGCGACAGAGAGAGAGAGCGCGCGACAGAGAGAGAGAGCGCGCGACAGAGAGAGAGCGCGCGACAGAGCGAGAGCGCGCGAGAGAGAGCGAGAGCGCGCGAGAGAGAGCGAGAGCGCGCGCGGGAGAGCGAGAGCGCGCGCGAGAGAGCGAGAGCGCGCGCGAGAGAGAGAGAGCGCGCGCGAGAGAGAGAGAGAGCGCGCGAGAGAGAGAGAGAGCGCGCGACAGAGAGAGAGCGCGCGACAGAGAGAGAGCGCGCGACAGAGAGAGAGCGCGCGACAGAGCGAGAGCGCGCGACAGAGAGGGAGAGCGCGCGACAGAGAGGGAGAGCGCGCGACAGAGAGGGAGAGCGCGCGACAGAGAGAGAGAGCGCGCGACAGAGAGAGAGAGCGCGCGACAGAGAGAGAGAGCGCGCGACAGAGAGAGAGCGCGCGCGCGAGAGAGAGAGAGCGCGCGACAGAGAGAGAGAGCGCGCGACAGAGAGAGAGAGCGCGCGAGAGAGAGAGAGAGCGCGCGACAGAGAGAGAGAGCGCGCGACAGAGAGAGAGAGCGCGCGACAGAGAGAGAGAGCGCGCGACAGAGAGAGAGCGCGCGACAGAGAGCGAGAGCGCGCGCGAGAGAGCGAGAGCGCGCGCGAGAGAGCGAGAGCGCGCGCGACAGAGCGAGAGCGCGCGCGACAGAGAGAGAGAGCGCGCGACAGAGAGAGAGAGCGCGCGAAAGAGAGAGAGCGCGCGCGACAGAGAGAGAGCGCGCGCGACAGAGAGAGAGCGCGCGCGACAGAGCGAGAGCGCGCGCGACGGAGAGCGAGAGCGCGCGCGACGGAGAGCGAGAGCGCGCGCGACGGAGAGCGAGAGCGCGCGCGGGAGAGCGCGCGAGAGAGAGAGAGAGAGAGCGCGCGAGAGAGAGAGAGAGAGAGCGCGCGAGAGAGAGAGAGAGAGCGCGCGACAGAGAGAGAGCGCGCGACAGAGAGAGAGCGCGCGCGACAGAGAGAGAGAGCGCGCGACAGAGAGAGAGAGCGCGCGACAGAGAGAGAGCGCGCGCGAGAGAGCGAGAGCGCGCGCGAGAGAGCGAGAGCGCGCGCGACAGAGCGAGAGCGCGCGCGACAGAGCGAGAGCGCGCGCGACAGAGCGAGAGCGCGCGCGACAGAGCGAGAGCGCGCGCGAGAGAGAGAGCGCGCGACAGAGAGAGAGAGCGCGCGACAGAGAGAGAGAGCGCGCGACAGAGAGAGAGAGCGCGCGAGAGAGAGAGAGCGCGCGAGAGAGAGAGAGAGCGCGCGAGAGAGAGAGAGCGCGCGAGAGAGAGAGAGAGCGCGAGAGAGAGAGAGAGCGCGACAGAGAGAGAGCGCGCCGAGAGAGAGAGAGAGCGCGACAGAGAGAGAGCGCGCGACAGAGAGAGAGCGCGCACGAGAGAGCGCGCGAGAGCGCGCGCGAGAGAGAGAGAGCGCGCGCGAGAGAGAGAGAGGCGCGCGCGACAGAGAGAGAGCGCGCGCGAGAGAGAGAGAGCGCGCGCGACAGAGAGAGAGCGCGCGCGACAGAGAGAGAGCGCGCGCGACAGAGAGAGAGCGCGCGCGACAGAGAGAGAGCGCGCGCGACAGAGAGAGAGAGAGCGCGACAGAGAGAGAGCGCGCGACAGAGAGAGAGCGCGCGACAGAGAGAGAGCGCGCGACAGAGAGAGAGCGCGCGACAGAGAGAGAGCGCGCGACAGAGAGAGAGCGCGCGACAGAGAGAGAGCGCGCGACAGAGCGAGAGCGCGCGACAGAGCGAGAGAGCGCGAGAGAGAGAGCGCGAGAGAGAGAGCGCGAGAGAGAGAGCGCGAGAGAGAGAGCGCGAGAGAGAGAGCGCGAGAGAGAGAGCACGAGAGAGCGCGCGCGAGAGAGCGAGAGAGAGAGCGAGAGAGAGAGCGCGCGCGAGAGAGCGAGAGAGAGAGAGCGCGCGCGAGAGAGCGAGAGAGAGAGAGCGCGCGCGAGAGAGCGAGAGAGAGAGAGCGCGCGCGAGAGAGCGAGAGAGAGCGCGCACGAGAGAGCGAGAGAGAGAGAGCGCGCGCGAGAGAGCGAGAGCGCGCGCGAGAGAGCGAGAGAGCGAGAGCGCGCGCGAGAGAGCGAGAGAGAGAGAGCGCGCGCGAGAGAGCGAGAGAGAGAGAGCGCGCGCGAGAGAGCGAGAGAGAGAGAGAGCGCGCGCGAGAGAGCGAGAGAGCGCGCGCGAGAGAGCGAGAGAGAGAGAGCGAGAGAGCGAGAGAGAGAGCGCGCGCGAGAGAGAGAGAGCGCGCGCGAGAGAGAGAGAGCGCGCGCGAGAGAGAGAGAGCGCGCGCGAGAGAGAGAGAGCGCGCGCGACAGAGAGAGAGCGCGCGCGACAGAGAGAGAGCGCGCGCGACAGAGAGAGAGCGCGCGCGAGAGAGAGAGAGCGCGCGCGACAGAGAGAGAGCGCGCGCGACAGAGAGAGAGCGCGCGCGACAGAGAGAGAGCGCGCGCGACAGAGAGAGAGCGCGCGCGACAGAGAGAGAGCGCGCGCGACAGAGAGAGAGCGCGCGCGACAGAGAGAGAGCGCGACAGAGAGAGAGCGCGCGACAGAGAGAGAGCGCGCGACAGAGAGAGAGCGCGCGACAGAGAGAGAGCGCGCGACAGAGAGAGAGCGCGCGACAGAGCGAGAGCGCGCGCGAGAGAGCGCGAGAGAGAGAGCGCGAGAGAGAGAGCGCGAGAGAGAGAGCGCGAGAGAGAGAGCGCGAGAGAGAGAGCACGAGAGAGCGCGCGCGAGAGAGCGAGAGAGAGAGCGAGAGAGAGAGCGCGCGCGAGAGAGAGAGAGCGCGCGCGAGAGAGCGAGAGAGAGAGAGCGCGCGCGAGAGAGCGAGAGAGAGAGAGCGCGCGCGAGAGAGCGAGAGAGAGAGAGCGCGCGCGAGAGAGCGAGAGAGAGAGAGCGCGCGCGAGAGAGCGAGAGAGAGCGCGCACGAGAGAGCGAGAGAGAGAGAGCGCGCGCGAGAGAGCGAGAGCGCGCGCGAGAGAGCGAGAGAGCGAGAGCGCGCGCGAGAGAGCGAGAGAGAGAGAGCGCGCGCGAGAGAGCGAGAGAGAGAGAGCGCGCGCGAGAGAGCGAGAGAGAGAGAGAGCGCGCGCGAGAGAGCGAGAGAGCGCGCGCGAGAGAGCGAGAGAGAGAGAGCGAGAGAGCGAGAGAGAGAGAGCGAGAGAGAGAGCGCGCGCGAGAGACCGAGAGAGAGAGAGCGCGCGCGAGAGAGCGAGAGAGAGAGAGCGCGCGCGAGAGAGAGAGCGCGCGCGAGAGAGAGAGCGCGCGCGACAGAGAGAGAGCGCGCGCGACAGAGAGAGAGCGCGCGCGACAGAGAGAGAGCGCGCGCGACAGAGAGAGAGCGCGCGCGACAGAGAGAGAGCGCGCGCGACAGAGAGAGAGCGCGCGCGACAGAGAGAGAGCGCGACAGAGAGAGAGCGCGACAGAGAGAGAGCGCGCGACAGAGAGAGAGCGCGCGACAGAGAGAGAGCGCGCGACAGAGAGAGAGCGCGCGACAGAGAGAGAGCGCGCGACAGAGAGAGAGCGCGCGACAGAGCGAGAGCGCGCGCGAGAGAGCGCGCGAGAGAGAGCGCGAGAGAGAGAGCGCGAGAGAGAGAGCGCGAGAGAGAGAGCGCGAGAGAGAGAGCGCGAGAGAGCGCGAGAGAGAGAGCGCGAGAGAGAGAGCACGAGAGAGCGCGCGCGAGAGAGCGAGAGAGAGAGCGCGCGCGAGAGAGCGAGAGAGAGAGAGCGCGCGCGAGAGAGCGAGAGAGAGAGAGCGCGCGCGAGAGAGCGAGAGAGAGAGAGCGCGCGCGAGAGAGCGAGAGAGAGAGCGCGCGCGAGAGAGCGAGAGAGAGCGCGCACGAGAGAGCGAGAGAGAGAGAGCGCGCGCGAGAGAGCGAGAGCGCGCGCGAGAGAGCGAGAGAGAGAGCGCGCGCGAGAGAGCGAGAGAGAGAGAGCGCGCGCGAGAGAGCGAGAGAGCGCGCGCGAGAGAGCGAGAGAGCGCGCGCGAGAGAGCGAGAGAGAGAGAGCGAGAGAGAGAGCGCGCGCGAGAGACCGAGAGAGAGAGAGCGCGCGCGAGAGAGCGAGAGAGAGAGAGAGCGCGCGCGAGAGAGCGCGCGCGAGAGAGCGAGAGAGCGCGCGCGAGAGAGCGAGAGAAAGAGAGCGCGCGCGAGAGAGCGAGAGAGAGAGAGCGCGCGCGAGAGAGCGAGAGAGAGAGCGCGCGAGAGTGAGAGAGCGCGCGCGAGAGAGTGAGAGAGCGCGCGCGAGAGAGTGAGAGAGTGCGCGCGAGAGAGAGAGCGCGACAGAGAGAGCACGAGAGAGAGAGCACGAGAGAGAGAGCACGAGAGAGAGAGCACGAGAGAGAGAGCACGAGAGAGAGAGAGAGAGCGCGCGCGCGAGAGAGCGAGAGAGAGAGAGAGCGCGCGCGAGAGAGCGAGAGAGAGAGCGCGCGAGAGAGAGAGCGTGCGCGAGAGCGCGCGAGAGAGAGAGCGTGCGCGAGAGCGAGAGAGAGCGCGCGCGAGAGAGCGAGAGAGAGAGAGCGCGCGCGAGAGAGCGAGAGAGAGAGAGCGCGCGCGAGAGAGCGAGAGAGAGAGCGCGCGCGAGAGAGCGAGAGAGAGAGCGCGCGCGAGAGAGAGAGAGAGCGCGCGCGAGAGAGCGAGAGAGAGAGAGCACGCGCGAGAGAGCGCGAGAGAGAGAGCGCGCGAGAGAGAGC